>NC_135432.1:1652500-1957500 GCF_051991255.1 Vanacampus margaritifer | reverse complement strand
ATTTTAGCTCTTTGACTGCCAAAAACGTTAAATAACGTTTAGGAAAATCCTATGGAGGAGTGCCAAAGACGTTAAAAGACGTTTGTTTCAAAACAGAGGTGAAACTAACCATTTTCTATTGTTGATTACTGAAAAACGGAATAAGGTAGAAACAAACTTTTTTTTCTGATGAAAGATGAAAGAGTCCAATCCTTCATTTGGTAGTATGTGTGTTTCCATAGTCCAAACACATAATTTTCTGTGGACCTTGAAAGATCAGTCAAAATGCTTAAATCGGCTGGCACCCACGGCATCCCTTTTCTGAAAACGTCTGGCAGTCAAAGAGTTATAAATGGGTCAAAGGTGTGAAGTGTACGGCAAGAATTTGAAAAAAGAAACAAGGGGGATTCATGTCTTTTGGCACGTGTGAAGCAAGCAGGAAAGAAAGTGGTTGAATGGTTGAGCGTGTCAAATCAATGCGTTTGAGTTGTTCAAGAGGACGGCTGACGGCCCGTGTTTCATCTTACCACAGTATGCGTTTATAAATGGATGAAAGATTATTTTCACATGCGTAACTATGAAAAAAAGTATGGATATTAGTGTAAATATAAGAATCAAAAAAAAAAAAAAACAACCATTTATTAAATTTTTTTTAATTGATTTGTTGGATTTTTTTTAAAAAAAAAAAAAGGAGAGCAATGATGATGTCAAATCGAATGAACAATACTGAGCTCTCCTGTAAAAAAAAAAAAAAAGAATCAAAGTATGAACATTTCTCCATGACTTTGTATGGAAAACTTTATTTTGATAATAAAAATAGCATTCACAGACTTCTTTTGATAGCTACATATACAGTGTAATCCATCTCGAGGAAAGAATCTGGAGAAGTCAACATCTACTTGTACTTTGACTAATGTTATGTATAGCTTCATGGATCAAATAAAGCTATGAACAATGTAATATTTATATATGCATAGTTTTATATAAAAAAAAAAAATGGCCCATATACATTTACTGCTCTTATCAACACATACGCAGTCTGGAGCACATTGCAAGAAAGAATGCTTGAAGAACACAGACTGCATCCAAGTGCTTTAGAATACAAAGGCAGGCTAACCATCAAGAGATTCAAAACGGACAAACAGCTCGACCACTTCAGTCTTCCGTTCCAAAAAGTCTTTACATACCTGATCCAGAGTAAATCAACATAGTTCCCAGAAATCATCAGGTCCATTCAGAGATAAAAACACAAGATCACGTTCCTCATTGCTGAGGCTTATCATAAATTTCTCTTTTGTACATGAAAAAGGCAACATTTTGATTCTTCCACAGGTTCCTAATAGTCACATGGGAAAAATCTTGACAGGAGATGGCCAGGAGGTGAACATCAAAAATGATTTTTTCTTCTTATTATTATTATTGTTGTACCATGGTAGACGACAGTGGTCATGTATGGAAGAATATAATCATGCTTTAGCCGGAAAAATAGAACCGAGCTTTGCCAACAAGGTCAACTCAAGACTGCAGCATATGAAGTGGCTGGGCCCGTCTTTGTGGAAGTTGCCGAGTCGACCGCATTGCATTCGAATCTTCTGCAAGGGTGGGAAACGGCACCGTGTGATCGCCCGATGCCACGCCATCCGACACGCCATCCGACACTCAGTACATATAGGACGCTCGTTTTCGAAGCTTGGGCAAACCAAGAGGTCGACCTTCGCGAGAATGTGTTTGTTTTTGATGAACTGCAATTGCCTTTCAAGTGCGAATTCAGTCTTATCCTGGTTTCAAAAACAAGCCGGTGCGGCTTATGAACGCGCCTTTCAGTAGCCAACACATTTGTTGCGAAACAAAAAACAGACAAAGAGTCACAAAACAGGTTTAAACTCTCTTGGCAAAAAAAAGCAGCAGTCAGACTCCAGTGGGGCGACAATGTTGGCTCAGCTTGGCAGATTGCTCGTCTCCTACCGCAAGAGCTGTGCAGGATCTCGGTCAAAGTGTAAACGCACGGTCATTGGTCTCATCTGAAAGGGGGTTCTGATTATATGAAGGAATTTGATTGAAGTAATGTTTGTAGTATCTATGCGCTACGTTTGTGGGCAGGTGGCAAATGTTTTGTTTGGACTGGATTACAGCTTGTGCTGGCCAAGTCATGACAGTTTGGAACTAAAAATAGGTTCGTTTTTTTCTCACAGCCCCCCCCCCACCCTTCATAAAAAAAAAAAAAGAATATCTTGTAGATTCTGCGTATCGTCAGATGCTTGTGTGGGAAGTTAGGAGGTTAGTGGCCATCACGTACTGTGAGGTCACGCTGTCTGTTGGAAATTGGTGAAAGTGGAAGTCAATCTTAAACATTTCTTGCCAATAATATGTTATATGTGACCTCACTAGTCTAAACAAAACATTCGGATTAATATTACATTTGTGGAATATGAGTTATGCAGCAAAATCCGGTCGGCGGCCATTTTGCCACTTGCTGTCGACTGAAGATGACATCACAGTTGCTCAGGGCTCAGGCAACAACCAATCACAGCGCACCTGTTTTCTGAAGCTGCACTGTGATTGGTTGTTACCGGAGCCCTGAGCAACATTGCTGCTAAACTCATATTAACCAGAATACCATATTAAGACTAGTGGGGCTGCATAGAACATATTATTTTGGGGTTGACTTCCTCTTTAACTTAATACCAATACGCTCATTAGAAAAAGTAGGGCAAGCTTAACTGTAATTCATGCATGCATCTTGCAGAAGGTAAATAATGAATCAATGTTTTTTGTGGCTGCGATCATTCGTGCAAGCTTGAGAAATTTCATCGTTTATGGTTTATAACCACGCTTTTCCAAGATACATCTTTAGGATTTAACCAAACTCACTCGCTGATATGTGCCAAATTACATAAAAACAGCCATCAGACACGTGAAATAAATTATTTATATTAGCACTCTACTTTAGTGCCAGTTCTTCAATTTTGAACATACAAAATGTTTTTTTCCACAGTTCTCGTAAGCCATTGGTGATTTGTGCTATCGTTTGTTCATTAAAGACCCATTGTGTAGGCCTTAGCGCCATCTAGTGGTCAAAGAATAGCATTAGAAGTATGCTGGAGCACGCCCACTACGGTGGCTCAGAGAGACCACATTTCGCAAGCCTACCACCGATTGACCTTACCGTAAACCACGCCCGCATGACCTTGAGTAAAGCAATCAAGACGCAAGACGCTCCCGGCGGTGCATTGTGTGGTTATCCAAAGGGCAGAGACAATCAATAAAAGGTAGAAATAACCGTGTCCGTTTTTTTCCCTTCCATAAACCCTCAAACAAGTACGAAAAATGTCTGCAATGGACACAACCAGTTGAATCCCTCCAAAATGACTAGAAACTACTACGCCTGCACTAAGGTCATGTTCTCCATTGTTGTTTTTAGCCAACGGCTAACGATAGCTCCGGGTAGCTAACCTTCCACTCGTTTGTTGACTTCCTATTTACTATTAATGGCAACAAAACATTGAAAGTAGGAGGTAATATAAATTCATTCTTACCCTGCTTGGCAGGAAGAATGTCCAAAAAGTTCAAAGTGAGTGAGGTGTCTTTTTCTGACTTGTCTAGCAGCAGACATTTCCTTCGTTTTTGGGCAAAAGTGCATGTTGAGGGAGTGAAGATAAACGTCACAAATATTTTTTTAAGCCCCTCTGCTTGCTTCGATGAGAAATACTGTCGTCCTGAAAATACGTGACCGAGAAATCACAAGGAAGATCTGACAACTTTGCAATTACTGTGGATGCACTTTAGCTCATCTCGACCGGTAAATGTCCGAGGGCGCTGCTCGTCGCATTTAGTGGGCGGGGAGGGGCGTGCCACGGTAAGGTCAATTCTTATTCTGCGTGAGCAAACCAACATCTTGTGAATTAGCCAGAGCAGCAAACAAGAGCGGCTCGCGGGAGGAGCTAGTAATTATTATTATTTTTTTTAAAAAAGCTAGTAAAAGCTTGCGGGAGCAAAGCAGCAAGTGACAAGCGACGGGCCCGAATGACGGGAGTTAGTGACGAGCACCTGTAGGCCGCAGCTTTGGAAGTAAAGCTGCGGTCGACCCTTTGGCTCCGACACTCGATGCAATAACTACATTTGCAAAGTTGCCCTTTGGGCATCCGTAGCAGGAAGATGGCGGTGAAACATGGCAGCTCTGTTAAGGTGAGACTGCAGCCATGTAATAGAATTAGTGGTTACTAGACCTATGATTTTATATATATATATATATATATATAAATGGTATGCAATACAACATATTTTTTGCATACTATTCACGTAGTCAGTTTTTCAAATGATTGAATTCTTAGTTCACCACCAGATGGCGCCAGGCTTCACTGAATGTCCCTTTAAAGTAAAAAGTTGACAAAAGCACAAATTGAAACATGTCTCGTACTGCAGTGGAAGGGAACAAAACATTTCGATTCAGCAATGCAGACAAAAAGCAAAATCACCAATTTCATATGCAGGCACATACAATACGCGTATTACGGTACAACAAGCTGTTATGAGCAACAAAACCGTGACAAAACAACCAGTGTAAACGGATGGGATCGTACTCCTGCTGTTGTCGGAATCTCCGGATGGGATCACAAGAAGTCAATCCATAAAGCAGTTCAGGTCTTGATTGGTCCAATTCCAGTGTATGTTACACAAAGTGTGTCGGGGCGAGTCCGCTGGGCTCTAGATGCTGAGGTCTTTGGGGCTTTCTTTGTACAGCTTTCTCTTGGGCTCAGGGAGTTGCTTTGGGCTTTGGCAAACCGTGTTATTGTTGTGGCCTGTGTTGTGGTACGCAGCGTTGTTCTTCGTCATGCTGTAGTAGTCTTTGAGTCTGGGTGCCGCTGCATAGTTCTGCTCGTCCCGGCTGTAGTTGCTGTCAGGCGAAGAGTCCCGCTCCCATCGATATCGTCTCTCCGGCGTCCCGTTCGGACGATATCGCTCGGAGGAAGAGTCCTGCGTCGGGTTCCCGTTCTTGGCCACCCTGGAAAGAGATGAGGAATCGCCGGCGTTGTTGTTGGAGCGCTCAGGGGCGGCGGCCTCCCGGACCCGCCTTGGCTCGTAGACGTTGCGCTCAGGGAAACCCCCGTCGTCGTACTCCCGATCCCGTTGCGCTCGCTCGGCCCTGCGATCCATCGACTTGGCCCGCCGACGATCGGGGGAAGAGGCGCGCTTGCGCGTCGGGGAGCGGTCCAGGGAGCCGCGGCGCGCAGCGCCGAGCCTCCCGTCCAAAGTCGAGCTTCTGTTGGCGAGTTTCTGTGCCGCTGCCGCCTTCTTCCCCGAGTTGTCCTTCCTCAGAGTCTTTAGGAGCTTGGAGATCCCGCTTTCAGACTCGGACTTTTTGACTTTGCGTCCTCGGATGTTCTTGTCGCCGCTGCTACCGTTGCTGTCGTCCGGAGACGGCGGTCTGGGGGTGCTGTGACTGTGATTGTTATTCCAGGTGTGGTGAGGGTGAGGGTTCAACTGTCGGGCTTGGTAGTCCATCTGATCTGCCCCGACCCTGTCCCTGTTCCTGTCTCGCCCACGCCCGGCCTCCTCCCGGCGTGATGGTGTGTGAAGGTCTGGTGGATAACTGGAATCCAATGAGGTGCGATATCGGCTGTTGGCTGGCAGCGTTCTCACTTCCGAAGTGTTTTGTGCCCCGAGTGTGGGAGGGTACCCGTCATTGCTGCCGTCTAAAGGAGACGACAAACAACAAAAAAGATGCTTAGAAAGCGTGACAGGTATCCCATGCGCAGATACTTTAAGCTGTGGTGACATGACAGAACCACTGGGCGGGGATTTAAAGCATGTCATGCATAATTGTGCTCACTTGGATGCACTGCAGCACATATTTCCAGTTATGGTTGACGGAAGTGGTGCAACGGATCATCATTGATCCGCGGTCGGTTCGGATCAAGTCCCACGGTTCGGATCGCGCACGCGGATTGGTTGGTGGGGAAAAAAAGTGCGCATTCACACGAAAGCAACATCATCAATCCACAGCAGAGGACGTTGAAACTCCTCGTAGATCACATATGTCGCATGCATGGGAGCATTTTAACTCATTTGCTCCCAAAAACGTATGAATATGTTCTATTTTAAACATTGCCATGCTCCCAAAGACGTATCTATATGTTCTTGATGTTTTTGTTATGCTAGAACATACAGAAGGCTTTGATGCAGCCAAGCAATGGTAGGTGATACAAAAACGGCCAGCAGGTGGCAGCAGAGTATAAGCGATCAACCAGGGCCATGTTGCAATAAAGCTATTTTCCCCACTGTTCTAAACTGATTTGTGAATAATGATGAAACTTAGCTATATTCTAATTATAATTGCTGCAAAACGGAAACAGATAGAATGATACTTTTTTCCCGATGAAAGAAGACCTTAATCCTTCTTTTGGTAGGTTCCATGTTTTGATAGCAATAGAAAACAATATTCTGTGGGCCTTGCAAAATCAGACAAAATCCAGTAAAACAGCCGGGAGCGAAGGGGGTTGCTTCAGTGAAATAGAGCAAAGGGGGTTGCTTTAGTGAAAACGGCTGGGAGTGAATAAGTTAATGATACAGGATTTTTTTTCTGCCTCTCGTCTCGACACCATTCAGACATGTCAAGGAAGCTAACACATACTCAACGTAACAAGGCTAACTTCAAAATGAAGTACTACAAAATAAATTGACGGCAATGCAAATAGCCATCGTAGACTTTTACTTTGAAGTTGGCACACGTCGTGGCATGATGGCTAGCTTGACTTCCGTTTTACTCGTGTAGGATTTCGTTATTGTGTGTTTTGATTAAAGTTGCGACTAACATCAACACTACGCTATCCCAAACTCATATTCAATCGCTAATTTAGGACACTAAGAAACTGCTAATGAATTACGCCGTTATTGTATGATACGGCAGAAGTCTCCGACGTAAGTGGCTAGCATGCAGCTAGCTGTTAGCATTGCCTGGCTGGTAGCTGTAAATGAGTTTCACAGCTGGTACCTGGCTTACTTGAATACTTTTTCCAATATTCTGGAGGTCTCTTCATTATAAAAAAAAATAAAAAAATTAATCGAACTTGATCTTCATTTATTTTATAAAACACTTTTGCCTATTAAAAAAATAAAACATTCAAGTTAAAATGTTAAACATAGCCTTTTAGATTTTAGGAACACAGATTAAGACATTACCCCTTCAGACCCAGAGATGATCCCAGTGGACATGATGGCGTTCGCGTGTCGAAAGTCTTAACCAATAAAACGCATCATTTGGATGATGTCAGCACTTCTGGTTCATGATTGGATCTTGACTAACCAATCACAATTGCAAGTTGATTTGCATGATGTTCATGTTAAAAATGTTGCATGTAAACTTGGTAAGTTTACAACACGTTACGGCCATATTATCCTGGCGTCCTGGAGTCAAAATCAGCACAAAAAAATAATACATTTTTGCCCAGCAGAAAAAATGCGGATTTGAAGGGGAAAGGCCATTTATACCTTGTTATTTTACACATGGACCATGTATAAAATAAGAATGTTTCTGCCTCATATTGCACTTAAAGTTATGTTCCGAAATCCTAAACGGCTATATTAGCAGGGATGTGATTTGACCAAAGTGAAATTATCTGAAAATTTAGCCGGGGGTCTGGGGGCCGCTGGCACTCGCTCATGGGTTTTCCGTGTTTTTAAGTACTTTCAATGCACTCACATGACAAAGAAATAGACAAAACAACAGCATAAATTTTCAATGTATATTGAACTATCCCATATAAAATGGCAGTTTTAGTCAACTCAAAATCAGTCACATTCAAAAACATTGGACTGTCTTTTCTTTTAAAAACTATCACTGAGAATATCATCATATCTAACTAATGTGATTACTAAGTTAACACATAAATAATGTTGAAGAGTTCAAATTTCATGAACAAATAATTGTATCATGACCAAATGAAAAGTAACTCATATTAGAGCATACCACAAATGTCTTTGTTATAGCAGAAGATGTTATCTGTCGGAGTCATGTGCATACACAATGAAATACAAAAAAAAAACAAAAAAAAAAACAGATTTTTTTTGTTTTGGGGGGAGATAAAAAAAAGCGGAATTCCGCGAATTAGCGGAAAAATCACATCCCTGTATTAGGCATTTTGAATAGATTTTTTTTTTAAATGTAATGGAAAAAAGCGTCCTGGATTGGCTGGCAACCAGTTGAGGGTGGACCTTGTGAGGAATAAGCCGTTAAGAAAATGGATGGAAGGATGGGAAAAAGCGTTTCACTAAATAAATGAAGACAAAATACTATTTCTCTCTTTTTTTTTGCTGATCTTAAAAAAATGATCCGATCCGTGACTCAAAGCTGTGATCTGATCCGAACCGTGACTTTTGTGATCCGTTGCACCACTAGTTGACAGTGATCTTTTTTTCCCCCTCACAAATATACATGGAGGTTGCACTGAAGCGACACACGGCTTCAGTGCATTTGGCCTCCGGGGCTGCAGGTGAAACACGGGGTAGGTGATTTCAGCAACAAGAACATCGGCAAGTGTGGGGGGCGGGGTTATCAATGACAGCGCAGGCACCTGAGAAAGCATTCAAAACAATACGATGATGTGAATCACTGGGATTTAGAAAGATTAGCCAGGTTGCTATGGCAACAGCAGCTGATGAGTGGTGGCATTAAGTTAGTCCTGGTCCTTTCCACATGTGAGAGTTTGAATCAGGCACAAGACACAAAGCTTTTGTCAAAATACACAAAGAAGGATGCAGGTCAGGATGAGCTGATGGAGGGCTGGGAAGAAATCAAAGATGATGGGGGCGAGGAAGGAGGAGGGGGGGGGGGTGTCATGACAGACTTCTAGCTACAAACCGTGGTCTGATTTTGGCCCATTAGGTAGAAACAGGGCTCTCCCATCTTGTCATTTCTCATCGTACCAACAGCGAGATGAGGAGCCATCATCGCTGGAGAGAGGAGGAAGAGCCCAGCGACAATAGACGGGTCGGAGAAAGAAAGAGAGAAGAAGAAGAGAGGAGAAAACAAATAACACAGACAAGAGGCAGTTTTACATTTCATCCCAAGAGACGGTTTGCCGCCAAAGACAGAAGGGGAGAAATACATTCAAAAGTTACACCTGAGAAACATCGTCACCCTCCTAAAATGATGACCCAAGTGATTTATTTATTTCTGGAAACCACAAAAAGGGGCGAGGCCCGGAAGCGTGACGTCATATAAAACATGCCCATATTTGGGTAAAACGGGCCGACCGGACGTGACGTCATCCTTTGGCAAGATGAAAAGAGGCGGGAGGGGGCAGGACTTAGACCGGAAGTGACATCATCAATCAAACTATTTTGACAGAAGCGGGATTGTAATATTATTTCTACTGATCCAAATACCGATGATATTAAACTTAGTATTAGTTTCATTTTCGGGAAGAATTGAATAACTTGTTTAACTAACAATGCAGCCAATTTTAGCGGCCAGCATCTTGAGATGTTTAAGGCAAAAAATGTAATAAAAAATAAAGTCAAAATATGACTTAAGCCATTATTTTAAGAGGGCCACAAAAAGACAGAAACAATGTCAGGAACAATCCATCAGAAGAGGCTCCAGTTTATGGGCAGGAATATCACATAACAGAAGATCAATGTTATAAATCCGTCAACACTTTTCTGTGGCCAACATTTTTTCATTGAGGCAAATTTGTCACACTTTCCTGATTCAACAACGATTTGAACGCATCAGTGGCACTAAATGTTTTTTTCTAACCATTTCCGGCATTGGCGTCCGAACGTTTTCCTCTGAGGGCCACAAACAGAAAAATGGAAGAATGCAAGCGTCGCTATCAAGCGCACCAAAATCAGTCAACCAAGCAGTTGCATATTGTTGATACGTTAGTTATTTTTTTTTGGAACTGCTAGCTGAACATTTTCATTGAAGGAACATCATTTAGGATTTGAGCAGATTTTGGTCTCGACATTCAGAGCCAAAACTGAGCAATCTGTCATAAAATGACCCTTTTTAAAGCTGTTCCTTGGGAATTAGTCATGTGATACTTTCACAATTTGGGCCTTGATACGGAGGAGAAAGTGGAAGGAACCATTTATACTTGCAAAAATTAATTATATGTATCCACCAACCACAGTGTTATGAGGAGAAACGTTTAATCGTAATAGCTTTGGCTTCCTTCTCCTCCAACCCAACACTTTGTGCGAGCTTTTTTGTTGACTTTTTTTTGTACTTGTTCAAGATAAATAAAGATCAAATTAAATCATTTGCTTCTTTGCATATTCAGAAAACTTCTTCAGTGTATACAAGAAATGTATTAGGTTTAAATTTTCAGGAACATTTTCAGTATATGCCGCAGATGGTGGGCCACAAATCATTTGGATACCGCGGATTTATAATAACACAAAAAGAGCTAGAATGCTGTGGTGGGAATTGTTCTAAAATAGTGACAACTGCCCAAACTAAATGATGTCATATCGTGCCCTCAGCTTGCCGTGTACCAAACACGGCTCACCCATTTTCTGAAGCTGAGGCCTGATTGGTCGCCTCCTGAGATCAAAATGGTTGGATTTTGCTGCTTAACTCATATTGCATAATCACAATAATAATCAGAATACCTTGTAAAGACAAGTGGGGCAGCCCCGCTAGTCTAAATATGGTCTTCTGGTTGATATTGTGTTAGTGGAATATGAGTCAAAATCCAGCCGTTTTTCTCCATCTCAGGGGGCGGCCATTTTGTCACTTGCTGTCGACTGAAGATGTTGCTCAGGTCTCAGGCAACGACAAATCACAGTGCAGCTTCAGAAAACAGGTTAATTGTGATTGGTCGTTGCTTGAGCCCTGAGCAACATCGATGTCATCTTCAGTCGACAGCAAGTGGCAAAATGGCCGCCCCCCTGAGATGGATTAACTCTTTCACTGCCAGACGTTTTCAGAAACGGGTTGTCGCCAGTGCCAGCCGATTTAAGCATTTTGACTGATCTTTCAAGGTCCACAGAAAATGTTGTGTTTGGACTATGGAAACACACATCCGACCAAATGAAAGATTGGACTCTCATCTTTCATCAGAAAAAAAAAGTTTGTTTCTACCTTATTCCGTTCTTCAGTAATCAACAATAGAAAATGGTTACTTTCACCGAAATTCTCTCTTTTGAAACAAAAAACGGAGAAAAAGAGCTTTTTGTGAAACGATGTTATTTCATGCACTCTAGTGAATGTCTTCCATTCTCATCTCCTGCTCGACGCTCTAGCTCCGCCTCTACTGACGCCCACCCGATCTTGTCAAAAGAGAGTCATCGCTGCCCTTTAGGGGCCAAAATTAGTCATTAGGCACAACAGACAGACTGGAAACTTTCACCAGACATGCGGAAGGGTTTCCTCTACCCGTTTCAAAAAAAAAAAAAAAAAAAAATCATTGGATGACGTCTTTTGACGTCAATGGCAGTGATCCGTAGGTTTTTACTTGACGTCTTTAAACGTCAGTGGCAGTGAAAGAGTTAAAAGCGTCTGTATTGTGTTTCATCACTCATATTCCAAAAATTTAATATTAAACAGAGTGTTTAGACTAGTGAGGTCACATATAACATATTATTGTCAAGAAATGTTTAAGGTTGACTTTGAAGTTCAATATTTGACATACAATAGTGATACGAGTTGAAAATGTGAGCTTGGTCCTCAATTCTCTTTCTGCCATTTCATATACATTTACAATGCATAGCTTTGAATTTGTGGTGGCCACAATGAGCTTGATATCGTAGCACAAAAGGTTGAGAAGGATTTCGAGTTGAGAAAATGCAAACCTACCATACTCGGGTACAGATCCGTCCCCGCGTTTCAGGACGAGCCGCGCCCACCGCCCTCCGTTCTTGATCAGTTCAATGGCACGCGAATGCTTCATGTTCTTTGTGCTCTCGCCATTAATCTCCAAGATTTCGTCTCCCACCTGCAAAGCGGCAACATTCTCACTGCGAGCAACGACAAGTGAACGGAAGCGTAATGAGAGGCGGATGCTTCATACCCGCATTTTGCCATTCCTGACAGCAGCCCCGTCCTCGGCTAGCCTCAACACATAAAGGTCCATGTTGTATTCTCGCCCTCCTCTCAGGCTAAAACCAAAACCTTTGCTGTCGCGTTCAAGGTCCACCGAGTAGAACTCATTGTCCTGCGAGTGACCGGGAGAAAAAGAGTGAAGTGTAAAATCCGTAATCGGAATAATCGACCATCACGCCGCTCAAGTCGCGAAATGTCAGTGATTGCAGGGCCAGTGAATGCACGACTGATGAACATTCTGTAATCATGACCGTATGAGCTCATTCAGCGACATTTTGACTATCGCGGCCAAGGCGGCGCCATTTCAGGCCAACATGGACAAACGGGATTGGTCGTGGCAGGGCAGTGATTGCCACAGATACCTGGTGAGATTGAAAAAAGAAAGAAGTAAAAATTGCCGATGAGAAACCTCTCCTAGTCGGTGTATGCAACTAACCCTGACCCTAGGACATAATTGGGTGGACAAAACTTGAAGGCGGTCCGTAATGGGGTGGGAAGTAAACCAATTGTGCAGTGTGTACGTTAACTCTTTGACTGCCAAAAACGTTAAATAACGTTTAATAAAATCCTATGGAGGAGTGCCAAAGACGTTAAAAGACGTTTTTTTTTTCAAAACAGAGGTGAAACTAACCATTTTCTATTGTTGATTACTGAAAAACGGAATAAGGTAGAAACAAACTTTTTTTTCTGATGAAAGATGAGAGTCCAATCTTTCATTTGGTAGTATGTGTGTTTCCATAGTCCAAACACATAATTTTCTGTGGAACTTGAAAGATCAGTCAAAAATGCTTAAATCGGCAGGCACCCACGGCATCCCTTTTCTGAAAACGTCTGGCAGTCAAAGAGTTAATAACGGACTCTTTTGCATTTAGTGAGTTCATTTTTGACAAAAATGTAATATCAAAATTCATTCAGTGCTTTCTGGAGTCAAATAAACATCTTCTGCGTGAGCTGTAAAGCTGCTCGTCATCCGCCTTTTCATCCAAAGAAGGCCTTGACGGTGCCCGTTTCAGGCAAATGGAGTTCCTGGGCCACAGCTAGCTTCTTCGTGGCAATGATTTGGCACAAGTAAACTTGGTTATATTTACATTTTCCCAACACCATTTTACATTTTTTTCCCCGAGCATTTTAGAACTACAATCATATCCTCTTTGAATAATCACAATTATTTGAATATTCCTTAGCATTATTTCATATTGTCAATTAGTGAACTTAACACATGACCATCCAATCACTCACCATGTCACATTTTTGATATTGTGAGCATACACAATAGCTTACAAATATATATATTTTTTATGTGAAACATTGGGAATGATCTTTATTTAAAGGGAATTCAAAAAAAAAAATTCTTAACTCTTTGACTGGCAGACGTTTTCAGAAAAGGGATGCCGTGGGTGCCAGCTGATTTAAGCATTTTGACTGATCTTTCAAGGTCCACAGAAAATTATGTGTTTGGACTATGGAAACACACATACTAACAAATGAAATATTGGACTCTCACCTTCCACCAGAAAAAAAAGTTTGTTTCTACCTTATTCCGTTTTTCAGTAATCAATAATAGAAAATGGTTAGTTTCACCTCTGTTTTGAAACAAACGTCTTTTAACGTCTTTGGCACTCCTCCATAGGATTTTACTAAACGTTATTTAACGTTTTTGGCAGTCAAAGAGTTTAAAATAGTAGATACAAATAAAATAAAATTGCAACGCACTTGCCACTCGCACATTTATAAAATAAATCTCAAAGTGCACAATAAAAATATGTTCTATGCAGCACCACAAGTCTACTGTAAATACGGTTAATATTGCATTCGTGGAAAATCGTAAAAGTTTTTGTCAATATCAGAAGGCGACCATTTTGCCACTTCCTTTCGGATGAAAATGACATCACAGTTGCTCAGGTAACAACCAATCACAGCTCAGCGTGCGAAAACAGGTCAACTGTGATTGGTCATTGCCTGAGCAACTGCGATGTCATCTTCAGTCGACAGCAAGTGGCAAAATGGCCGCCCACTGAGGTAGATAAAAAACAGCTGGATTTTGCTGCTTAACTCATATTCCACAAATGTAATATTCATCAGAATGTCATGTTTAGACTAGTGGGGCTGCAAAGAACATATTTATCGCTAAGAAATGTTTAAGGTTGACTTGCCGTTTAATAGATTTTTTTTTCTGGAATAATATATTTGGTAACTGAAGTATGCATTCTCACCTGTGATATTTGCGTAGGTGGAGGAGGAGGAACTCCTTTCGACTTGGAATTATTCCTTCCAAAACACAAGAACACCGTGTTCAGTATTTAGAAGGAAAAAAAAAAAGTTTCTTGCACAAATATTCCACGCGCACCCACCGACACTCTTTGGACTGTTGAGGAGTGTGCGTGGTGGTGATCGTAGCAATCTTCTCCGCATTGGTCAGCAGAGAAGCATTGGAAGACTCTGCGCAGGATCACAAACGCCACATGTCACAAATCAACTGAAATCAAACACTATTTGAAATGTGCATTATGAATATTTCTGCTTTGGGAAAGATGTGACCATCGCGGATGCTGTGTTGTGCTGACATGATCATTTAAGAAGCATTGTACAGTACATGTCTGTTTTTAATGCTTGCAAAAAAAAAATAGCAAAATACGCCGCAAGCGCACAGCAGAAAGTTAAGGAGACGAGTTGAACAGATGCTGCCGCGGGAACTCGTAGGGCCTGATTTACTAAGATGCCATTTAACGGCCGTTGAATTGCGCGTTCACGCACTTGAACAGACTAAGTGCTCTGTTGGCAACAGGTGTAAACGTGATGCATTGCACGTGTTTAAAAGAGACTTTTGCGCTTTAGCTAGCTATGATGGTTTTCACGATGGAAGGTTTGGCAGTAAAGCACCCGAAAGTGACGGAATTGGGAATATTGGTGGAAGGGGTTTACAAATGTTATCACTGAGTTCCAAAAAATTAAATCGACTTTTGGGTAAAGACAGCAAGCGCATGAAAACCATGCTTTGTTTGATTGAGAGTTGAAAGCAGTTTTGCCATAAGGGACGTGGCATGACTCCTTCTTGTGATTGGCTCAATTTCAGCCCTTAGATCATTCGAAACCTAAAAAATTGCATTGTATATATCATTTTTTGTTGACCGTTTTGCAGATGCATTCCTGGTTGTGCTTGTTCAGCTTCAGCATCTCAATCAATCAAACAATCAATCTTTATTGATACAGCAGCTTTCATACATTAATTAACCCCTTCGGACCCATAGATGATTGCAGTGGACATGACATATTTGCGTGTTAAACCAATAAAACACATCATTTGGATGTCAACACTTCATGATTGTATCTTAACTAACCAATCCCAATCCCAAGTTGATTTGCATGATTTGCATGTTAAAAATGTTACATATAAGCTTGGTTGTTTATAACACATTGCAGCTATATTATCATGGCATCCACTATAACAAATAAAATCAACAACCATGTTGTTCTTATGTGGGAAAAGAGTCAAAATCAGTGAAAAAAAAAATAGCCTAGCAGAAAAAATGCGGGTCTAAAGGGGTTAAAATTAGAGCTGTCAAACGATGATATTTTTTAAAATCTGATTAATCACATTTTAGAATTTTGATTAATCATGATTAATCGCTTAATTAAAATTGCTTTTTTTTATCAAAATGTTTTGGCCAATTTAAAGAGCATCTGTTTTTTTTTTTTTTGACAACATAATAAAAGGAAGTGGGAACTAAGAAAAAAAATAAAAGGTCAATCTGGTTGTGGCAGCTTTTTCACGGGCAGACCTTTTAGCAAATCAGGCCCATAGTGAGATGTCCGGGTTCACACCGGGATGAAAAGTGCTTTTGGCGGTTTTGAGAAGCAGCCGTGGCCTTTGCAAGCCGGCAAGCATGAATAAGTCATGCGCTGCCGCATGATGACGTGAAGCCGATGCATTGGCAGTCCAAGTCTTACCATCACCGGGGATGATCCTGAGCGAGACGGTGTTTCCAGCTTCCTTGATCAGGTTGACGATGTCCGAGTGGGACTTGTTGGTGATGGAGCAGCAATTGACGGACAAGATCCGATCGCCCACTTTCAGCTTACCGCAGCGGTCTGCCGGGCTGCCTTCGATGATGCGTCCTATTTTGTGGGGCATGGCCACACATGCATTCCCAGCTTTTTGTGTCGACAACATGTGTGTGATTTGGTTGATCGGTGATATTGATTAAGGAAGAAGAAGGGGCAAAAGGAGACAGGAAAACGTATTAAATCATCCCTAATCAACCCACAGAAAGCAATCAGTTCAAATTATCAAAGTGCAAATGAACACACAAGTAACATTTGTGAGGAGAATTTTTTTCCCTGAAATCTGAAATCAATACAGTGTCAAGCAAATGGCAATGGTCCAAACCATCAGACGCTTCACTCACATACTTTAGTCATAGCATCGTGAAGGCCGCAGTCTCTATCCACTATCCAAGGATCAATAAGGCCAAAATCATTTGCCTTTGGGCTGCTGAGTGACACCAAGAAATGTAAGCACTTCCAAAGTGGAGCTCTGACAGGTGACGTCTGCAGTCAGAGCTTACAAACGACAATTTACCTTCTTAAGGTCAGAGCAAGTGCAACTACGGGAGGACAAAATTCGGGTTTTGAAAGGCCTTGTAAAAGCGCAAAATCCTGAATTATACTCTTATTCGGGTTTTAAAAACCCAAATAGTAACAAACTCATAAAAGACGGTTTATTGACAAGCTTTTGTATGTCTAATGTCAATATCCTGTTCCCTCCATGCTTTATTTCGTAATTTTGATGTTGTGTACTTTTATTTTGGCATACTTCCGGCAGTCCAGCGCTATCCACTAGTGGTGGCTTTACACCTAACAGAAAGACGCTAACAGAAAAACGAAAAAAGGTCCGTGATTTAACGTGTTGCTGACTGAAACGCCGATTTACCCGCTTTATTTCTTAGGTCTGTCATGTTTACTTTCAGTCCTGTTTACTCCCTGTCATGTTTTCCCCTTGTCTTGTCATTTCCTGTTTTATTGTGAAAAGTCTGACTCCTCTCGTTTCTGGTCACTTGCCCTTCCTCGTGTGGCGTCTGTGTCAACCCTGATTGTGTCCACCTTTCCCCATTACCCTCATGTGTCATCCAATCAGTGCCCTCAGCCAGGTGTGTCTTGTCATGTCATTAGTGTTGGTGTATTTAGTCGGTTGTCTCCCCCCTGTCTGTGTCGGTTCATTTTTGCTGTTGCCACGTTCGTAAGTCTTTCGCCACGTCACGCTGACCTCTTTGCCTTATCCGGATCCATGTCATGTTGTTAGTCTCGCCTTAGTTGTTTTTTCATGTTTTGCTTCAGGTTTTGTTAGTTCCATTTGTTTTGTACTTTGAAGTTAGCCTTTTTTTGATTAGATATTAAAACCTCTTTTGGGCTGCACCTCTGCCTCCTTGCTCTGCCTTCCCGCATCTGGGTCCTAAAGCCCCACCTTACTGACAAGGTCTAAGGGAAAAATGCCACGTAAGCGTGTGAATAAGTCTGTCTGTCGCGCAAGCCACCGCAAATACACAAGCAGAGGTCAACGGAAATTGACGAAACGCAGCAAAGAACCACACTTTAGGAACTAGGGCTCCTTATTTGCATGGCGAGGAAGATGAATATAAGAGTGATAATGTCTTTCATTGACCTTAGGAAGTTAAAAGCGCAAATGGCGGCACATTTCGGAATGACATTGACCACGTGTTGCAGTTCAGATCGGAATATGAAAACGGAAGTACGACCACGTATTAGGGCCACGTATAAATATATATATTTTTAGAGGGGGGGTAATATTCAGAGAAAAAAAGTCCACTTTAGAAAGTGTCAAATTTGCGTGAAAAAAAAACTCCGAAACTTACGAGAAATACACGTTGCGTACTACTCGGATGTTTGTGCCAAAGCTTTTCGGTCAGGTTTTCAAATAAGGAGATCGTAATTGCTTGAGCAGAAATTAACCCTATCATTAAGCATTCACTCTTTGAAGCCTTGGGTACTGCCAGCGACAAAGACACCTCGCTTTGCGAAGGTCCACACCCTGAGGATCAAGAATTTATGCTCATTTGTTAAAATGTATATTTACTTGTACATCTATGTTTCTAGAATTATTATTTACACATTTTGCTATTTGTTTTTGTACAAGTATCTAAGTTAACGTGTCAAATCTGCTGCTCTCCGTCATTCACTTGCGTTTACCTCAAGTATGCTAGCTTCTGATTGGTTAGTGTTAGTCAGCTGACCAGGAAGCGTTGTCGCTCTAGCTGTCGTGTATGCAAGTAAACTTTAAATGAATAAATCCATCGCCATCCTGCCTTTTCATTTTATAAACAGTGTTCCATTAATCACCAACGAATCCTTACGTTAGATCCTGGTGGACAAAAGCAAGTACCTCGTCCAGACTATAGCTACGCTGTGTGTATTTCTTGCAAGTTGTGTTGTTTTTTTCTTGTAAATTTGACACTTTATAAAGTCGCAAATTTACAAGTTTTTCTCTCTCGCAAAAAATTTGCTTAGCCTGAATATTGACTGCATGTAAACGTAGCTACTTATCTTGAGCCGAGTGACGGTGATGGAAAAACTGCAAATGGACCTTGGAGATCTTCTGTCATCCCACCCCTTGATTTCTTCCTCTATTCTCACAATCCTCCATCCGGTTGTTATTCTTTCTTATGACACCTAAATTGATGACGTCCCTCTTCCTCGGTCTTGCTTGAAAAATACACTATCCTGTATCCTGTCACTTTGTTCAGATAACGAAATCCAAGGCCTTATGGGACGTGACAGGTATGCAGGATTCTACGAAGCTCAACACCGAACCCAGTTCACAAGGTGAGAGGCAGGAGGAGGCGTGGGAGTGAAGGCGCTCGCATGATATACGAGTATACGAGTGACTGAATCACATAAAGCGTCACTGTTATTCCCTTGGCTGAAGAACGCCTCATAAAATATACTTTTTCATGTTTTTAAAAAATACACTTTATTTTTATATCCGGGCTTGGTTGAACTCTATCGGGAACGTGTGAAGCCAGGATTCACGGCACATGAAAGTCCATTCATCTCAGGCTCCCGAAAGGAATGAGGGAAGTAAGAAAACAGCCGAGGCGAAAGCCTGAAAGGCTTTGGCGGCATTAAGACGCGCTTGTTGACGAGCACACGCGCGGCTGTCGCGGTAAGCAAACACGTGCGTCGTCTTGTGCTAAGTAACATCATCGTCCCAAGCAGATCCGTCAATGTGGCTAACACACATTCCAGTGTTTTGCAGATGACACATCGCATTACAATAATCACGGCGTCGTTGGAGTAGCTCGCCGACAGATAGCGAAGGCTAACGTCAAAATAAAGTGGAACAAATAAATACCCGGACGGCAATGCAAAAAGCCTTAGTAGACTTTTACTTTGAATTAAATAGAACTTTGTCTTCTTTTATTTTATAAAACACTTCTTCTGCCCGTAAATGAAAAAAAACATTCAACTCAAAATGTCAAATATAGCCGTTAAGATTTTAGAAACACAAGTTGAAGCCATTGTTATTTTACACATAGACCATGTATGAAATAAGAATATATCTGCTTCATATTGCACTTAAAGTTGTGTTCCTAAATCCTAAACGGCCATATTAGATTTATTCTTTGTTTTTTCAATGAGCAAAAGTGTACTATGCATCTTTTTTTTTCTTTTTTTGCTGATCTGGAAAACGATCCGATCCAAACCGTGACTTTTGTGATCCGTTGCTAGCATGCATTATCAGCATCATTTTGGTAAAAAAAATAAAAAAAATGCATTGTGTTGTTGTGTTTGTTTTTTGTTTTTTTTTTTCTTTTTCTTTCTACGGGAGAGCTCAGTATTGTTCATTCGATTTGACATCATCATTGCTCTCCTTTTTTTTTTTTTTTTTTAAAAAATCCAACAAATCAATTAAAAAAAATTTAATAAATGTTTTTTTTTTTAAATACATATACATATATATATATACACATATACACACATATATATATATATACCCTTTTTTTTTGTATGTGGGTGAGTATGTGTATGTGCGTGTGTGTGTGTGCGTGCGTGCGTGCGTGCGAACGTGTGTGTATTCATCAGTTCACCTAAAGCCCATTAAAAAAAAAAATCCCATACTAATAATATAATATAATAATAAATTGCCAGATGCAGAAACATCAATGTAAGTTATCACGATGTAGTGGCTCTCGCTAACAGACAGAATTAAGTAACCGGAATTAGGTTAAAAAATTCTATATACGTAGACCATGTTTCTATAAATTTTGATATTTGGTTTTTATTTGAGGCCGATATTTTTTCCATTAAAATGTGATTTATGAGGAGGTTAGACCATTGGTCGATATTCAGAGTTTGTTAATTTTTCCAGTTAACAAGAATTGTTTTTTTAGCGATAGTAAGGGCTACAAGTTGTGTTGTTGTGTTTGAAGTAAAGGCAAATATTATATCTCATATAAACATGAGTAGCTCGCTGCTGTTTGGCTTTTTTAAAAGTAGCTCGCAGTGGAAAAAAGCTTGGAGACCTTTTTTTGCACTACGTCATCTTTACAGCTAACTATACAAGAGACCTTGGCATGACATCGGGGACACGGATAAATCACATCAAATTTGTTGGAGGAGAACATCTCCAATAGCTCATCACTGGCTGAGCAACTTTTGATAGTTGCAATTTTGCTGTTTACGTCCATAAATGAATGCAGCTGTGAGGTCGGAATCAGCGATGATGATGTTTGCGATAAAGCCGCAGCCGGCCGGCCTGATCCTGTCGGAATGAGCGCTGCTCATGAAGTGCTTTCTAAATCCCTAAGCTCGTGATAGCAGGTTGGCGACCTTGGTATGAAGTGCACCCCGCTCAAAAGGACTATTTGCTATTTATGGAGGACCAAAACTGCCAAAATCAAAATCAAATACATAAACGAGAAACATTTCTATAAAAACGGAAGTAAAAAATATATATAGTTGATTTTATTTTTATCTATTTATTTTTTAAATTTTCTGAATTATATTTGTTATATCCATTTTTATTTTTAATAAATTAAATAAAATAAATAAAATAAAATATAAAATAATTGATTCATTTATTTTGGGCAGTTTTGGTCCTCTATAGCAATTTGCGAGGGAACGCAACCTGGTGGAGAGGACCCAACCCACTTGGTGCCGCTTTGCTGAATTAAGCAGCCAAGCCTCCGGAAAAAATAGCCCCGAGACCCAAATATCGCAGCTTTGAAGCAAACGGTGCATAATGATAATGAATCACAAAGAAAAGTCATGATTTTCAGAGAGATGCTCAAAAGCGTTACGGCAGATTCAAGTCAAACGAAAACACGAGGCCTTTTCAAGTGATTTGCATCTTAGCGGTCTCACGTGGACTCACCAAAGGTGGTGCCCGCATCGGGCCTGGAAACCGAGGACACAATGACGAAACCGAAGCCCTCGTTTTCTCCACGTTGGATCTCCACGTCATACGGCTGCAGCGAGGCGGGGACCACGGCGCTCCCGCTGCCGCCGCCCCCGCCGCTGCCGATGCCGCTGGTGGAGCCGCTGCCGGAGCTGACCGTGTTGAGGGAGTTCTGGCTTCCCTGCGGGGTCCGCTTGCCTTCCGTCAGGCTGGGGGCCTGCGTGCTGCTGTGGTGCGAGGAGGCTGGCGATGGCGGAACGTCACCTTCCCCTTTGGACACTGGTGAGGATGAAAAGACTGCTCGTGAGAGGGACTTTCCAAAAGTCACCAATCACACCGCAAAACCTGAAATCTTAAGTAAGACATCATTTCTTAAATTAACCTAAATTTACGGTTTACGGCAATTAGTTGAAATTAAATTACAATTTAATTATTGCAATAATAATTGTGGAGCAATCACAACATCAGCATAATGATTAAAAAAAAGATTATTAATACTCATTTTAAGTTGCTTGAGTTGTTTAAATTAATACATTTGTACCTTTTTTAAATTGTATTTTTTATTGAATTTAAAATTTTCATTAAATAATTAACGGATATAAAAAACAAGATAAAAATAAATATAAATGGAAATAGAAACAACATATTTACTGTATATATATATAATTTAATACATTTTGTTTCGTCCACAAGCAACTAGAATAATTATAGTGTTTCAAAGAATTGTATTTGTCTTAATATATTTTTTTAATGTTTAAACATTTTCTTGTTTTGTAACAAAAAATAAATGATCGTCCTAATCGTGATTTCAATTATTACCAAAAAATAATTGTGATTAACACTTTCTTCATAATCGAGCAGCCCCTACTTAATTTTGCTCTGAGAAGTTTTTTTTTTTACTTAAAATAAAATTGTCAGACAAGATCGTTCTGCCTACTGTAAGATACTTGTTACTTAATGATCTTATTGGATCAAGCAGTTTTGGCATTGAGTGTTAACAGACAGTTTTAAGTACTGTGAGGCTTAAAACAAACATTTTCCACAGATTTTGCACAATCTAGTAATAATATAAATAGAAAAAAATCAAGTATGAAAACAATTAGACAAAAGTGCAATAGAGCTTATTACTGTAAGCATTTTTTTCTTGTAAAAATCATCAGTTCGAAGTTCTAATTTCAAGTAATATTTACTAGGCTAATTTTTCCTCTTTACAGTCATCACACTGCAAAAAAATGACTTTTCAAATTGTTTGCCCAACAAGAAAAATCATCTTGAAGAACATTTGAAAATTGATCTGAAATTAAGGAAAATATCAACCTTTTTCTAAATAAAAATAAAAATCCTCATAACAAGCTGAAATAATGTCTGGTTATTAGCTAGCTGTTATCTGTAACGCGCACCTGGATATCCGGCGGTCTTGCGTCTGACCGTGAGGTTGACATGACCCTGTTTGGCTGCTTGCTGCATCAGCTGCACCACCAACTGATGAGACTTGCCCACCACCGCCGTGCCGTCCACGCAGATGAGCTCGTCGCCCGACCGCAGCCGTCCGTCCTCATCGGCTGCGCCGTACTTCACGATGTGGCCGATGTAGATCTGCGGCAATCCACAGCGGCGCTGCTTTAGCTTTAGCGCGCCATCTTTCAAATACACTAAGGATTCGAACATCAAGTCCTAAATAGAAAGGATTACTTTTGTATGACTTACACTTGGTCCCCGTAAGTGGAGTAGTAAGAAGCAATATCTTATAAGACATTCAACTGGAAGTTGGTGTGTTTGGATTTTCCTGCCATCCATCCTTCCATCCATCCTTCCTTCCACCCATCCATCCATCCATCCATCCATCCTTCCTTCCTTCCTTTCATCCATCCATCCTTTCTTCCTTCCATCCATCCATCCATCCATCCATCCATCATCCTTCCTTCCATCCATACTTTCTTCCATCCTTCTATCCATCCATCCATCGTTTGCTGAGATTACCCCCATCCATTCTTCCTTCCATCATCCATCCTTTCTTCCATCCTTCCTTCCATCCATCCTTCCTTCCTTTCATCCTTCCTTCCATCCATCCACCATCCATCCTTTCTTCCTTCCATCCATCCATCCTTCCTTCTATCCATCCATCCTTCCTTCCCTCCATCCATCATCCATCCTTTCTTTCTTCCATCCATCCTTTCTTCCTTCCATCCATCCTTCCTTCCATCCATCCATCCATCTATCATCCATCCTTTCTTCCTTCCATCCATTCTTCCTTCCATCCATCCTTCCTTCCTTCCACCCATCCTTACTTCCATCCATCCATCATCCATCCTTTCTTCCATCCATCCATCATCCATCCTTTCTTCCTTCCATCCATCCTTCCTTCCATCCATCCATTCTTCCTTCCATCCATCCATCCTTTCTTCCATCCTTCCATCCATCCATCCTTCCAGCAATCCATCCATCCTTCCTTCTATCATCCATCCTTCCTTCCATCCATTCTTCCTTCCATACATCCTTCCTTCCTTTCATCCATCCTTTCTTCCTTCCATCCATCCATCCTTTCTTCCATCCTTCCATCCATCCATCCATCCATCGTTTGCTGAGATTACCCCCATCCATTCTTCCTTCCATCCATCCATCCTTCCTTCCATCCATCCATCCTTCCTTCCATCCATCATCCTTCCTTCCATCCATCCTTTCTTCCATCCATCCATCCATCGTTTGCTGAGATTACCCCCCATCCATTCTTCCTTCCATCCATCCATCCTTTCTTCCATCCTTCCTTCCATCCATCCATCCATCCATCCTTTCTTCTATTCATCCTTCCTTCCATCCATCCTTCCTTCCTTTCATCCTTCCTTCCATCCATCCACCATCCATCCTTTCTTCCTTCCATCCATCCTTCCTTCCATCCATCCTTTCTTCCATCCTTCCATCCATCCATCCATTGTTTGCTGAGATTACCCCCCATCCATTCTTCCTTCCATCCATCCATCCTTTCTTCCATCCTTCCTTCCATCCATCCATCCATCCTTTCTTCTATTCATCCTTCCTTCCATCCATCCTTCCATCCTTCCATCCATCCATCCATCCTTTCTTCCTTCCTTCCATCCATCATCCATCCTTTCTTCCTTCCATCCATCCAGCCTTTCTTCCATCCTTCCTTCCTTTCATCCTTCCTTCCATCCATCATCCATCCTTTCTTCCTTCCTTCCATCCATCCATCCATCCTTTCTTCCATCCATCCTTCCATCATCCTTCCTTCCATTCATCATCCATCCTTTCTTCCTTCCTTCCATCCATCCATCCTTCCATCCATCCTTCCTTCCATCCATCCATCCTTCCTTCCATCCATTCTTCCTTCCATCCATCCATCCTTCCATCCATCCTTCCTTCCATCCATCCATCATCCATCCTTTCTTCCTTCCAACCTTCCTTCCATCCATCCATCCATCCTTCCTTCCATCCATCCATCAACCATCCTTTCTTCCTTCCATCCATCCAACATCCTTCCTTCCTTTCATCCTTCCTTCCATCCATCGTCCATCCTTTCTTCCTTCCTTCCATCCATCCATCCATCCTTTCTTCCATCCATCCTTCCATCATCCTTCCTTCCATTCATCATCCATCCTTTCTTCCTTCCTTCCATCCATCCTTCCATCCTTCCATCCATCCTTTCTTCCATCCATCCTTCCTTCCATCCATTCTTCCTTCCATCCATCCTTCCATCCATCCTTCCTTCCATCCATCATCCATCCTTTCTTCCATCCTTCCTTCCATCCATCCGTCATCCATCCTTTCTTCCTTCCATCCATCCATCCATCCATCCTTTCTTCCATCCTTCCTTCCATCCATCATCCATCCTTTTTTCCTTCCATCCATCCATCCTTTCTTTCATCCTTCCTTCCATCCATCCATCCATCATCCATCCTTTCTTCCTTCCATCCATCCTTCCTTCCTTCCATCCATCGTTTGCTGAGATTACCCCCCCCCCCACTACATCTACACTGTGCCACCCTTAGAGAAGTTTTTTTTTAATCCTCCCCCTTCTTCATGTTTTTTGGGCCCCATAGAAGACGACGCAGCAGGCTACCGTTCCGTATGAACCCCCCCGATTGGTCAATGCTTCTCTATGTTTCGAAGGTGTTGCGTCTGTTCCATTTTGTTGCACCTTGTGGTACAATGACAATAAAGCGATTGTTATTGTAATTCCGATTCAAAGGTAAAAGAATACTTACGGGCTCCCCGGGCTCGTTTCCACCAAGAATACGGAAACCGAAGCCTGTGTCCTTTCGCCAAAGGAAAATGTCCTGCTCCTGGCAATCTGGCACTGAAATGCAAAGGAAGAGCAATTGTGAAAATGACGGATCGGCTTCAGTCAGCTGCAATTGATGGCGTCTGACTCCTATTTTGTTTAATTAGCGCACATCCACGCTCGTTTGTGCAATTATTGATCAACAAAGCATCTCTGCTTTGGACTGCGGGCGGGCGGGATGGACAGCTGCTCCTCGCCTCATTGAGCAAGCGCGGCTCCTTGCATGAAGACCTCAAATGGGGCTGCCTGAAAACTCACCGGCTGCGACCTTGTCACATTCGCAGATGGCCGTCACTCATAACAATTTCCTTACAATGACACATTTCCAGCCTCCACTGACCACATTTACACGCCGAGTGAGGGAATGGGGACTTCGGCATTCAGTGTCAGTCTGTTGGGTCTATAGCGGGACAAGTTCCTGTCGTCGGCATTGCAGCTGCGTCATGTTAGTGATTGCCGTTCGCCTCGTTCATTTTCGTACTCAGCGTTTTATTTAAATACTGCAGCTTGTTATTAACCTTCTGATCACTCTGTAGCATCAAAGTTCAGTAAGTCCAACAGCTTGGCCTTAAAACTCTCCAGAAGCTGTTGTTCAAATAGTTACTAATAGAAAGCTAGGCATTGTCAATGGTAAAATCATACCGAGCCCCCAGTTGTTCCTGATGCTGCGTCATCAGTAGGTGAATGAGTAGTCCAAAGAAAAGTGCTTTGAGGGCCTTGTAAGGTGGAAAATAAGTCAAGTATCATTTACCAAAACTAGGCATGGGCCAATATTAGATTATGACAGTATGGTAGCCATGAGCAAAAAAGTTGTGGGATCCCAGTTCCAAATTGCCGCTTTATAATCACTTTTTTCAAATATTTAGCCTAGAGGGGTTAAAACTGCATATTTAGTGTAGAAGAAATGAATTTGTGATTTAGTTCTGCTTAGTAAGTCACCATGTCCTATCACTGGTGAGCTATTTTTACAACAGACCTGTGGGCTATTAATGTTGTCCTTGGGGCTAACTAGTACCAGCTGTAGTAAATGAGCCACTTCTTTGAAGTCATCTGCCTTCAATTTTTGGGAAAAGAGGCCGGCTTATTTACTCAACTCTGCAAGCAGTCAATCATTCAGGGTTGTGGAGTCTGGGTTCAGAAGGTAAAAACCCTGAAACAGTTTGACTTAAGCCACTTCTACTGACCAGGTGGAGACGAGCTTGTTTACCTGCCAGTTGAGTAGAAGCACCTGTAGCTGGCAGGGTTTTTACTTTCTGGACCTGGATTCTCCAACCCCGGCAGTTATGAAGGTTGACATTTTAAGACCATGGTTAACTTTCAATCAGCACATGCCTAAACACAATCAGACTCTAGTCCTGTGGTTCTTAACTCTTTGACTGCCAAAAACGTTTAGTAAAATCCTACGGAGGAGTCCCAAAGACGTTAAAATACGTTTGTTTCAAAACAGAGGTGAAACTAACCATTTTCTATTGTTGATTACTCAAAAACGGAATAAGGTAGAAACAAACTTTTTTTTTCTGATGAAAGATGAGAGTCCAATCTTTCATTTGGTAGTATGTGTGTTTCCATAGTCCAAACACATAATTTTCTATGGACCTTGAAAGATCAGTCAAAATGCTTAAAATCGGCTGGCACTGGGGACAACCCGTTTCTGAAAACGTCTGGCAGTCAAAGAGTTAACCGGGGGTTCGGTGAGTCAGTCTCAGGGGTTCGGTCAAGTCACACACCCGACTCAAGTGAGTCATGATGATACGCCCCGCTTGGCCATCATTGGCCATGCGGGGGCGTATCATGTGCTGTCCACAATTTGCTGCGCTCAGGGTCGACGTGTGACTGTGTTTCTTTATTATTGCAAATAATCCCTTCATGCTACTTTTGTCGATCAAACAAAGAAAGTGGTCGGACTAATCTGCAATATGAGTTTACATGTATAGCGGAACATACGGTGTTCCACAGGGATCAATTCTGGGGCCTCGGTTGTTGTCATATCTGCTGCCACTTTGTTCCATCTTAAGAAAACAGCGGTAGTTGTTTTAACTCTTTGACTGCCAAAAACGTTAAATAACGTTTAGTAAAATCCTAGGGAGGAGTGCCAAAGACGTTAAAAGACGTTTGTTTCAAAACAGAGGTGAAACTAACCATTTTCTATTGTTGATTACTGAAAAACAGAATAAGGTAGAAACAAACTTTTTTTTTCTGATGAAAGATGAGAGTCCAATCTTTCATTTGGTAGTATGTGTGTTTCCATAGTCCAAACACATCATTTTCTGTGGACCTTGAAAGATCAGTCAAAAATGCTTAAATCGGCTGGCACCCACGGCATCCCTTTTCTGAAAACGTCTGGCAGTCAAAGAGTTAAAGTGCTTTGTAAATATAAAGTTGAGTGAAGTGAACGGCCTAACTGCATGATTTTCAATTCTGCTCCAGCACAACTCGCTATCGAGCAAAAGGAAAGGAAGACTTCCTTAAGATGCGTGCAGGCGGCGAATACAAGAACACAACGCTTTCTGAATTCAAAGTGAAGAGAGCCAGATTACATCTAAAGGATACTCTCTCTGCTTATTTTGTTCAAAACTGAACCCTGTACATACATTATGTCTTGAATTTAAAGAAAAAAATAATTCAATAAAGAAAGATTTGTTGAATGTGCATCGGAAAGCAGTGGGGTTCAGGGTCTCGAACAAAATGAAGATCAACAGTCTAGTCTTAAAGTGGAAGTCAACCTTAAACATTTCTTGACAATAATATATGTCAGTTATATGTGACCTCACTAGCTGAAACATGACATTCAGATTGATATTACATTTTTGGAATAAGAGTTATGCAGCATCATTTTTTATCAATATCAAAAGGCAGCCATTTTGCCACTTGCCATAGAGTGAAAATGAGATCATAGTTGCTCAGGGCTCAGGTAGCAACCAATCACAGCTCAGCTTCAGAAAACGGGTGAGCTGTGATTGGCCGTTGCCTGAGCCCTCAGCAACTATGATGTCGTCTTCAGTCGACAGCAAGTCAGAATCATAATCGAGTTTTATTGCCATGTAAAAGTGAATCGATTTTACATTACTAGGAATTTGTCTCGATGACTGGTGCAGACATGAGACATCAAAATGACACAACACAAATATTAAAGTAAAAGATTAAAAAATAAAAATAAAAACATGGCAAAATGGCCGCCCCCCTGAGATTGATAAAAACCCTAATATGCATAATGTCTCCCAAGCAACAACAACAGCAAATCAATTTGTGTCTTTTGTTTGTCTTTTGCTTTTGAATGCAGTTGTGCTCCCTCCAAAGTATCCAACTTTTTTTCAGTTAACGCACAGACATCATTCTCACTATTTTTACCATCTACATTAATTTTCCACTCAATTTTTGGAGGGAAATTCTCGCACTTCTTGAGTTTCTGTCTGAACGATGCACACACAGACAGAATTAGGCCTCTTTGACAATCTTTTTGTCTCGTTCTTGTTTCGGCGCGTTTCTCATCCTCCCCGCACGACTGTGGATCTCCTCCAGGGGTTATCAAACACATCGACTAATCAGCCGCAGCTTTCTGGGCCCAGTTAATATTTAATCAGCAGCAGTCCTAGATTCCACAGGCAGCCATGATTATGAACCAGCGCCGCACCACACAACAGAGAGCTCACGTTCGAAAGGCGACGAGCGCGAGCGACGAGATCCCGCAGACGACACACCTGCGACGGATGAGGTGCTGAGTGCATAATCCATCACGTCGAATGGATGCGGATTGTGGCCTGCTAATTACAGAACGAACAAGAATAAAAAACGGCCTTTGACTGTGGCTCGTCAATCCCAAGATTGACTTCAAACTCTTGCATGCTGCATACAAGATAAGTTGCACCAATTACACAAAGATGATTTTTTTTCCGAGTACCAAAGATATTTGAATGCCTTCACGGGAAATTTTAGGCTGATGGGCATACGTTACTTGGCTGCAGATTTTGAGATATCAATAGTTTTGATAATTTACTCATTCACTTCCAGCAGCCATTTTCACTGAAGCAACCCCCTTCGCTCTCGGCTGTTTTACTGGATTTTGACTGATTTTGCAAGGCTCACAGAATATTCTGCTCTATTGCTATAAAAACATGGAACCTACCCAAAGAAAATATTAGAGTTTCTTCATTCATCAGGAAGAAAAAGTATATTTCTATCTGTTTCAGTTTTGCAGCATTTAGCATTAGAAGATAGCTAAGTTGCATCATTATTCACAAACCTGTTAAAAACACTGGGGGGGGGGGGGGGCTTTTGCAACATGACCCAGGTTGATCTCTTATACTCTGCTGCCACCTGCTAGCCGTTTTTGTAATAACAATTTCTTCAAGCGTTCTCTGCAGTTGAGAGGCTGCATCAAAGCCTACGCTCGAGCATAAAAAAAAAAAACATAAAAACCTTAAGAATACGTCTTTGGCACAAACAAAATTTAAAAGAGAACATATTTTTACGTTTTTTGAGGCAATTGAGTTCATGTGCTTTGACAGTTTATGAAATGCACTTTTGATTGTTCCTAGTAGTGCTTTGATGCCAGCCGTTGCTAATATAGCCTCATTTTCTAAATTTTTGCTTGATTTTCATTTTTAGTTTTGCAATTCATTTTCCTTTTGTGTCATGCCTTTGCAAAATGTGTGTATTCTTTTCCTGGTATGCTGAACTTTGTTGCTGTGAAACGTGGACATCACTGATGAGCAGAGATGGGAAGTACAAATACTTTGCACTTGAGTAGTTTTTCCCAGTACTTTTTTGAATACTTATTTTTTAGACTTCGTTTATCCATTACATTTTAATGAGTATCTGTACTTTTTACTCGATACATTTTCAAAACAAGGATGTTACTTTTGTTTTTAAATACTTAACCTTTTGAAGAAAGAGCAGCGTCAATGTCTCCTGGCTCCGCCAATCATGTGAAGCGTTTCACCCGCTCCCCTACATCCCAGCTTGTGATTGGCTATCGCATGACGTGCAATTGGTTAGATTAGAACAACCAAGAAATATGAGGGCAATGCACCACAACAGCTAAACTAAAATAAGCTAAGAAAAGCTCCCTCTTCAGGTCAGAAGCTGCATCAAAGCCTTCTGTATGCTCTAGCATTTAACACCCCAAAAAAAAACAATATAAAAAACGTATAAATACGTTTTTGGGACCATGGCAATACTGCAAGTAGTCAAAAATCTTGACACTCAGCGCTACTCACGTCTGCTCTCGTACATGCTCCTTGACTGCGCCCAGATCTTAAAGGGGTCCGGTTTCTTCTGGAGGGTGAGGGTGCCATCCGCGGGGTCGTGAGGGGGCAAGCCCGGCAGCGGATGGCAGGGGGCGGCGGGAGCGGGCACCGCAGCATCACCGAGCATCGCAGACGGCGGGTGGCTGGGCGAGTCCGTGTGGGCGCTGCGATGGCTGCAAACGCTGTGCTGGGAGCTGCCCTGGCTATCCTTCCTCTCTAGCTGCTGCTGAATTCGAGAGGCGCACACAGAGAGAAACAGAGGTAGGCATTTTGTGCTCCAAAAAAAGAAAAAAAAAAAGCAGAAGATGGGGGCAGAGGGCAAAGTGATAAGTGCGTCAGTTTCAGAGCGGGGATCCAGCAGTGGTGAAATTCAAGGTTGACTCTTTTGTGGCGTCAGCATTAAGCATCTCACACTCGCAATGTTTGCAATAAAAGAGACTTGGTTGCCATGGTTGCAAGACAAAAAGATGACGTTGTGATGTGGAAGAGCTATTTTCTAGTTCGCGTTTGACTGCAAAATCAAGGTTGGTCTCATTGGAAAAGCTTAATTGCAAGAAATCGAAAAGAAGTAAAAATGACATCTCTCAAGCTTCTTGGGACTGAAATCATGAAAATGTATGTAAAAGGTTTTCTTTCAAATCCAAGTGCAAAATCACCATAGAAGATGGTCCCAGTCACTCACATTTAAACAAACTGAAAGAAAAACTTCAAAAAACACTTAAAACAAAAAAGGACAATGATTAAGACAATCAGTCTAAAACAGGGTTCAGCAACTTTGGTCCTCGAGGTCCGCAGGTTTGAGATGTTTCCGCCTACCAACACACCTGATGCTAAAGGTCAGGATCGTTATCAGGCATGCTGACGAGCTGATTATATGAATCAGGTGTGCTAGTGGGTGGAAACATCTAAAAACATCTCAAACCTGCAGGACTCCGGACCTCGAGGACCAGAATTGGTGAACCCTGGTCTGAACTGTGCCAAAGTACTGCCTGTAAAAAAAAAGAGTAGCTTTTAAAACGGGATTAAAAAATTTGCATTGAAATGAAAATCTTGATGCCAGAAAATAATTGACTTTAATAAGCAGCTTTTTCAATAAATCTTATAATTTAACAACAGGACAAACTTTTATTGTTTTCATTTTTAATATTCTCATTGCTTCTTCTGTTTGGCTGAGAAATCATAATTTTGATATTTCTAATAGCCTGACATTAATAGCTAGCGTTTAAATCCTTTAAATTAATTGTCTAATTAGCGACTGGCGAGAACAGATATCAGGACGATAGCAGGACTTATTTCAAGGTATCGGTACATGCGACGATGGTCGATTGTAATCACGGCCGTCCTCGTGTGGACGTTTTACAATCAGGAACTAGAAATTAGAAATACAAAGAATAATAAGGAAAACTGCATATGATTTTCTTTAAAATTATCTGCCATTTTTTTAGGGAAATTGTTAGCATCAAAAGTATTAGTGGTATCGGTACTTGGTATCGGTATCAGTGACTACAGTACTCAAGAGTTGATGACTTGTCTTTTACGAAAGCATTTCTTGACCGGTTTGCCTTGGAATGAATTTTTAGCAGTCTAACTGTGTAATGCTGCCACAAATGAAAAAAAAAACATTTGTGTTACGACATAACATTCAATAACCAATTAACATATGAATTGTTTGAAAAACATTGGCACGTTCTCCCATGTGCAGAAACACACGCTGCACACGCTGCTTGTTAATGAAAACAAGGCCCGAAAGTGTTTTTGTTTGCGGCTCGATGGCTTGAGCCAGCAGAGCCGCCCTCGCCGTTTATCCGGAGCATCTCTTTCGATCCGAAGTGCAACGGTTGTCGTGTGGCGACGCGCAGCCTGACGTTTCTCTGGCAGAACAACATAAGGGAGGAGTGAGTTGCAACCCTTCCTCTATGGAAAAGTAATCCAAGTGACAGCCAGGCAATGCCAGTGGCGCCCTCTCGACATCTGGATCATGTGACCACAGTAGGTGACAGCCATTGAAAAATAATCCTAATCCAAAAATCTGTGGGGGAGGATTTTTAATTCCAGAAAAAAAGAGGGATGAGATGATTTTGCTTCCATTAAAGTGTAGGACTCGAACCTATTGCTGACCTTACGTGTGCAGAGGAAACAGCATTGTTTTTCTTGGGGTTTTTTAGGGTGACAATAATTTCTTTCCCTCATCTTTTTATTAGATTAGATTTGATTTGTTTGCTGCAAAAACAGTCTGTCTTTCATTGTTATCCTCTTTGTTGCTCTCTCATTCAATCGTCATTGCCACCTTCTCTAGGGTTAAAGGTTAAAGTACCACTGATTGTCACGCCCACCTAAGTGGGATGAAATTCATCATCCGCATTTGACCCATCCCCTGAGGGAGCGGTGAGCAGCAGCAGGCCCGAGTTGGCCAAACTCTCTCTCTATATGGCTCTGCTGGGGTTTACATCCACCAATATTTATTTCATATTTATTCAAATTTTCAAGAAATGGGAAAATAAAACTGAATGGAAACGCTAGAAATTCAAAAAAGGGCCCAAAATTTGAAAAAAGTTATTACTCTTAGAAGGGGTAGATTTTGAAGCGTATCGAAAAAAAGGAAAATGCGAATTTTGGCGATGGAAAATTGTTTTGCGAATAAACGCTGACCAGACCGATACGCGTCACACGCTTTGACCGGATATGACGTCACACGTACGTTTGTGGTCCCATAGCAATGTCGGACGATAAAGTAAGGTATTTTTTGGGGGGGGGGGGGGGCGGGTGAGAAAACAGAAATATTTTTGGAATTAATTAAAGAAGCAAATATGAATGCAATTTTAGACGGAAAACAGCAAAGAAACGTTACGGTTGGTTTATCAAGAATTACAAAAGCAAACTCATACGACGTCATCGCTTCCTGGTTTTCTTCTTCTTTTAAATGACTGGTAGGTCACATCTCTATGGTGTACAGATGGAACAGATGGAAACGGGCATAAGTCGCATTACCGTTTTGCGCATTTTTAGTAAATTAGCTTAAAAAATTCAAAACAAGCATCTTCCCCCCATGCTAACCTAATGCCCCCCCCCCCCCCCCCTTCCCGGTTACACAGTAAATTCTGTAACTGTAAATTTGACTCTAGAGTGGGACCAAATTACACTTGGAAGAGAGTAAAATACAGAATTTGAAGGGGAAAAAAAGTCACTCAAGGGTTGAGGAACGGACTCATGATCTTCAGCTTGGGAGGCAGCCAATCTACTCCCTGAGCCACACATCTCCTGCTGTGCGTTAGTATTTGTCTCGTGTCAGCTGGAATCTTCCTAACTCCAAGAAGAAGAAAAAAACGTTTGGTCTCCTCTTGGAGAAAAGCAAACAGTAGGAGGGGCATAGCTCGCGTGGTTAGTGTGGCAGTCTCCCAAACTGAAGGTCGTGAGTTAATTCCTCATTCCTTGACTTTTATTTTTTTCTAATTCTTTATCTTACTCTGTTTTAAGTGTAAATATGACTCTAAAAGTGAGTCTATTTGGTCCCACTCTAAAAAAAAAAAAAAAAAAGAGTCAAATTTACAGTGACGCCAACACTGGCTTTGGGTGTTCCTTTCTCTTAGCATCACGCCTCCAATCCTCCCTCAGTGGGGGCCGACAGCTGGCCACTAGTCAAACAAGGCTTTGCTTAAATGGTGGTCGGACGGCAGCATGGCCACAGTGAAGAGTTGCGGGCAGAATACAGCAGAAGGGGGGGGGGGGGGGAAGGAAAGAAGTGGCTGAGAAAGAACAAGTGACGATGAGCAGTGGTGACAGGACAAAGAAAGACACAAGTAGTTTGATGTCTTCTCATATCTTTGCGTCTCAAAATAGAACACGCACACACCACGCGCACACACTGATTTGCAATACTCACCACCAGCTTTGGACTCCTCTTGGCAGGCACGACTCCTGCAAAGCAGCGGCAGAGAGATAAAGAAATCATTAATGACCTCTGCACTCCGACACTATTGATGAGAAACTCCAAACAAACGGACACAATTCCTCCCGCAGCTCGCCAGTTCTCTCATTCCTTTTCCGGACGGCTCTGCCTGAGCAACAGCGAGCTCCTCGCCGATCTAAGTGATCTCCTCCCCCCCCCCCCCTCCCCCCCCTCCCCCCCTCCCCTCCACCCCCCGTGCCGACTCCCGCTCCACTCAGCGCTCGCTCTCGGGCTCGCTATTCGCAGAGGAGCTTCCTGCGTTTGACAGGCTGACTGACAGCGGAGCGGCAGCGGCTCAGGTCGGCCATTCTCGGACACAGGTCTCCCACGTGAGCTCAAAGCAGAGACCGCCCACCCCGAGCGACCCCCCCCCCCCCCCCCCCCCCCCCCCCACCCCCCCCCCCCCCCCCCCAAGACCGCTCACTCGACGATACAAGTCTCAGCAGCTTGACTTTGATATGAAAAGCCGCAGCTTCACTCGAGCGCATCGCCCATTCCGCTTCAGAAGCCGGTCTGCTTCGGGTCGAGCCCCCCCCCCCCCCATCGCCCCCTTTTCTCATAAACACAGAAGATCAATCTCATTTGTGCTAATGAAATATTCATACTCTCGGCAGTTATCAGGGGAGAATGTTGGGATGAAGCCACGTTCCCGCTTCTTCCTGTTCGCACCAAACACACTTCAGCAAAACAAGCACTTTGATTCATCGACATTTGCCGTGAACGCTGACTGACTCTATCTTCTCTGTACTAAGATTTTTTTTCCTCTTCTTTCTGCCTGCTGCTGCTGCTGCTACCTAATACAGCAGCGTGCGCATGTGTGACAAAAATAGACAAATGAATGCATGAACGACACAGAAGGGAATTCATTTTTCACTCCAACATACCACTTAAAAATCTTACAGCATTTTGTCACTATTCCTCTTCTCCATTTCTTTTATATTACCAATGTACAGTAAAATGTCAAAATAAATAAAGGGAAAATCAACCGACTGCCAAAAACGTTAAATAACGTTTAGTAAAATCCTATGGAGGAGTGCCAAAGACGTTAAAAGACGTTTGTTTCAAAACAGAGGTGAAACTAACCATTTTCTATTGTTGATTACTGAAAAACGGAATAAGGTAGAAACAAACTTTTTTTTTCTGATGAAAGATGAGAGTCCAATCTTTCATTTGGTAGTATGTGTGTTTCCATAGTTCAAACACATAATTTTTTGTGGACCTTGAAAGATCAGTCAAAATGCTTAAATCAGCTGGCACCCACGGCATCCCTTTTCTGAAAACGTCTGGCAGTCAAAGAGTTAAACATTTCTTGACAATATTATGTTATATGCGACCACACTCGTCTAAAGATAACATTCTGATTAACTCATTCACTCGCAGCCATTTTCACTGAAGCAACCCCCTTCGCTCCTGGCTGTTTTACTGGATTTTGACCTGATTTTGCCGGGCCCACAAAATATTGCATTCTATTGCTATTAAAACATGGACCCTCCCAAAAGAAAGATTGGGGCGAAATTTTTTTTTATATTTCTATCTGTTTCCATTTTGCAGCCATTAGCGAATATAGCTAAGTTTCATCAATATTCACATTCCTGGTGAAAACAGTGTCAAAAAGAGCTTGTTGCAACATGGCCCTGGCTGATCTCTTATACTCTACTGCCACCTGCTGGCCGCTTACTACTATTGCTTTAAACCGCCTCTTCATGTTAAATACGGCATCAAAGCCTTCTGTATGCGCTTGCATAAAAAAAACACTCCCAAACATTTAAAGTAAAGGACAAAGTATATAAAAACAACAACATATTTACACATTTTTGGGTTTGAATCAATTTTAATATTACATTTGTGGAATATGAGTTATGCAGAAAAATTTAGTTGTTTTTATCCATCTCAGGGGGCGGCCATTTTGTTACTCAGGGCTCAGGCAACAACCATGATTTTGCTGCTTAACTCATATTCCACTAACACAATATTAACCAGAATACTTTTTTTTTGGGGGGGGGGGGGGGTTGACTTCCCCTTTAACAAAAGAGTAGGCTATTTGTTGAAAATTCACCATGCTATGCAAAGTTCTTTGTTCAATCAAATGAAGCAACAAATATATAAATTGTCTATAAGTTATAAAAATATAATTGTTTATGCAGCTGACTGTTCCACTCGTAATTAGCGGCAGACAGCAGACTCATCTGGTGTGTTCTTCTGCTACCTTTGTTCAAATGAAGGTTAATTTTTGAATTTGTAGGATGACAGATTCGTTTATAAAAGTATTGATTTACTCCACTAAAGGCCATACAATATTTTATATTTTAAGCACTAGATGTGTGGCGCATTAATATGGCTTTGTGGCTACAAGATCCGGCTTAAAAAAAGCACATTAAGTCAAGTATTTAAATGTGACCGTCTGTTTGAACAATTCACCTCAAAGTTATTCACCTTTGAACATATGAACATACCATAACAATAGAAAACATGTATTGATATGTAAAAACGTTATGCACTAAATTTGCCATAACAAAATGGCGGAAAGATTATTATTTATTTTTTTTTTTTTTTACAGTATATGCAAATCCTTACATGCACAGAGAAATCGACCAGAAACGCGCATGCATTCATCCATTAAGCTCTTACTGCTGCAATAGCAAAAAAAAAAAAAAAAAATCATTAAATGTTAAAACTCTCTGTTGCTGCAAAAGCCATCTCCCTACATGATTCATAATTCATCCTTGCTATTTCCCCTCTCTGACTTCCTCGCTCACTCGCATCGGATTATGGGATGCTAGCTAGCAAGAGAGCGGCGCTGCTGACAAAGTGTGCAGGCTTGGAATCTACGTATTAGAAGCTCACATTTCAATGACAGGTGACCCCAGGTGCAGAGGTCAACAAAAACATGCCACTCAAAGTCTTCACATGAAAATCAAGGTCACCAAAATTAGGACCAGGAACTGAATTGTAACTCCAGCCGTACGGCGTATTGAAAAACAGAACAATGAACATGAGGAAAGACTCAAAAATGGCTTTGCCAACATGCAACATCCGCAGCATCTCAAAATGACATTAAATGCATCATTGGGAGTCAATGAAACATTTATGAGAGCAGCATGTTCGTGCACACACGCAGATCTGATGAAGCATCTAGAAATGCACGCGTGCAACTTCACACACGCTTTGTGTTATATTCGAATGTCGATGGAGAAGTTGCACAAAGTTCAGGGCGAAATGCTCCTATGTGCGAAAGAGGACAGAGGCACGCCCCCGTGCAATTTGAGGCCTTCCGTAAACGTCAAAGTCGCTCATTTATGCACCTTCATATTCTCCCGTCGACTTAACCCATTTTGCCCAGTAGCGCATTACCGTGCTTTTACCACTAGGAGCGCTCTTCTACCTTTAAACCTGGGAAAGCGGATACATCATTTTTGTTTTGTTTTGACAAAGTCTCGGTCTCTTAGCCGACGAAATGCATCAGAATGCACACAAGAGGTTGACGTGGGCCTCGTAGTCTTGGAATTCTATTCGCGCGTTCATGGCTGATGCAAATTTGCGCGAGTTAGGAAATAATTGACGGCGATTGACGACGGCGCGGAAGGACTTCCAACTAGTGTAACCGCTTGACAGTGACATACTGCTAAGAAATATGTTTGTAGACAATAAAGGGGTTTCCATCCACCCGTTTTCATTCGAATTTTCAAGAAATGCGAAAATAAAACTGAATGGAAACCCTAGAAATTCAAAAAAAAGTTTTTACACTTGGTGGGGTAGATTTTTTGAAGCGTATCGAAAAAAGCCAAATGCTAACTTTGGCTATGGAAAAAAGGTTTAGCAAATAACCGCTGGCAAGACCGGATATACGTCGCACGTTTTGACCGAATTTTACGTCACACGTACGTTTGCGGTCACAAAGCAATGTCGGACGATGAAGTAAGGTACGTTTGGGGGGACGAGCAAACATAAATCTTTTGGGAATTGATTAAAGAAGCAAATATTAATTATATTTTAGATGGAAAACAGCAAAGAAACGCTACGGTTGATCAAGAATTGCAAACTCATTTGACGTCATCGCACGGTGCAGTCGCTTCCTGGTCTTCTTCTTCTTCTTTTAAATGACTGGTGGATCACATCTCTATGCTGTATAGCGCCACCTACAGCGGCGGAGTCATTGACAATATTGTTGAATTTCCAGGAAAACTTCAAGTTTTCGTGGGTTTTAGAGGCATGTTTTGTCAGGCGCTTTAGGCCTTAATGGTTTTAGTACTATTCCTCTTGAACATTTCGGCTGTAATAAGTCAAGCGCCCAGTGGAAGGGGAAATATCATATCACATTTCAAGTTTGAGTGCAGTTCCGCTCCACCAGTGGTTCCTAACCTGGTTAGAGGTACTGAAATCCACCAAGTTTGCTACAAAATGAGAGAAAGTTTACTGATGAACTAAATCAAGAGTGAGAGTAGCTTTTTCATGGAATCTGTCTCTCTTCACCTTGAATTCATAAAGTGTGTTCAGGTATTTCCCACCTTAAGGAAGTGTGCCTTTAGTTTTGTGAGCTAGCGAGTCGTGTTGGATTGCAAATCACGCATTTAGGACGCTGACTCACATCACTTAGCTCTATTTTTATACAGCACTTTAAATCAACTACCACTGTTTTCTTAAGATGAAACCGAGGGGCAGCAAACACAATGAAAACGACAGAGGCCCCAGAATTGAACCCTGTGGAACACCAAACATTCCATTATACATGTCAATTCATACTGTACATATTCGTCCGACCACTTTCTTCAAAAAAAATTTTTTTTTAAGTAAGTCGACTAGTGAGTGGATCAAATTCCCTGCAGCACAGATCGGCCAATCAATGAAGCGCGATCACTTGCAGCCAATCAACAAAACAAATCAGTTGAACCTTTGAGACCGACTCACAGAACCCCTGGGGTTCAATTGAACCCAGGTTACGAACCACTGCACTACACACACTAATAATATTAAGATAAAAAAATAAATACAAATAATGATATTAAGATAAAAAAATAAATACAAATAATAATATTAAGATAAAAAAATAAATACAAATAATAATATTAAAATAAAAAAGAGACTTTAATACATTTAATAGCTTTCCGGAAATTGCCTGTCATAAAGTTTTTTTTTTTTTTTTTGTCTTTTACCACAGTTTTGTTCAGTTTCTTACTGTTGCTTATGATTTTGATAATTTAATGTAGAGCAGGGTCCCAAACCACCGCGAATGGCTGCACAGAGAGACCGAACAAAACATATTTTTTTACTTTAATTTAACTTTAATTTGATTTAACTTGAATGTGAAGCACCTTAACTGGTGAAAGCACGCTTTACACGTAAATAAAATAAAATTTACTATGTACAGTAAATGAAAAGTTATGTTACAGGTATGTAAAAAAAAAAAAAGGTAATAATGTTAAATGTAGGGATGTAAACCTGCAGGCTCCCAGCATTGACTTCCTGCACTTGTGCATGTTGCAAGTGTGCTCATCATGATTCAAATGACGAGGGAAAATACAGTGAATAAATTGAAGGTGAGCGCAAGTAGCACGCGTGGCTGTGAAGCAGGACGGCGCAGCCCGGCGGGAAATTGCAAAGAAGCCAAATTACAAATTCATTTGAGGAATGGAGGCAGAAGCAAATACACGCCATTTGCATTTCTGCAGCTGCAACCGCAGTCTCATTGGCGTACGTGTTTCATCTCACTGCGCGATAGAAATGTGGAGCTCGAAAGGCACGTTCAAGAAAACAGACACTATTTGTGTTTGCCATCATGCTTCGTTTGGTAGTAGCTCACTTCCTTCAAGCTGAAGCGGGGACGAGGCGGCCTTGGCTTAGCGTTCATCATGACTAATGTTCTCTTTTGTTGAGACAAACCTGCTAACATTTGTCCTTGCGCCATTAAAGTTGCCCTAAAAGAGCGTCGCCCTCTCGCTTTATCGCCACATTTCATCATCATCAGCCGCCGTCATCGCATTTCACTCCCCTCGCTCGTCATTTGCACGCTTCTGCATGCCGTCTCGTTTTCTCGGGGATTTTTTTCCGCGCCTCTCTCGGGGGACAGGTGCACTGTGCACCATTGTCATGGCAACTGTAGCGGGAAGACAAGATGGAGAACTCGTTGCTTGGCCTGCCCTCCTTTTTAAGGGGAAGGAATTGGTGTGTGAAAACATCACGGGTTGAATTTCAGAGCATTGCGCTTAGGTCACTATTGTAATATTTCATGATCCGATACACTGCACGGCGGGAGGGTTCTGCTGGTGAGAGGATACTTAACTCATTTAGTCATTTTCAGCAGTAAGAATTTAAGATTTTGTCTATAATTAATGTGACAACGTCATTATTATTCATGTACATTGAAAACCTTTAACTCGATAACGCCAACGACAAGACATTTTGAGCCCTCTATTTTATGAGCATAATATTTTTCACATTGCACGGATAATCCATTAGAGGGCAGTGTGACCCATCTGATGACTTTTCCAGTGACCTTGCAAGATCCCCTAAATTGAGAAAGGAAAGACACCTATACTTATAATTATATAATAATTTATAGTGGGAAATGTTCTTTTTGATTTTGGGATGTTTGATATGTCTGTTTATTATTATATTTCTGACAGTAAAAAATGTACAAATTTAAAGCATTGTGACTGGATGCATCAAATATGACACAAATCAAAAGTCATATGCGGAAATAAATTTTCATTTTTTGTTGTTGTTTGTTCAAAAGGACCAATAAATACTCGATTTACAAATAATCTGAATTTTCTCTCTTGTATTTCATGTTTCAGGCTTTATAGGGTTACAAACACATTTTGCCGCTTGCCGTCAACTGAAGATGACATCACACGTGCAAAGGGCTCAAGTAATGACCAATCATGGCTCAGTTTGCAAGAGTCACGTGACCGTGATTGGTCGTCGTCAGCTGAGCACCTGTGACGTCATTTTCAGTTGACAGGAAGCGGCAAAATGTTTTTAAAGGTATTCATTGGACATGAAAAATAATGAAGTTATTAAATTAGCTCTAGACCAAAATATTAACTTTTGACTGCTGAAAATGGCTAATCGAGTCAAGTATTTTTATTTCTGCAACCTTTTATCACGAGAAAGGACCTGAAAATCACTCCCACCATCCATATTTTTTTTTCCCCCCATTTGAATCATTCTGCATTCTGTCATGACGGGACATCTTGATGCAATCGCCATTGATGCAAAAACATCAATACAAGATGAGCTACTCTGACACGGTCAAAAAATAAGGTCACCTCTTTAGCAGTTGGCTTTGTTGCTTTTTGCTCAAGCATCATCAGCTTTTACACACACTCACACACACGCACGCACGCACACACGCACACACACACACACACACACACACTTGGAGAGCTTTTAAAGATCCGTTGAAGCCACTCTCACACATTTCTCACTGCCTCTGTCCAATACTTGAAACGTGATCCTCAGCCTTCTTATTTATTTCACCTCTGATCGGCCTTACCTCACCTCCTCGTAGCTCCTTTGCTGACGAGGAATGATCTTGTGCTACCAATCACATTTCTCACACCTAGAACCAAGATTTGTAAAGAATAGCTTCTTTTTTTTTTTTTTTTTTTTTTTGCATTTGCTCCCAAAAACATATAAAAACGTTCTATTTTAAATATTGCCATGTCCCAAAAAGTACTTACAGACGCTCCCCTACTTACGAACATTCGTGTTACGAACAACGGTACATACGAACATGTCTGCTGTAAGTTCGATTTTGTATGCGCGCCTTCTTCCGAGTACTGAAGTGCTTCTTTCCGCCGCTAATACCGACGCTTGGCGCTGTGAGAGCTCACCCAGCATTGGAGGCTCAGCAACGTGTCGAGGAGGAGGAAGAAGAAGAAACGCCTGTCGCTCATAGATAAAGCCATCGCACTCTTCCAGCAGCAAGACCCAAATATTGAACGTTGCACAAAGGTTGCAAATCAATTGAATGACGCCATACGGTGCTACCGCAGCATTTATGATGAAAAAAGAAGAAAACTGTGCAATCGTCGTTAGATCGCTTCTTTCGGCCAGTTTCTAGTAAATCCTCCAAGGAAGATACTCATCAACCCTCAACTTCTTCCTACATTGAAGTTACGGAGGAGGAAGTAACTTTTGAAGCCCATTCCAGCGACGACGAAGAACCTCTCATGATATAAAATCCTCCTCTTCCTCCTCTATCAAATCCTTAAGCATCGAGTACATCTTCCAAAAGTAAGTTAAACTTCATTTTATTTATCTTATTACGTACATGTACATACTGTGTGTGTCTCTCGCACATACGTAGTACAGTACTGTACGTATTCTCTTTAAACATAAATTATAATACAAAATATGGTACTGAAGCAACTTACGAACAAATTCACCTTCCGAACGATCGCTCGGAACGTAACTCGTTCGTAAGTTGGGGAGCGTCTGTATATCATTTTTTTTAATGTTTTTTTTATGCAAGAGCATACAGAAGGCTTTGATGCTGCTTAAAGCAATGGCAGTTATTAGAAAATCGGCCAGCGGGTGGCAGCAGAGTATACGAGATCAACCAGGGCCATGTTGCAAAAAGGCTCTTTGGCCAGTGTTTTTCAACAGATTTGTCCGTAACATAGGCTCAATAACCCATTTCAAATCCATTGCATTCTGTTAAAATGTCATTGCTTTGAGTGTTATAACTAGAAATAGGGCTGCTCGATTATGAAGAAAATAATAACCAATTCACTAGCAGTCATTTTGACTGAAGCAACCCCCTTCGCTTGTCGGCCGTTTTACTGGATTTTGACTGATTCTGCAAGAATATTGTGTTCTATTGCTATAAAAACATGGAACCTAACAAAAGGAAGATTAAAGTCTCTTCTTTCATCAGGAAAAAAGTATATATTTAATATATATATCTGTTTACGTTTTGCAGCAAGTTTCATTGATATTCACACTGCTGGTGAAAACAATGGCTTTCTGTATGCTATGCTCTAACATTAAAAAAACATTTTAAAAAATTGGTAATAATGGTAATATTTTAGATAGAACACATTTATACATTTTTGGGAGTAAATGAGTTCATCATGATTAATTTGGCAATAACTGAAATCACGATTAGGAGGACAATAATTTGTTTGTTTTTTGGTGCAAAACAAGAAAATATTTAAACATAAAAAAATTATAAGGCAAATACATTTCTTTGAAACATTGTAATTATGCAAGTTCCTTTTGGACCAAACAACATTTACTACATTAGTTATTTTAAAATAAATAAGTGCAAATGTTTACATTTAAACACTCAAAATTAGTAATAATCTTTTATGGCAATTTTGTAATTGTTGAAATTGTAATTGAATTTCGATGAATTGCATAGTCCTAGCTAGAAAAAATATAATAAAAAAAAAAAATGGGGGGTGGGGTCAATAAAAATATGAATCGCAAGCAGAACATTTGACTGTTTTACAATACTTTAAAATTTAGTATTTAGGAATGTATGAATATCGTTATCTTTGTCTTTTGTTGTAAAGTGATAATATGAAAAGAAAAAAATAAATGAGATCAACATGAAAAGTGCTAACAGTGGTTGATACAATGTCTTTTATTTATCATTCTTTTGAAGCCTTTTTCAAATTATTTTTTTTTCCGAACCTGCCTAACTGCTGCTTGTTGTGAAGTGAGTTGAGTTCACTGCCATCATACACCACCGCTCTTATCTCAAGTTCTTGCTCACAGGTCAAAGTGAATTCTTTTTAAAAAAAAAAATCAGCCAAGCGACAGCTTGTATGAGAATATCCTGAGTCAGGCAGCGTCTTTTGCATACAAATCAGGAAGTCATTTGAGCGTGAACGGCTTCATTTATCAACATTTGGAACACGCGAGCCACTTTTGGTGCGCTCCTGTCCCTCATCAGCTGGCCGCTCATCTGGAAAGGCAGGAATGACACTGAGATGATTCGCAGCATGGACCACTGACAGACTGAGACCCAGCTCGGAAAACAAACAAAAGTAGTATGTAATGACTTCATCTGGCTTCTCATTCCCTCCGTAGACTGACGTCAGAACATCACCTCACGCACACACAATAGGACCTGCAGGCCTGTAATGATGCTGACATTTAACACAATAAAGCCGTGTTATTGGAGCGGCGGCGCACAAGGTCAACTCATTAGAGGGCATAATTAATGTGGGGAGCTTACGCCAAACCTGACGGTAATTGGGATCCGGGTCGTGACGTTCAACAACGTCCGGTGGACACAACGGGGAAAGCGAGTCTGGATTGAAAACAGCATTTTCTGTGTGTGACTTTAGGGAGCTAGCGTGATTTTGTACAAAAAGATTTCATGCACGTAACCCTTTTTTATATGAATGGAATCGTCCACCAGAGTCAAAATGGCTGTCGTCTCCTCAGTGAACCACAATTCTGCTATCTAAAAAAACCCCGTCAGAATGCACTTACAGTACAAACATAAAAATCACACAAAAAAGTGATTAGTCATTCACTCCCAGCAGCCAAAAGAAAGATTAGAGTCTATAAAAGTATATTTCTATCTGCAATTAGCATATAGTTTATTCACAAATCTGTTTAAAACAGTGGGGAAAATAGCTTTTTTGCAACATGGCCCTGGTTGATCTCTCACACTCTGCTGCCACCTGCTGGCCGTTTTTTGTAATAACTACACCATTGCTTTAAGTGTCCTCTTCAGTTCAGAGGCTGCATCAAAGCCTTCTGTATGCTAAAGCATTTAAAAAAAACGTATAAATACGTCTTTGGGAGCAAATGAGTTAACGCCCAGAACTAGAGAGCATTGGAGCATCACTGCATGCATCACTTCTCCACGAGTCCCCGCCCTCCATTCATCCATGGTGTGTCATGCGCCAATCTCCCACTTCATCCCACATTCATGCATTCATGCATTCATCCAAGCCAATCGCCTCCTCACTCCTCCTTCCGAGCTGCCACATTGACGACTCATGCGCCTCCTAATTTTTCTTCTTCTGCTTCCTCACTCAACTTTTTCGTTGGAGTCATCCAGTTCACTCCTTCACCAGATAAAACATCCGTTGAAATGTGCTCAGTCATTCACCATTTCCTCCCGGAATACGGTGAACCCACACTACGTCACGGTTCCCCAATATTACAGATTTTTTAAGTGACGGCTGTGAAGGTGCCGTATACGTGATGCAAGTCCGGATTTAGAGTTGGGTGTCGTGAATGTAGGGATAGACCGATATTGGGCATTTTGACCAATATCGGTATCAGCCTCTTTTTAAAAAATAGCCGACAAAAGGTCAATCTAATACCATTTTAATCTCAGGGTACTATTTATATTTCTCACTGTTTATTGGGACATTTTATGTAGCAAATGTACTGGTAGTATCGGCACAAAATTTCTAATTGTAATTAATCGCATGACTTTGATGGTTAACCACAATTAATCGCAAATTTCATCTGTTCTAAATGTACAACAAAATAAACAATAGAATATTTTTTTCTAAGTTTTCATACTCTTGTTAAAATAAAAGTTGAACTAATAGAAATGTGTCATAGATATAGTAATTTCATAATAATTCATAAAATTAAATTAAAATTAAAAAGATGTACTGTACTGTAAAAACGAGTGTAATATTGATTTGTGTTGAGGTCATTTGAAATTGGTGTGTGAAAACATCACATGTTGTTTATTATCATTTATACGCGTTGAATTTCAGAGCATAACTTAGTTTAATATTGCAATATTTCATTAACTCATTCACTCGCAGCCATTTTGACTGCCGCAACCCCCTTTGCTCCTGGCTGTTTTACTGGATTTTGACTGATTGAGTCTCTTCTTTCATCGGGGAAAAAAAAAGTCTATTTCTTTCTGGGGCTTTTTGCAACATGGCCCTGATTGATCTCTTATACTCTGCTGCCACCTGCGGGCCCTTTTTGTAATAACTACAATTGCATGAAGCATTCTTGTTAGTTCAGAAGCTGCATCCTCTGTATGCTGTGGCACTTGGGACACTTAAAACATTTAAAATAGAACGTATTTATATGTTTTTGGGAGCAAATGAGTTAAGAACTGTCTATTCTTTAACATGAAGTAACTTTTTTCAAATTGTAAAATACAACTTGACCAAAGTCTCCGCAAATATCTGCATTATTATCACATTTATTGCTGCTCGATTTTGACGTGAACGTGTCTGCTGCGTTGAAACTGGAATCCCCCCAGTTTCAATTCCAAGAAAGGGCGGGTCATTAATTGCGCGTAACAAAAAAAAATGATGGTGTTAACGCACTCATTTGACACCCCTAGCTTTAAGAATTCAAATGTGTTTAAAGTGTATCAGAGGTAAAACAACGTATGATTATTTATGATCTGGTTTCTTTACGGGACGCATCCCTTGTGATCAAACTGTAATGGCAATAATTGCCTACGTACCTCTTTGCACCAGCATTGTGACTTCACTCCCTCGCGGGCATTTGCTGAGCAGGTCCACCACTTGGTTGTGGCTCATGTTCTGGACATTCCTTTTGTTCACCTCCATCAGAATGTCCCCCTCCTTGAGGCCCCGACAGCGCGGGTAGTCCACGATCTGCTTGACCCGCTGCCCGCCGCCGGTCAGGCTGTCGGCGATGGTGAAGCCGAACCCTTTGTCTCCCTTCTCCATGTGGATGGTGATGAGCTCGGGCTGGGTGGCGATGGACGAGGCCAGCGTGACCACGTCGCTGGCGTAGCCGTGCAGGCTGTTGGCCAGAGCCTCGGCGGACGGGCTGTGCGCCCCCCGCGGCTCGCGCTGGCCGTTGTGCGGCCCGCTCGCGTTGGAAGGAGAGTCGAAGGATTCCTGCCCGTTGACGATAATAGGCTCCTTGTCCAAGATGGCCACCGAGGTGACCAGACTGGTGTTGGGGTCGTCGGGGTCAAAGGGCAGCGGGTAGCCGCGGCACAAGGCCAAGTCCACCATGGAGCCGATGGGGATGGATTGGAAGATCTTCACCACCTGCGCGTGGGTGTAACCCAGCACGATGGTGTCGTTCACACTCACGATGACGTCACCTGCATCACAACAGGCGCGTGTTACGAGAAGGAGGCCGATTCTCCAGAAAAAAAAAAAATAAATAATAAAAACTAGAGAAGGAGGCCGATTAGAGCGCTTTCCACTCATTTGAATAGAGTGCGGCGAACATTACTTTACGGTGAACGGATTCATAACAAACAAGCTTCACACGAGGCTCATCAATAAATATTAGCTAGCCCAGTGGTTTTTAGCCTGGGTTCGGGTGGAAGTCACGCCATACGACCTGACTCAAATGATTGATGACGATACGTCCCGCAACGTTTCTTGGCCTGTCTGTGCTGCAGGGAATTTGGTGCGCTCAGTAGTCCACTTGTGGCTGTTGTGATGGTACGTCGTGTGATTTGTTTTAGTATTGTTATACTCCCTTCATAACATTACCTCTTTGACTGCCAAAAACGTTAAATAACGTTTAGTAAAATCCTAGGGATGAGTGCCAAAGACGTTAAAAGACGTTTGTTTCAAAACAGAGGTGAAACTAACCATTTTCTATTGTTGATTACGGAAAAACGGAATAAGGAATAGAAACAAACTTTTTTTTCTGATAAAAGATGAGAGTCCAATCTTTCATTTGGTAGTATGTGTGTTTCCATAGTCCAAACACATAATTTTCTGTGGACCTTGAAAGATCAGTCAAAATGCTTAAATCGGCTGGCACCCACGGCATCCCTTTTCTGAAAACGTCTGGCAGTCAAAGAGTTAATATGTCGAGCAAAAAAGAAAAAAAGGAAGTGGTCAGACCAACATGTGCAATATGAATTTGCATGTATAATGGAGTGTCTGGTGTTCCACAGGGTTCAAAACTGGGGCCTCTGCTGTTTTGATTGCATCTGTTGGGTTCCATCTCAAGAAAACAGCCAAGTTGCAATGGCAAGTTGAGCAATTCTATTCTAGCTAGCAACATGGAGATGGGGAATACAAGAACACACTTTCTGAATTCAAGGTGAAAAGAGCCAAATTGGATGAAAAAGTTACTCTCACTCTTCATTTTGTTCACCAGTTAACCCTACCTATGTCTTGAATTTGAAAAAAACAACAACCCTTTTTTTTATTTTTCAATAAAGCAGCATTCTGTAAAAGCGCATAGGAAACTGGTGGGGTTCAGTACCCCCAACAAGGTTAAGAACCACTGAGCTAGCCTAAATAACACATTTGAACAAAGTGACGTGAACCAGAAGAGCCTTTAAGCAGCTTAAAACAGTAACAATTGATAGGGAAAAAAAATGCAAATTGTGACGACAAAGGAGACTACACAGGAGACTTTTCCTCACGAGGTGCATCAACAAAACAGGACATCTCAAACGCAAAAAAACAAAAAACTAATGAATGAATTATGATACCAAGACTTTTATAACATTGGTCTGAAATCCAGTCAATATGTAACTGCAAATATATGGAGGTTTCCTGTAATTCCCAGAAGGCATCATAATAATAATAAATGGGACTGTGTGCTGCTTAGATCAAAATATGCCAAGGATCCAAAATTACAGCAGACTTACTAGCGTCTGTGTCCAGAAAAAAAAAGACTTCTGAGGGGACTGTTTCTCAATGAAGTTTGACACGATAATTGCTTCATGAAGTCCAACCGACACATCAAAAAGTCACTTTCCTATTACTAGTATATCAACTTTAAGCATTTAGTAATTGTCACATATCACGTTTCAAGTTCCCCTATCAAGAAATGTGTGTAATATTTCACCATTGTTGAGATGCAGAAAAGCATCAGGCTCTTTGTTGTGGATGTGAGCGAGAGGCTCAAAGCACTTGCTGGCTTGCGAAAGAAAACACTGCCTCCTAGTGATGCCAACGGAGTACTGCACCTGTTTCCATCTTGCCATCCATGGCTGCAGGTCCGTCCAGCACCAGACTTTTGATCTGTAGGAACTCATCGGGCTCGTCGCCTCCGACCACCGTGAAGCCGAAGCCGCGACGGCTCTTCTTCAACTTTGTGTTGATGAATGTTCCTTTCAGCTCTGCAGGGTTTCTGGTGAAGAATGGCTTCCCCCCTGCACGGTGGTGCAAAAACAACACATTCAAATTGGCATTTCACATTTTTCGCTAGTAATAAATCAAAGACTGACAAAACTTTGCAGCACAAGAGCAAACTGCAAGTCAAAATTCAAATGCAGATGTTGATAACATGTATGGAGGACCAAAACTGCCAAAAGTAAAAGTAAATAAATTAATAATAAATAAGAATATATATTTATAAATAAATAAGACAATATATATATATACACACACATACATACATAAATAAATACAAGAATAAAATACAAGATCCAAAAATAAAAATAAAGTGAAAATAAAAACAGATATAAAAAATGCATTCAAAAAAATTAAATACAATATATATATATATATGTATCCATAAATAAATAAATAAAAGTACAAATAAATACAAAATTAAATTATGAGATCCAAAAAATACAAATAAATGTGGAAATAAATACAAATATATATATATAAATAGTATTAAATATCAATCAATCAATAAAAAAGCTCTGTTCTCACATGCTGCAGGCGCTCTGTCAGGGAAAAAATGTTATTCAAATGAGGGAGCGGTCCAAAGTGTGTCTTGGGTTGGACTCCGCCGTTGCAAACTGCCTTTCAATGGTCGATTGAGAGGGTGGGCCAACAAGGACGTTTTGCCGGCCTGCATGGAGACCTCGAGCAATGGACGACTATCTTGTCCACTGTCACCTTGCGACTTGAGTTGCTCGACAACAAGTCCCTCCTTTGAATAACATTTCGTCTTGACAGAGCGTCTGCAGAATGAAATAAATAAATGTAGGAGCAGAGCGTTTTTTATTTATTGATTTATTTTTATATTTATTTTGATTTTTTGAATCTTGTTTTTTATTTATTTTGATTTATGGCTAGATATTTTGTTGTTGTTTCTATTTCCATTTAAATATATTTTATGGATGTATATTTTGTTTTTGTTTTATTCCTATTTAAATATCATTTTTGAAATCTATTTTTATATGCGTTTTTATTTTCACTTTTATTCCTTTTTAATGTTGGCAGTTTTTGCTCCTCCACAAACATGAAGACTAACTACAAACCCCGATGCCACATGACAGGAGCGTGAAGCTGGACATTTACGTTTGGCTCCTGTCGGGACCGGAGGTAGAGCTGGTGGAACTTGAGGGTCCCTGTAGGTCTCCAGGTGGTTTGGAATGTAGTTCACCAGTGGCGCTGCAGCTGAAGAGTGCTCCTCGATCCACTCTGGAGACACAAAGATCTTCAGGTTCTGGTTCGGCTCGCTTCTCACATATGCAGCACAAACGTGTGTTTCAATAGCACATAGAAATCAACATGACAAAAACATAAACACACTCACAAGGCCGATCATTTGATACACGACGCATCATCGTTTGAGATCCAACACAATTGATCACTTTTTATTAGCAACAAAATGCAATCATGAACATTATTGTTTATTGGACGACACGCTAATTGATTATATACAAAAATGTCCAGCTCACGTAGCTCAATATACTGTATATAAACATCTCTCATTATGAGTTCTACACTGCAAACTATGATGAGAATAAACAGTTAAAAGTCTACAGCTCATCTTTTACAGTGTCAATCAAAACGGAGCATGCTTTTCTTTACAAGGGAAACGTTTTACAGTATTAACAGCTCTTCTTTGGGATCTCATTAGATAAGACAGATGCACCTAATGGTGTGTAAACAATAAGCATACGTACAGTTAAGAGTTTTACATTCACTTTAAACAAACATTCAGCATGGAGCAACGTAAAGTAGGGATGGATCGATATGTTCTTTTGTTTTGTTTTTCAGAGCTGATACGATACCAATGATGAGTAGCCAAGGAGGTCGATAAACAATATTTGGAGCCGATGAGCAATTGCAGTAAAGAGATACAGTAATCCTGGTGTCAAAAGTTTAAATAGTACAAACTTTAACACTTACCGTTGGCAAATATGAACTAATTTGCTCCCAAAAACATATAAATACGTTCTATTTTAAATATTACCATGCTCCCAAAGACTTATTTATACGTTTTTATGTTGTTGTTTTTTATGCTAGAGAGTTACAGAAGGCTTTGATTCAGCCTCTGAATTGAAGAGGTTGCTCGAAGCAATGGTAGTTATTAGAAAAACGGCCAGCAGGTGGAAGCAGAGTATAAGAGATCAGCCAGGGCCATGTTGCAACACGTTTTTTTACCCCAGTGTTTTAAACAGATTTGTGAATAATGATGAAACTTAGTTACATTCTAATGCTAATTGCTGCAAAACGGAAACAGATAGAAACATACTATTTTTGTCCTGATGATAGAGGAGACTCTAAACTTTCTTTTGGTTGGTTCCATGTTTTTATAGCAACAGAACACAATATTCTGTGGGCCTTGCAAAATCCGTCAAAATTCAGTAAAACAGCCGGGAGTGAAGGAGGTTGCTTCAGTCAAAATGGCTGCGAGTCAATGAGTTAAGCACAACAGCTTTTCTGATTTTCAATCTTCTTTTTTAAATCTTTGAGAATAGATTTTTTTTTTTAAATTTAACCATAAATAGCAAAAGCACGTCTACTTAAAGATTTCAACTGAAAGTTTTCAACATTTCAACATAATTGAATTGTTAATATTCCATATACTGTATCTTTGTTTTCATTAAATAAAAGCATAGAGTAAAGGAAGTTCCCGGAATTTTGACTAATGCTTGGCCAACTTATCGCTTGAGGCCAACATGCTTCAAAAGGGCCAAATATCATCGCTTATAATCAGCCCGGCTGATAATCGGTCCATCCCTAAAGCAAAGCCAATAAAGCAAATCGAGAATGTGTATAAAAATGAAAAGATGATCTAAAACAAGTATTCACTTTTAATGGTAAAGTGAAAACAATGTAAACCAGATATGGATTTTGATCACGAAATGAAAAAGTACAAAGAGCAACACCAAGGCTTGGGGGCGGGGCTCTAATTGAAGAAAGATTTCCAATAAATTTGACTCATTTGGCAAGCGAATATACAGCAAATCAAGATTAGAGCATCCAAACCCTGGTGAGCAGTGAGTGGACAATCACAAGCACGAGACGCTCACAGACATCAAGAAATGGAAAAGAAAGAAAGAAAGAAAGAAAGAAAGAAAGAAAGAAATGGGCAGGAAACCAACCTCGAATGTACCGCTCACCTTCTGGAGGCTGCGGCTGCTGCTCCTGCAAGATCTTGCGACGCCGCACCTCCGCCACCGGGTTCTCGTACTGGGTCTTCCTGTTGATATGACTGGCACCGAGGGGAGGAAATGGTAGTTAGATTTGACAGCTAAATGCGCAGTAAAGTGCATTTCGAAGAGAAGACGGCTTCATTTCCTTCCGAGCTGCGAGCTGACGTGCCAACAAGCTGATTTACTCACTCCACGTAGTAAATTCCGTACACCGGGTCGTCTATCCTTTCCCATCCTGGCGGCAGCTCTGAAATGAAGGCGACGGAAAGCGTAAAAAAAATGAACAACAATCGACTGCCGCATCAAATCAGCACATTGACCGCAAATTGATGATTTGTGTGCGCAATTTAGGCTGAAATAATGCGACGGGCATTTGTGCAAAGCTGTCACAAAGCAGCATCAACAAAATCATGACCTGCTTTTGTTGTGATGTCATTAACTCACAGCCATTTTCACTGAAGCAACCCCCTTCGCTCCCGGATTATTATAATAATCAGATTTTTCATTTGATTATTGCATCTTCTTTTTTTTTTTTTACTGCTGCTACCTATTATATTAAGCCCCAAATGTGCGTTTGTGTAAACCTGCTTCTAGTGAGCACGATGATACAAAAGGGAGACATCCTACCTGGATCACTGTCCAGGTCCTCCGTAGGTATCCCCTCTTCTCCAAGGTCGAAGCAGGACGGAAACAAAGAGGAACAGAATGAAGGAACAGAAAAGGGATGGGGAAGGAAGGAAGGAAATGAAGTGAAAGAACGACACGACAGAAGAAAAACAGGAAGGAGAAAACCCTTAGAACACCACAGCAATAAAGGATGCGGCATCGTCTCAAAAGCTACAGCGGCGCTAGCTATCTAGCGTCATGCTACTTTCTTCTTCGCCACTTGATGGTGCAATTTCCCAAGATGTGCTTCTTGGTAAATGTTATTCATCAAGCTGCCTCTTGGACATGATGTATTGGCCCAATTCTCCCCCCCCCAGATACCTAAATATTATTTCACACTGCTAAAATGGTCCCCTAAATTCTGTGTCAGGCGAGTTTACCATCATCATCGCACTCTTCCAGAGGCCGGGACGCTTTGTCTCGACACCGAGGATCCAACCATGATGTGGTCTTTGTGTTGTGGCTGAAAGAAAAAGAGTTCAAAAGAGCCTCTTAGCGAAAACACAAGTCACGTCACTCACAACTTCAATTTGAAACACTTTTTGTTTATCAAGGAACGCAGGCCTCTGCTGCACAGACAAATTCAAGAAACAGAGCCAAGACATAATCAATCCCTGGATTATTTTTTTTTTTTTCTCCCTTCAATGTAAAGTAAAGTAAACAATAGTGATTGGAAAAAAATGAACATACAAGCTCTGTAAATGCACAGCCATGTCCTGGTGGTGTGCCTTTGTTGTGCTGCAGAGAGGACAGAGAGGTGGAGGTAATCAGGTGATCGGGGTTTGATCTCCTTTAGAGATCCACACATGCGGGGATTAACGGGGAAGTGGTTGAGGGCTGGGCGGGCTTTAAAGGGGAAGACAACACAAACAGTTCTTTCTTTGTTTTCCAATAATATGTCCGATGCAGCCTCACTACTCTAAATATGCTATTCTGGTTAATCTAGTGTTGGTGGAATATGAGTTAAGCGGCAACATCCATCTGTTTTTATCCATCTCAGGGGGCGGCCATTTTGCCACTTGCTGTCGACTGAAGATGACATCAATGTTGCTCAGGTGACAACCAGTCATAACGCAGTTTCAGAAAGCAGGTGAGCTGTGATTGGATGTTGCCTAATGATGCATTCGAGGAAAGTGGGAAGCCAGACTTTCCCAACTTCAAACCAGGAAGTGTGTACGGGCCTTGAACTCACAAATCCCGCTTGTGAAGTCCGAAAACCAAAGTACACCGACCGACTTCGATGTGATGTCACTCTACCCATGGCGACCGCGATGGAAACGTGAATGGTAAGACACAATTTACTCAAGTATAAAACTAGCATTCTTCATTCATCCATTTTGAACATAACTTCACGCAACACAACGTAGGTGACAGTTTGCCGCTTATCTCCCCGCATGAAATTATACGGTCCTACTGAACTGTATGGAATGCTTTTGAAATAAGATAAAAACAATAAATGAAGCAAAATTGCGAGAAGTCAAGTTTATTGGAGGTCAAAATGTGTTTTGAGGACCAAAATAAAAAACTATTTATCACTATCCGCCATTTTGGTTGTTTACTTTCGCCACCAACACTTTCAGGTCGGAACGGGGAAAAGCCAACTGGGACAAATCCGACTTCCGACCTTCCTTGAATGCAGCATGAGGCCTGAGCAACTGTGATGTCATCTTCAGTCGACAGCAAGAGGCAAAATGGCCGCCCCCTGACATGGATAAAAACATCTGGACTTTGCTTCATAACTCATATTCCACAAATGTAATCTTAACCACAATGCCATGTTTAGACTATCACATATAACATATTATTGTCAAGAAATGTTTGAGGTTGACTTCCACTTGAAAGCCACATCATTGTGAGGACAAGCGACTGGACGTGCAACACAAGATGCGTCGACTACATTGAGAGCTACGTCGACTATTTCCGTTCTAGCAAAAGGTGAACCCATGCCGTTAAATGTGGAGCACTTCCATGCTCGGAAACATACTCTATGAAGTAAAGTTCTCCGTTCTCCGTGTAGGCCATCTCCCAGTTTTCGGGCAGCGGCCCCAGCGCGTCTTCCGGGGAGACCTGCGGCTCGGCCAGGGTCTGCTGCCCGCTGTCGGCCGTGGAGATGCTCGCATTGTTCAGGCCGCAGGAAGGAGCGTTGTCACGCGCGGGATACGGCCGCAGGATGCCGCCGCGGCTCTCATCCTGGTCGCTAGGGTTACCTGCGCACAACAAAGGAGAGGGGAAGAGACTACGCACTAAGGATCCTGGGTAACGAAACAGGCGGGACAAGGAACGACAACCAAGGACAAAAGACAGTTTATGTCTCACACCAGCCAGAGAAGAACAGTGGAAATAAGAAAGTCATTATGATTCAATGTCGCACCCTAAAACAGCCCCCATTGATGGTGCACTGAAAGGACCCCAGGAATATGCAAATTTTCCCACCAACAGTCTTTCCCAAACTGTTTTTGCGCCCCCGCCTCCTATTTTCTCCAGCCTTAAGCTTCCTTCTCCATTAACCAGCTTTCTCAATCTCAGCCCCCGCCCCCTATTTTCATTTCCCAGCAGAGTCGCACCACTTCCGTGTTCCTTTCAGGCTCGATCAAATGCTAATTCAACATTCTGGCAGGCTGGCAAGTGGACACAAGGAGGGCAAACATACACATTATCGAGAGAGGTGGGAAAAACTCAGCGAAACAGCAAAGCTTGAAAGAAACTGGAAATGGTGGGAACAAATATTGTAAATATGTCTTTCTTTTAAAGTCCCTGTAAAGAGAAAATAAACAGATCTTTGAATTTGGCAACAGCGAGAACCACTACCCTGCCAAATTGAAATGATTTTTTTTTTTAAAGAAGAAAAATTGGCTCCACTAATAAATGAATTGAAAGCATTTTTTTTTATATGCTCACATAGGCGCATATATTTGTGCCATGAATACAGTAATTTACTAGCTAAAAGACTGATAGCTGGAATATCGCAGCAGGTTGTTACGCTAGCCACCAGCTAGCTCACAAGCTAACAGACTTCCGGGCTCCTTTCAACCATTGTACCAGGCAATCACCTTCCTTGAGAATCGAAGTCATAATTATTATGAATTAAAATAATTTCCAGGGTGTAGTCATAGCTAGCTAGCTAGCTAGATGCACGCTGAAGTGGTCGAAATGGAACTAGCAATAATTCTAGTCAATCGCAATAGCAGTGTATTGTTTTAAAGAAAGGTGCTCAAGTTTTTTTTAAAATTTGTATTAAGGGGTAGTGAGGATTTATGGCGTGTGTCACGAGGTACTGATTACGATTTTAATAATTACATTCTACTACATTGCAATGTCAACTGATTTCAATTTGATACATTTTTCAGCACTGCATTATAGGCTCTTTAAATGACGCCAACAATTACTTCATGTTCCTTTTTATTGTTTACATCTGAAACTTAAAGGAGAAGTCAACCTTCAACATTTCTTGACATTAATTTGTTATATGTGACCTCACTGGTCTGAATATGACATTCTGATTAATATTATATTTGTTAAATATGAGTTATGAAGCAAAATCCAGCCATTTTTTATCCATTTCAGGGGGCGGCCATTTTGCTACTTGCTGTCGACATCGCAGTTGCTCAGGGCTCGGGCTATGACCAATCACAGCTCACCTGTTTTCTTAAGCTGTGATTGGTTGACATCTGAGACCTGAGCGACTGTGATGTCCTCTTCAGTCAACAGCAAGTGACAAAATGGCCGCCTTCTGATACTGATAAAAAACGGCTGAATTTTGCTGCTTAACTCGTATTCCACTAACAAGATATCAACCAGAAGACTATATTTAGACTTAGTGGGGCTGCATACTATTGTCAAGAATTTTTTTTTTTGTATTGACTTCCCCCTTAATGCCTTACTTTCATTTGTACTGCATAACTTGTTTACTATTTGTTATATTTATTCTGATATAAGTGATCCTTCAATACACAACACTGGAGTTGCACCACAAATTTGTCTATCGTATGATATCTTAAATGCATAATGAAAGCAATCACATTTGTCTGTGAAAACATTGGCCTGAATAATCCCTCTCCCCTCCTCGCAGGCAGGTGGCAGTGTTTGGAGGCTTGAGCGCAAAGAACTCAGCCTGACAAAGACATGATGTAACCACCAGACATGGAAGAAAACACACACAAAATGATCCCCCTCCAAGCGTGTGTCTGATCTCGGACAAGCGCGTGTCGGCGCACACTCGTCTTGAGGGCGGAGAACAGACAGAGAGCGCGAGAAAAGGGACATCGAGGCGTCGCGACGCTCTCACCTGTAAAAGTGTTGTTCATTTCCGAGGCCGGGTCGTCATCGTCGTCGTCAGCAGGCACTACTCGGACGCTTTGCATGTCATTGTAGGACTTGGTGCGCTTCGGCGTGGACTGCTGCGAGTCTGCATCTCCCACAATCACTGTCCCAATGACGGGCTGCCTCGGCGGCTTGGGGGTCCCATAATAGTTACCTAGGCAACATGGAGGACATTAGCATGCTTGAGAGAGAGAGAGAGAGAGAGAGAGAGAGAGAGAGAGAGAGAGAGAGAGAGAAAGACTCAAGAACAGAGCAGGAAAAAAAAAAGCTTGCGGAACAATCCTGGTCGTCGGATGTTGAGAAGACATTTGACAGAATCACAATATTACGATGAATCCTAGCTGGCATGCACGTCAGGTTCTTGCCTTAGCGTTAGCCTGGCTAGCGCTATACAAAGACTTTCCTCAGATTGATATCATTTTGTATAAAATGGAGCTACGCTAACACTTGATTCAACATGTTCACTATTGTCTTGACTACAACCAGAGAAAACGGCAACGCGTTTATAGCAAAGACCATTTTTGATAACTTGGGTAATTGAGTGCAGTGAAAGCACACGAGGATAAAACTGGACCTTCACTGGCGATTGTTGTTATGCACACCTTTTGAAGCAATCACCGAAATCCTGCCTTCAGAATATTTTGCTCTTAGCCATTCTTTGCTGTTTGGTATCATTGTCCTGTTAGAAGACCGATGACCTTTAACTCATTCACTGCCGTTGACGGCTATAGACGTCAAAAATTCATTTGAACTATTTATATTTAACATTTTTTTCCCACTTTAGTTAACAAGAGTATGAAAACCTAGATTTTTTTATTGTACATTTAGAACAGATATAAAATTTGTGATTAATCGTGAGTTAACTAATCCTGTCATGTCATGTGATTAATTACGATTTAAACATTTTAATCGTCTGACGCCGCCAATTTTTAATAATCTTTTCTTTAAAAAAAAAAAATATATATATTTTATTTATTTTTTCTAAGAAAGAAAAGATTTTGAAAAATTAGGGGTGTCAGGCAATTATTTATTTTTTTATCGTAATTAATTGCATGACTTCACTGTTTAATTCACGATTAATCACAATTTTTATATCTGCTCTATATGTACAAAAAAAATCTAGGTTTTCATACTCTTGTTAACAAAAGTGGGGAAAAAAATTAAACTCATAGAAATAGTTAAAATGAATTTATGATGTCTATAGCTGTCAATGGCAGTGAATGAGTTAATTGAGACCGAGCTTTTCTTTCTTTCTTCTAACAGTTCGCAGGTTTGTAGATCACTGTACGCTATCATTTATACAGTAGACTGTACGTGATGTAGTCTTGGTTGGTAACACTAAAACTACAACCACAATGATAAATAAATGATCCATTTCTTCCTCTATCGACAATACCGATCTGACGTGGCAAGCCAAAATGGCGGCCAACTTGGTGAAAGGACGCTGAAGGGAAAATAACCATGGTTTGATATGTCCTCACGTAACCTCTTATATAAGGATATGTTGTTGTCCTGAACTGTTGTACGAATCCAGGTGCCCAACAATTTGTAAATAAAGGGCGGGATCAGCCTGGAAACTCTTCCTTGTTTTTACTAGTTTTCCCTGCTTTGCGAAACATGTTTTCGAAAGTGTCTGAGAAAGGGCTTTGCTAGCCCGGTTTCCCACGCTAACGAATAAAAGACGGAGCGGCACACGGTCCGGACAGAGTCAGCTGTGGAACCCGTACCATTGCCCAGCCGTTTTGCAGCTCGTTCCACCCGGACCGTGGGCTCTCCGGTCTAGTGTCAAGGTAAGCGCTGATGATGATCATATTATGCTGCTTAACGTTGTAGTGTATTGATTGCTGTTTGCGGGGAATAAAAGGTACAATCATTCTAGCACAGTATAAAAATGTTGATTGCTGCTTGCGGGGAATAAAAGGCACAGTTATTCTAGCAAAGCATATCAAGTCTCTGTGTGCATTGTTGCCGCCGACCACTCACGATCCTGCATAAAAATATAAAGGTGAAGTAGACGCTCATTGAAAAGCATTGGACTTTGGACCGTTGGTTTGTGAAGATTATTTTGATTTCAAGATGTGATGAAATGTTGTTTGACTACGATCACAATCTGCCTTGTTTGTAAATGTCGTTTGTCTTCACCGTGTATTGCGTTGCATTGCGGAAATATCAGAATGTTGGGAATTCCACTATTGTCCACAAAATAGTCCAGAGTTAGCTAGCTAGCTTTGCCTAGAACAGGGTTCACCAATTCCAGTCCTCGAAGTCCGTAGTCCTGCAGGTTTTAGATGTTTCCACCCACTGGCACACCTGATTTATATAATCATCAGCATGCCTGATAACGATCCTGATCTTGAGGCCCCGTCCAGACGGAAGCAAAGCCGGCTTGGTTCCTCAAACAAATCTCGTCCACACAGATTTGCGCGTGTCCAAAAGAAGACGCTGAGGATGTTTGACGGCTGTAATGCATATGCCAAGTATGGAGTGGGCGCTGTAGCGCAGCCACAGGGAGTTAACGGGAAACGTAGAAGAAGAATCAATAAACTTTATTGCAATCTACAAAACAAACATGGCGTTGCATGTAAAAAAGACGAACACGGGAGAAGTGACGAAGGCGGTACAACACCGCTTCTTAAAGCTAAATAAGCTTGAAGCTTGAAGCTAAATATTTTGCGCTAAACGACTACGACGCGGCTATCCGCCGTTGTTGTTGTTGACAGACTGACGGCTCACGCGCACTCTGGAGCCCGCTTTCAAAAGTGATCAGTTTCAAACTCCGAAACAGCGCCATCGTGTGGACGAATGGCCTGAACAATAAGAAACTTGTGATTGAAACTGGCTTTCGTGTGGACGGGGCCTTTTAGCATCAGGTGTGTTGGTAGGCAGAAACATCTAAAACTTGCAGGACTCCAGACCTCGAGGACCAGAATTGTTTAACCTTGGCCTAAAACATGAAAATGCATTCTCCCTTAACGAACAGCTCAAAGTACTCACGTGCAATGTATTTTGTGTTATTCAGGCGATAAGTTGGAAAGCAAAACGTTGTGGGTATATAAGCAGCAACAAGTCTGTGTTAAAATAAGAGTCACAGGCTGAATAATATGTGCTGCCATGTTTTAATAAACAATTGACTTTCCCTGAAGGTGACGCCGCAGATGAGTAAGCCTGTTTTATTTATTTATTAATTAATATAGCTAAGTTTTATCATTATTCACAAATCTGCTAAGACCTGTGGGTAAATCAGCTTGTTTTCAACATGGCCCTGGTTGTTCTTATACTCTGCTGCCACCTGCTGGCCATTGTTTCAACCGTTTTGTGCAGTTGAGAGGCTACATCAAAAAGCCTTCTGTATGCTCTAGCATTAAAAACATTTTTTTTAAAAAAAAAAAACGTATAAATATGTCTTTGGGACGGTTAAACATTTAAAATAGTATTTATATGTTTTGGGGAGCAAATGAGTGAATGAGGGTTTTAGTCCAGTGAAAAATGCGTGTTGACAAAATGATTTGTGTTTATTTTTCGTTGACGGAATTAACAGCACGCCTGAGAGTGGAGACAGTGGCTTGATTTCTCCCGATTTTTAAATAGTCTCATTTTACACGTTTGTGCATCACCAATTAGCATATCACTTAGTTATGAATGAAGCCAGTCTCCGTCAGTTTGCTGCTCACACACTCCTGTGGACAGGTTTTGTGACATTGTCTGTGCGAAAAGGGAGAAACGTGCCAAGTGGCAACAGCGAGTTGTGGACGGCTGCCAAGCAGATTAACGTTGTGACTTTCTCTCGCAGGCCCACAAACGCACAATCACAAAGCCCTCCCCAAAGACACACAATTACTTACAGTACGGACTTGCGTACACACGCACCTCCCCCCACATGAAGCAGGTTTGTGTAAGTCTACGATTTCGAGCGTGCTTAAAACACGGCCGTAATCGGAACGAGGGGGGCAGATGTAGCGTGACCCTGTTCCTGCAATCACGTCTCATGTAAATCAACTGTCCAATCTCGCAGCCCACCTGCATGCAGAGAACTTTCATTTGGATTATTGTTATGCTCTTTTGTACCGTGATGAATCAGAACACCTGCTCAAGTCACACACAATGTCAGTCTTCATCACGATCATCGTCATCCTCACCCTCATACGTTCCAATTTCCAGCAGTGTGCCACTCTCTTCAAGTTCTAGGAAGTCATCCACTGACAGGAAGTTGTAATCCACACCTAGCACTTCTCCGTTTCGGGGGGCGCGGGTGGTGCCTGGAGAGGAGGAAACAAATTGAAGTTTGCTCGGTGATCATAAACGACGGCAATTTAAGACAAAGGCAAAAGGGGATTTGCTGCGAATGTTCAATAAGATTCTGTTGCTACTAAAAAAGGAGTATTTGGCGGAATAATTGTCTCACAGAATCACCGCAAGTTTGACGATAAAATTAAGTAGGGATAGACCGATTATCAGCCAGGCCGATTATCGGTGCCAAAATTCAGCATTTTGCCGAATATAGACATCGGCCATTTTGAAGAATCAACAATCAACAAAAAAATTAACTTCAGGGAACTGATTTAAATTTGCTTTGTTTGTTTTTTCAGAGTTTTTACTTAAAGATTTACAGGAAAAAATTCTACTGTTTTACACATTTGCATGGAGCCGGTCAAAACCGGCAATAAGCCGCAGTAATATTAGTAGTTCTTCACAGAGGATAAAGAATAAAAGGCTGTGAGCATATTGTCTGAGTACATGGGCGGCTCCACTATTTGCATTTGCATTGAGATATGTGTTGCTTAAACTGTTATGACACCGTTAACACTAATGTTAGCATTGTTTGTTAATATCATGTTTTTAATTAATTTAATAATTGCAAATTTTATATCGGTTCTAAATGTACAATAAAATATTTAGTTAGAAGTTTTCATACTATTGTTAACATAAAAATTGAAACATTTTTAAACTAGTAGAAATATGGCTGTATCTTTTAGTCATTGTTACAGTAATTTCATAATAATTCCTTTTTCTGCCACTAGATGGCATAATTGCATTTGTAAGACGGTGTTGACAGCACAGCGCATTATTCTTTTCATAATAAGAGCTATCTAATCTTTACCATGAAGTAACTTGTGAAATGCTGCACGTTTTTCAAAATGTAAAATACAACAAAGTCTCCGCAAATATACGCATCAATATTACATTTATTACTGCTAAATTTTGACGTGGACGTGTCTGTTGCGTTGCGAATTCTCCCAGTGCAGGCTTTCCAAGTTTAATCGGTCATTAATCGGGCGTTACAAAAATGAGTGGTGTTAAAGGAACTTTAAATGAACTCAAAATGAACGCACTTATTTTGACACCCCTAGTTTTTTTTTCCTATTTATTCAGCCACTTGAACAGCATTAACTCTTTGACTGCCAAAAACGTTAAATAACGTTTAGTAAAATCCTATGGAGGAGTGCCAAAGACGTTAAAAGACGTTTTTTTTCAAAACAGAGGTGAAACTAACCATTTTCTATTGTTGATTACTGAAAAACGGAATAAGGTAGAAACAAACTTTTTTTTCTGATGAAAGATGAGAGTTCAATCTTTCATTTGGTAGTATGTGTGTTTCCATAGTCCAAACACATAATTTTCTGTGGACCTTGAAAGATCAGTCAAAAATGCTTAAATCGGCTGGCACCCACGGCATCCCTTTTCTGAAAACATCTGGCAGTCAAAGAGTTCATATGAAGGATTCGCAAAAAAAAAAAAAAAAAAAAACCCTCATGTTTGACACAAGACTCAAGTTTTAACGTCACCAATGAGCAAAAACACCTAATGAGATGCTTATACACACAATAGGTTGATTCCCTTGTTGGCTTTTTCTACTTGAAAAGCCAACATCAAATTGAAGGCATTTGTAGACAAGAGAAATGGCCACAAAACAAATCCCCGACGTGAAAAAAAACACGGCGGCTCGACTAACCGCTTCGCATTCACCTCGGTGGCGCGAGATGAAAGCGAAGTTGTCTGCGAGTTGAGCTGGTAGGATTGGGTGGTCCCGTTAGCGGGTGATGCTTCACAGGCTCTAATGAAGCCGTCTGCTGCGGCGGGAGCGGAGCTGTTATTTCGGGATATTCCCAAAAGTGGACGGCTCCGATCAGATGAATAATTCTGATGTGCTTCTCTTGTCGAATATTGACAACTGCAAACCTCCAGGCTTTGTCGCTGTGTTACATCAGCACATAATTAGCAAATTAGAAGCTGTAACTTGTACTTGTGATGTGGTGTCTTTTCAGTTTTGTATTCACAAGCCATATACAGTGGAAAAAAATATATATATATATAAAAAAAAAAAGAGGCTGTAACAGGGGCCCATCGCCCAAAAATCTTGAAAAAAAGGGTGTAGACCAGAGGTGGGCATCGAGGGCCGAAGTCCTGCAGGTTTTGCATGTTGCCCTCCTCCAACACAGCTGATATATGATCAGTTCGTCAGCAAACACTGCATAAGACTTGATAACGATCCTGTTGATTGGAATCGGCTCGCGTTGGAAGTGAGAAAAACCTCCAAAACCTGCAGGACTCCGAGCCCTCGAGGACCGAGATTGCCCACCTCTGGTGTAGACCAACAAGAAGTTTTTCCATGCTCCCCCCAAACGTAAATAAGTAAGTAAATAAATAAATAAGTAAAACATTTTCTTAAAAAAATCTGTGAATAATTGAATCTTCCAATATAAAAAGTCTACCCCCCCCCCCCCTTCAAATACAACAATATGAAATCAGAAGAAATCATTTCAAAACTTTTCCCCACTAGTTATGTGACCTATAACCCGTACAACTCAAATGGGGGAGAGCGAAAAAAGAAAACTCAAAAGGGTACGTAACAATAAACAACTGAGATAATGTGGTTGCACAAGTGTGCACACCCTCTTATAAATGGTGAACGTGGCTGTGTTCAGATTGATCCAATCACATTCAAGCTCATGTTAAAAGGGAATCACCCAGCACACAAGTGCTACCATTTAAAGTTCCAAAGATGAACCCCCAAATCAATTTCGGATGTTCAGGTAGGCTTTTCCCGACATTATTTTCTTTCTTACACTAACTGTATTTGAAACTGATACTTCCACCTCTCACCTTACTAACCTATTTCCAGCTGAAGAAAAACAGAAATCCAAAGCATGATGTTGCCACTGCCATGCTTCACTATCGGAATGATTTGCCTCCTTTTATGAAACAGGCTAGAGTCACCTCTTTCCCCCCTGGTTTCGATTACTACATTTTAGGGTTCTCACTAAACCTGCTTTGTGAAACACACCCCTGACCGATGCCCCTCCTACTGTTTTCTTATCTCCAAGAGTGTTTTGGTGTTGGAGTTATCAATATACTGAACTCCCAAGCTGAAGGTCGTGAGTTCGTTCCTAAACCCTTGAATGTTTTTTTTTTTCACTCTCTTCCAAGTGTAAACATTACTCTCAAACTGCGTCTATTTGGTCCCACTCTTAATAGAGTCAACTTTAGTCTACAGAATTTACTGTGTAGAAAAACAATGCACCCGTGTGACTTCGAACAAATGCAAATTATAGTTAGCGTAAATTCCGCACAAAATTCAAACACGTTAGAGTGAAAGTGAAACCATATTTATCTAGACTCTTGCGTGATACCTCAAATTGGTCAGAGGAGTCAACTGCTGGCAATAAATCAAAGAAAATCTGCCGTAATTGAGAGGATTGAAGTATGTTTGCTGGTGAGACAAATATTTCACAGATTCGTTAATAATTAAGTTCAACAAACTGATTTAGAAACAAGCAATGTTGCATGATGTCATAGTGGCCATGAACATTCGCTTGTGCTTAAGATTCTTTGTGAAAACATACAGTATGTCGTTACAGCTGAATCCGTGAATGCATATTTGTAAAAAGGAATGTTTCCTTTAGCTGCCTGCACAAAATAACTTGACTTGTTATTCTCTCTTGTCTTGCTCAGACGAATGAACATCATGAAAATCCAGCCTGACGAGACATGACGACGCAGACCGTTACTTCAGTGTGGCTGAAGAAGTGGAGCAAAGCCTCCTTAACGGTAAAATCAAATAAAAAATGCAAGGCCAACATGCCAGAGAACACATGCAAGCTTTATGAAGCTACCAGCGCGCCGAGTCTTTCCACCGCTTGAAACGGGAAGAGCATCTCAAGGACTGCGCAAGGTCCAGCGTGGACATTCTGATGAAAAATGCAACGCGTCTCCCGGCTTGGGCCAACAACAAGACAACAAATGTACTGTAGTGAGTGATTGAAAAGATAGAAGCGTGAAAATCAAATGTCAAGTGATGAACGAAGGCTTAATCGCACACAATTATCAAAGCTCCTAATAAGCATGGGACGATATTTGATTTTGACGGTATGATAACTGTGAGCAAAAACATTGTGGCATCACACTATTAAAATTACAGCTCTAAAATGAACTCTTAAAAAAAAAAAGGCACCCCCCACCCCCACCCCCAATGAACAATCTATTTTATTTTTAAACAATAGATTGAATATTTGGTACAGAAGAAACATGTACCAAATTAAAATAAATAAATATTAACTTTCTTCTTCTCTTTTAACTCGTGTTCAATCTCTGGTGAGCTATTTTTAGAACAAACACGTGGGTTACTCATGTTGTCCTTGAGGCTAATTAGTACACGCTGGCACAATCTCTTTATTTTATTTTTATGTATTATTATTTAAGGACAATGCACATTAATCGCAGCAAAACACATTAGTATTTGCAATATATCTTTTGTCTTGCTCTCACCCGTCCTCCTCCGTGCCTAACTGCTCTCAAGAAGGAGGGGAAAAAAGTTAATTGGAGGCAATTCGCTTCAAAAAGGCGACTCAGCTTTCCTTCTGAAGTTATCAAATCGTTTTATATAAGGTTGAATGTGAACACGTCTTAAAATGGGAGTCAACCTAAAAAAACGCATAAATACGTTCTATTTAAAATATTACCATGGTGTCAAAGACATAAAAGATGTTTATTTAATTGTATTTATTTAAAATGTTTTTTTATGCTAGTGCATACGGAAGGCTTTGGTGCAGCTTCTGAACTGAAGAGAATGCTTGGGGCAATTATTATTATTATAAAAACGGCCAGTAGGTGACAGGAGAGTATAAGAGATTAACCAGGGCCATGTTGCAAAAAAGCTCTTTCTCCAGGGTTTTTAACAGATTTGTGAATAATGATAAAACTTAGTTATATTCTAAGGCTAATTGCTGCAAAACGGAAACAGATAGAAATATACTTTTTTTTCCTGAAGAAAGAAGAGTCTATGTTTTTGTAACAATAGAACAGAATATTCTGTCGGCCTTGCAAAATCGGTCCAAATCTAGTGAAACAGCCGGGAGCAAAGGGGGTTGCTTCAATCAAAATGGCTGGGAGTGAATGAGTTAAACATTTCTTGGCAATAATGTTATATGTGACCTCACGTGTCTAAACATGACATTCTGATTCATATTACATTTGTGGAATATGAGTTATCAAGCAAAATCCAGCTGTTTTTATCCATTTTAGGGGGCGACCATTTTCCCACTTGCTGTCAACTGAAGATGACATCATAGTTGGTCAGGCAATGACCAATCACAGCTCACCCGTTTTCTGGAGCTATATTCTAATGCTAATTGCTGCAAAACGGAAACAGATATAAATATACTTTTTTTTTTTTACCCCTGATGAAAGTGGAGACTCTAATCTTTCTTTTGGTACGTTCCATGTTTTCATAGCAATAGAACACAATAATCTGTGGGCCTTGCAAAATCAGACAATATCCAGTAAAACAGCAGTGAAGGGGGTTCTTGTGAAAATGGCTGCCAGTGAATGAGTTAAAAAAAAAGTAGAAAACGTTCTCTTTTTTAAAAAAAAAGTAGGTCAGCTTTTACAAACCTCACTAACTGTGCGTTCAAAGATGCACAGCTGTGACAGCGGCCCAGATTTGTAGCTCACTGGTAGCGCATGATGTTCCCAAAATGGAAATGTCGTCATGGTGCAGGTTCCCCCATTAAAAAAAATAAAAATAAAATTGATCGGATTTTGGTTGCTTGCTTGAAAAGTGGATGTTGGATGAATTCATTTGTCAAGTAAGACTTCAAAAAATAAAAAAATAAAAAACTGAATATGTTCAAGTAGTTCTACTGTATGGCATCTTCCAGTAAACTTTGAGTATCATTTAAGTATCTCGAGTCGGGGCTAAGTGTCACCCTGGTATTAGGTAGCGAGTCAATGGCCACGATGTTCTGTTTTTGACGGTTGGAAACAAACCCGACTGTTTGTTATTATTATTGTATATTATCAATTAGCCGCTCTGTCTGTTATGACAGTGAAAACACAACCAACAAGTGCTGTGAAAAAGAGGGCATCTGCCACAAAGTGGAACAAGAGCGAGAGGAAAAAGATCAGGTCGACGACGGTGGAGGAGTCACGTGACGCGCGCACGACAACAAGCACACCAAAAAAAGAAGGAAAAAAAAATACAATCACCATAATGGGCAAAAACAGCCGCCGCTGCGACAACAAAGCAAACACGAACAGCCCTCGGTGCTTGTTGCGCTTCTCTGACGTCTCCTCTCTTAGCTGGTGTGTACGTCGTGTTACCCGAGTGAGCAGCGTGCGCCGGACGCGGGTCTGCGGGTCTGCGGGTCGACGTGTGTGCGGGAGGGAGACGCGTATTGATTGAAAAAGCTGCTAAAAGGATCAGGACGCAAAGGCGAGCCTGCCCTCGCTCGCTACAGTCGCGTCATCGACATTGGCGCCTTCGGGTGCCGCACAAAGCGACCGTCGAAAAACACGTTGTACGTACGTGACGAAGTTCGATTGGAAAAGAGCGAAGACATTGAGAGAACATGCAAAAATGGCCGATACGAGGATTGGACAGTTAATGGTGGGAAGTCAAATCAATCAATCAATCGACAAGGATGCAAGTATGAAGTGTCATCATGGCAAGCTTTAAACTGATAACCATTGATTGTGAATAGATTTGAAGGAATTGTGTGGATGTTTGAAATAACAATCACTTATGAACAGAAGCATAAACTGTTTTTATTTTTTTATTATATGATGGAAAATGAATAACCTACTCGTCTATTGACACGAGTAATATGAGGTAGGACTTGATCAGTTCTTTTCCTTCTTGATTCTCCCTCTGAGCCTGTGACTAATGCTGCATTTGAGGACGGTCGGAAGTCGGATTTATCCCAGTTGGCTTTTCCCAGTTCCGACTTGAAAGTGTTTGAGGTGAAAGTAAACAAGCAAAATGGCAGATATAGTGATTTTATTTTGGTCCTCAAAACACATTTTGACATCCAGCAATTGTTTTTTTTTATCTTAATTCATAAACATTTCATGCAGGGAAATGTCGGCATAATGTCACATACGCGTTGTGTTACGTGAAGTTATGTCCAATATTTATGAATGAAGAAAGCTATGTAGTGTTACGTATACTCGAGTAAAGTGGTCGCCATTGTAGAGTGACATCACATTTTTTTTCCAATTTCCGAGTTACCGTACACATTTCCTGGTTTGAAGTCGGAAAAATCCGAGTTCCGACCGTCCTTGAATGCAGCACAAAACGACTATGACTACTGATAATCCTTTCCTTTCTTTTAATGTTTGTTTTCATATCTTGCAACGTTTATAATATGTATAATAAAATCAATCAATCAATTGAAAGAATGTACGCTTTTACTTAAACAGTGGTATATTCTTCAGGTACTTTCTGTACTTTATTTACTTGAGTATTTGTTTTTGTTTTTACTTTTACTCCCTGCACTTGAAAATGCGACCAACCAGGGCAAAAACAGCAACAAAATGGCCGCCTAACAGATTCAGAAGAATCAAGATATTATCCAACCATGGCCTTATTTAATAGAATTGTTTAATGTTGTCCGCTCACCTTCGAGCAGGATTTGTGGCAAATGTAATTTTGCATTTTTTGGTACTCACAAGGTTATGAAAGCTATGGGAACAAGTTTTGGTAGCATGAAAAAAAACAACAACAACACTAGTTAGCTCTTGCTTGTAACAGGGATGTGATTTGACCAAAGTGAAATTATCGGAAAATTTAGCCTTGGGGGGGCATGACCAAATAATTATATCATGACCAAATGAAAAGTAACTCATATTAGAGCATACCACAAATGTCTTTGTTATAGCAGAAGATGTTATCTGTCGGAGTCATGTGCATACACAATGAACTACTAAAAAAAAAAAAATCGATTTTTTTTTGGGGGGGGGGAAGCGGAATTCCGCGAATTAGCGGAAAAATCACATCCCTGTTGTAAAATGTGCCATGTAATGTGTTTGTTTGTTTTCCTCTCAATTCGAGCACTATGTAAGTAAATAAAAGGGGGGAACTATTTTATGTGGAGAAGTTTGACTTTAATGTACATTTCAGGGTCTACTTTTTTTTTTTTTTTTTTTTAACTTTTATGTTAAGTATAGCAGTTCAATCAGTATTTATTTTTACACAAATATCGGTACTTTCAAGTCCATGGCTCTTTGTGAACCTATAATATACTATATTAATTTGTATTTGTCCATTCTTTGCGCTTGTCCTGCTCAGGTTCACAGGCGAGCACGCAAAATCCAAGCTGAGTGTGCAAAAAATAAGCAACACTTTTTGTGTTCATACACAAAAAAAAACATTTGCCAGCATGCAGGGAAGGAGAGACTGAAGGTGTAAAGAGCTCAGGCCTTGATTTATGCCAACATTTTCTTATCAAACATCATACATTATTCACAATAAAATGAATAAAAAATTCAAAAAAAACATTGTATATGCAATGTAATGCAATATTAGTTTAAATGGTTCTATTATGCATGAAATTTGCAATGTGAGTTCAAGCAATTTGAACGCAACCAAAAGTTGAGTGTCGCAAAATTGAATTTGCTCCTGCTTGGCCCGCGTCAGCCTCACCGTAAAAGTTCCTGCAAATCATTTAATTACTTTTGGCATGATCTTGTTCACAAACTGCCGATTTAACAGAATTTATGACACATCTTCCGACAGGAGGTTCCTTTATACAGCAATTACTCTAAAGACTCAAATAAAAGCGCTGGCTTTGAAAAGTCAAGGAAGCCTACAAAAACAACAACAACAACAACAACAACACACGGAAGAAATCAGGAGCATCCCAAGTGACAGCCAGTTAGTGGCATCAAGAAAAACACATTTAAAGTTTATTCAGTGCGAACACTATAAATAAATGTCGGTTGCTGTCCTCACTGGCAGTTGCTAAAAAAGTTGTGGCCCACGGGACGTGTCCCCTGAAGTGGCCCGTTAAAGAGCACGCGTCATAAACTGCCGCTCTTTGACGACGAGCCGTGAAACAGACAACGTGATGGTGGAGACCAAAACGCCAGCATCTCAAATCAGGAAAAGTGCACTTGATTTGGTCTTTTTTTGCTTCACTTCAATGGACGTGTGCTGTTTTTTTTGCTAGTAAAAGGGTTAAGAGGTGAAAGGAAAGAAGATCCCCACCGAAGGCCGAGGTACCAAATGCCCGCCGCTGACAATTTTTGCACTAAAGCACCATTTATTTATTTTACACCCAAAACAAAGCGTATCAATTTGTAAATTCTTCAAACGGCAGTGACACATTTAGAGGCAAATGTATCTGGCATCAGATTAAAGACCATCTGCCTATTTAATCATTCAACTCCATTTGAGTGTTTGGGCAGCTAGCAATATGATTCCTTATGACTCTCCATATCATATGACATCAAAACAAACACTGCTGACACGAATGATTTGCAGGAAACGTTTGTCATTCAAATGCAAACATAATCACTTTTGCTTGGAGCTGAGCAAGTTGCGTGGGTTTAGACTTCATAGCGCAGGTTTCAGTATTTTGGTATTTTTGCTTGGATACAGAAGGGCCTTTTGTTGTCGGGAGTTCGATTACAATATTTTTAAGATGATCATGACAATGGTTGAGAGCGACTCGCCCCACGCTGTTGTCACATTTACGGATGAAATACAATGACATCCACCACACGCGTCCGTGGCGTGACAAACCACCAAAGTTGGATGACACCACCAGTGCCGCTTGTTAGACCTGGTTTTACAGAGTCTAAAAATCTCATCTAGTACTAAATTGTGAAATGTGCCGGATTTATGTTGAGCGCAGGTGCGGCTGTGTACAAAAATAGAGCCCTTAGTGTGTGTTTTGGCATGGAAACATTACTTCATGTTGGAAAAAGCCTACGTAGAGTCGTTAGGGTCTTCTGAGCTTTAGACTACGCAAAACGACGTTTACGAGAAGCAAACCAAACACGACAACGGAAAGAGCCCCCCTCGCCCCCCCCTCGCCATGCATACATTTTCAAAGAGCGTAACCCCTTAACCCTATTAACGGCTATTAACCCGATTAAGAAGTGAGCGAGAACAACCACAACAGAGCACGTCTTGCGTTGTAAACAATAACCCAGTTGGCTCCACAATGTCACAGATACCGATAATGACGACATAAGGCACATTCCCTTTTTCAAACGCACTTGTAGACTTGCCTCATTCAGCCATTTTCAGCAGGAAGAAGTTAATAATTTGTCTAGAATTCATTTTATAACGTCATTATTTTTTTTATGTACAATAAATACCTTTAAACTCAGCTAACGGCCAATCATGGCTCTGTTTGCTGACGTCACATGACCACACTTAGACAACAAGTGAGCCATGATTGGTCCTGAGCGCCTGTGATGTCATTTTCAGTCAACAGCAGTTAGCAAAATGTGGTTTTAAAAAAAATATTTATTGTACATGAAACATAATGAAGTTATCAAATGAATTCAATAGAAAACATTAACTTTTAATTGATGAAAATTGCTAAATGACAAATCACAAATCCACAAATTCTTCATTAACTCTTTCACTGCCACTGACGTTAAAAGACGTCAAGTCAAAACCTACGGAGGGCCGCCAATGACGTTAATAGACGTCATCCAATTTTTTTTTGAAACGGGTGGAGGAAAGCCTTCCCCAGCTCTGTTGAAAGTTTCAAGCAGGTGTAGTGAGCCTAATGACTATTTTTGCCCCCTAGATGGCAGCAATGACTCTCTTTTGACAAGATTGGGTAGGCGTCAGCAGAAGACGTGAGGCGGGGCTAGAGTGTTGAGGGGACAATGGCTGAAGAAGCCATAATGGCGACCGGTTTGCAAGCAGCTCACGGTCGAGCCGTTTTTTTCAAAGACGAAAAGCATCGACCAACGCTATAAAGAGCACATTGATGACGACGACGATCATCATCGATGATGATGATGGTGACTCCGAGGTTGACGGCGAAGTTGGAAGCGTTGACGCGGCGGCTATGACGACGTCATAAAAGGTTCACGGGCTAGCGATGCCAACACCGGAAAACGCGGAGCACAACCGAGCACGCTCAGGCGGACGTTCAATCGGACGACGTAGAGTGCCCCGAGTCCAATGCATATTCATCGGAGGAGTGGGCACAGTCTGCTACTTGCTATTCCCCGGAAAAAAAGGCCGTCTGCACGCGAAACGGACAATGGAAAGTGAAAGTAATCTGTTGTGCAAACCCTGCTCCCTCTCCTTGCACGCAGGAGAGCGTTACAAAAAGAAAAACTGTATTTGAAACATCCACATAATTGTAAATAGTACCACAGTTGCACACATTTGTAAATAGTTTGCGAAATTGTTTTGTCAAATTGTTACACTGTTGAATGGAAATAAACGTATTGTGCTATCAAAAAAACACTTTTTCATTGTTGGTGAAAGCGTTTTACAGAAGTAAAGCACTGCTTAGGTGTTTGTGGCATCATTCATGGACAAAAAGAAGTGTACAATTCACTAGAGTGCATGAAATAACATCGTTTCACAAAAAGCTCTTTTTCTCCGCTTTTTGTTTCAAAACAGAGCATTTCGGTGAAAGTAACCATTTTCTATTGTTGATTACTGAAGAACGGAATAAGGTAGAAACAAACTTGTGTGTTTCCATAGTCCAAACACAACATTTTCTGTGGACCTTGAAAGATCAGTCAAAATGCTTAAATCGGCTGGCACTGGCGACGTCCCGTTTCTGAAAACGTCTGGCAGTGAAAGAGTTAAAATAAAGTATTTCATTGTATTTTTTCCTATTCCTATTTCCTATTTCATGTTTTGAAAGCAGCTACATTGTTCTGCTTGTGTGTTACTGTTAAGAAATAAATGCTTCTTATTCAAATCACACTTCTTGTTTTTTCTCCCTCAATTTTCCTTCTTTGGGGCACTGCAAAGATTGCTAAACATTGGCAAAGATTGCTTTAGAATACTTTCCTATGTTTTACAAGCTGCCTACATATAGAAACAAGCTAATGGCTAAAATCTGGCATATTTATACATGTAAATGCTCATTAATATACACGGTCTGCTTTTAGATAAGATAAATACTAGGGCTGTCAGGTGATTTTTAAAAAAAAAAAATCATAATTAACCGCATTACTTCAATAATTAACTCACAATTAATCACAAATTTATATCTGCTCTAAATGTACTAAATATTTATGTATGTAAATATTTTTTGTTTCTAATTTTTCACTCCTATTAACACAAAAGTGTGTGGGGGTGGGGAATTAAACTAATAGAAATATGGCTGCATCTTTTAGTCATTGATACAGTCATTTCATAATAATTCATAAAATTGAGTTAAAATTCTAAAGATATACTGTACTGTAAAAAAAACAAATGTGATCTTTGATTTGTGTTGAGGTCATTTTTTTTGCCACTAGATGGCATAGTTGCACTTGTCGGACATTGGTGACAGCTCAGTGTCTATCTAATCTTTAACATGAAGTACATTTTTTACATTTTTTAAATTGTGAAATACAACTTGACTCTAAACTCCACAAATTTATGCATTATTAATACATTCGTTACTGCAAAATTTTGACGTGGACGTGTCAACTGAAATTCTATATTTTTTTATTAATAAAAAAAAAAAAGCACTTATTTTGACACCCCTAATCAATACATTTTTAAATACAGTAAATAAACAAGTTATTTAAATATACATATTTTTTCATCTTGTGATGGGATCGGTGATCGGTTAGTTTTCTTTTTAACTCGCTGATCGCGATCTGCCCGAAAATCTTGCTAAAGCTTCATTTATGCAGATAGTATCAAAGTCACCATTTTGGTACCGTGACCACTCGGCACAAACGCTACAGAATATGACAGTCTTGAATACGCTCGCACCCTCCTGCTCCGCTTCTTTACTCATCGGACGAGTGTCAGACATTGTCCGACTATTTCTTGCGAGTGTCGAGCGCTCACACGCTCCCGCCGCGCCACACGTACGCAAATTCAGGTGCAAATGAACAATGGGCTAACAGCTGACATCTGACACCTTCCATCGCCTTCCTGCTCTTTATGGTGTGCGGAGCTTCCACTCATTGTCTAACACGGGCGTGCGTGCACGCTCGTCGACACGCGCGCGCAGCCGAACATCTGCTGTCTGCAAGAGTGAGGCGGGCCAGTACGGACAATGCACAAGAACTTCCTCGCTGACCCGAGTGAGATAAGACGGATGGAAAAGACAACGTGAACTCGTATAACATCCGGAGAATGCAATTTCAAAACAAGCATGTATGGATGATGAGGTAAGGCATCAAACACAGCGTGTTAACAAACAAACAAAATCATCTCACAGTGCGTGTTGAACTCAAACCGTTTTTTGCATTTCTTCATTGTTTCCATCAAAAACATTTGGCGTGGTGGCGAAGGCTGTGTTTTGAAAACAGCGGCTCAGGGGTGTCGTGAGCAGAAATGATGTCAACGGCTCAGAGTGGCCTCAGCGGAGGAGGGGCCAAAAACGCAAACAGTCACAAAGGGAGTTTGCGGGGAATTCTCCTGAGCCTTCAAGCTTATTTCTGGAGCGCTGTTGATTGAGGCAATCTCATTTGTCTACACCAGAAAACATTTCACATCATGTCGACCACAAAGCAGTGATTGTGCCAAAGGACATCCAACAAACTGCGTCTCTGAATGCTGACAATTCAGATTATTGCTCTATCTTGAATTGTTTTAGGGAGGGGTGTCAACATTTTTGAGTTCATTTAAAGTTCCTTTAACGCCACGAATTATTTGAATGACTGTCCCGTACTTGGAGAGCCTGTACTGGAGAAATTCCAATCGCAACGCAGCAGACACGTCCACGTTAAATTTTTGCAGTAATAAATGTAATAATAATGCATATAGTTGTGGAGACTGGGGTCAAGTTGTATTTTATAATTTAAAAAAAGATGCCAGAATTTCAATTTCAAGATACTTCATGTTAAAGATTCGATAGCTCTGAATATGAAAAGAAAAATGCACTGAGCTGTCACCAATGTCTTACAAATGCAATGATGCCATCGAGTGGCAGAAAAATGACCTCAACACAAATCAATCATTAATTAATTTTAACTCCATTTTATGAATTCTTATACTGTATCAATGACTAAAAGATGTAGCCGTATTTCTAATAGTTTAACATTTTTTCCATCCTTACGTTAACAAGATGCCGAAAACTTGGAAACAATATTTTACTGTACAATTAGAACAGATTTAAAATTTGCAATTAAGCGTGAGAAAAACTAATCTCTTCTTTTAATGTAAGAGGCTTTATTTTCTGCTTCTTATGTACTGTCCTGTATGTTCATGTGCTTGTACATGTTTGTTACCAGTAGACTATAAACAAATAAAGCTAATTACGATTATTCATCCAAACTGAAAGAAGTTTGACACATGGCTTCATCTGCTTGTTGTTATGCAGTCAGCCACTTTTCGAAGGTGTTTTGCTGACAGCGCCACTTCATGCTAGCGCCGCAGCTATCCAATAATTTAGCGTTCGAGTATCCTACTTAAAGTTCTATCAAATATAGAAATAAAGTATTCGGATCAAATACATTTTGGTTTGGTTAAAGAACGATTATGACTGCATAAGAGGAAAATAAGACATTTGACGTCATTTTCTCATCTCGAAACATACGTAGTAAAAGAGATTTTGGGCGCAATGATGATCACAGTAGCGCTTTTGCCTGCTAAAACAGCACATTTGAGTGAGCCTGGTTTGCTAAAAAAAAAAAAAAAAAGATTGGTAAGGACTTGAACTTTGTCAGGCTGTCAGCCTCAAAGATAAGTGAGTAAATTCAGACACTCGTTGCTAGCAACTAGCCGCCAACGCAGCCGCAGAGACAAGTCAAGTCAACCGCAACATGCGGCCACGTGCTGTGAAGGAAAATCCTGAAAAAGGTTCTTTCTTTGATCTCCATGTAATGTTTGGAAGGCTTTCATCTTGAAGTTTGCCTTGCGACAGCGTGTTGGAGGCATGTTACTGAATGAACAAGCGTTGCCGCGCCTAGCTTGACATGTTGACATGACGGTGCAAGACAAATAGAGGCAGAAAGAACATTTCCTCAAGCATTTTATTTTTTTAAAATCAAGATACCTGAATTAGTGACCAGATATTCCAAATTAGAAACTCAATGGCTAGCCAATCTGGTAGCGGGTGGTTATGTTATCGCTTTAGCTAATGCTAAATGCTAATTTGGTTGACAGTTCAGTCAACGCACTCCATTATCCAAACCTTTTGAGCTTGGTGCCGGCAGCTATCGGAAGCTGGCTGTGCCGTTTACCTCATGCCAGTCTCGCATTGTTAGAAATATGCCGCCAGAAACGCTCAGTTTACGTTGGGTGTGCGTTAGGCTAGTAGGACTACATTTCCCCTGATTCTCAGACGCAGAAGCAGGAAGCGGTTCTAGTTCCTGTATGACCAAAACACTGCCGCTAACGATTAGCTGTAGTCAGTCGTATGAATTGCTGACAACTGTGTGGTTGGCATACACATGGCCCAAACAATTGGTTTGCTGACTGGACCAAAAAAAAAAAAAAAAAGACGGGACGCCAGAACGGGACCAGCGTAAACAGGACAAAAAATAGGGCTGGTGAAATCCACTAAGACTGACTAAGGCTCAAAATCGCAACTGTCTCTCGTAGAAGCGGGACGTCTGTTTACGCTAACTCGTACCGACTGTATTTTAGCACATGCTACGCTAGGAGTAAGACATGTGCCACTGAACGGGGTTCATGTGCACTAAACCAGTTAACGATGAGTCATTTCCCAAAATGTTTTCAACGCCTCTGTGAAGGGCTAAAAATGTATCACTGGCTTTTCTTCATAAACGGATAGACAGGTACGAGACTTGCTTCCTCGGTCTGGGCAAGTATACGTTACAGTATAGAAAGGATTACTGGTCCCTAGTAAATATATTCAAGATCAATTAAACAGACACACTTGACCTTCAAGTCAGCTTCAAGTAAGGCTCGTCTCAGTTTCTTTCATGTATTTGACAGACCTTCATAACACCGAATAAGCTCTAAAAAATGGCATTGCCTTCAATAGCGCTCAAAAGTCACTTTGAGACTGGTTAGCATATGTGAAGGATGTCAAAAAAGTTCGATGACAGGTGGCACAAAAGATGAATTTCAAAGTACAAATTTTCCCCGTTTCTCCAACATTCCCTGCCACGCATTCCTGCACTCCGGGAATGATTCTTCATCTTCAGGATCCGCCACAGCAATTTTGTCTCTTCAAAACTGCTCCCCTTGTTGACCCCGTTGAGCAAATCTTTGCAAAGACGACAAACATCACATGAAACCACGTCGAGGGAGGAGGGAGGTCGCTCCAGAGCGGCCATGGTCTCGGCCAGGAAGTGCCGGATGCTCAGGGCATAAGAGCAGGCGCATTGTCAACGTGGATCAGTCACGTGCCAAGGCTGCAGGATCTCCTTGGTTGATCATCAGGCCAAGATTGAAGGTAAAAACTTGTCATTTGGGTTTGAAGGATAGCTTTTGTGACGTCACTTAAAGGGGATTTATATATATATGGCGTTTTCATCCATCTCAGGGGGCGGCCATTTTGCCACTTGCTATCGCGTGAATATGACATCACAGTTGCTCAGGTAGCAACCAATCACAGCTCAGCTTCAGAAAACAGCTGAGCTGTGATTGGTTGTTGTCTGAGCCCTGAGCAACTGTGATGTCAGCGTCAGTCGACAGGAAGTCGAAGTGGCAAAATGGCCGTTCTAATGCAATATTAACCAAAATATCGACTGCTGGGGTTGTATAGAACATATTATTGTCAAGAATTTTTGGGGGGGGTTGAATTCCCCTTTAACTCATTAAATAGTCATAACATGGCGGCAGGTGGCTGTGATGAAGTATCACAAGGTAGCTCAAAATATACTCAACACCTTTCAGACACACCTGAGTACTAATCATGGTGTCTAATCAGCATCTTGATATGGCACACCTGTGAGGTGGGACAGATTATCTCGGCAAAGGAGAAGTGCTCACTATCACAGATTTATTAGACTGGTTCAGGAACAATATTTGAGAGGAATTGCGTATGTGGAAGAAGTTAGCAAAAACAAAAATGTGTTTCGATTTTTGTTGACGATAGTCTTCCATTTTGATTTGGTCTCCAATTGTGTCCTTGCTTCTAAATTCTTGATAGGGCAAACAATACAATCGCAAAGAGAAAAAAACACACACTCAAATGGAACAGTTGCTTTGCTTTTAAGAAGCGCAAAGGATTACAGAATAAAAAGGATGACGGAGTTGCCTATTCTAGTGGAACAGGAGGACGGTGAGAGAAAAAGGCCAGACACACAATCCTGCGGCCGGCCACACAATCCTGCGGCTGGCCAACACAACAGGCCATTCTTTCAACTCGCGCCACAACACTCCTCACAGCTGAGGCCTGGCTGCTATTCTCCTGCTGTCCCCCTCCCCAATCCCCCCCCCCCCGACTCGCACCCCTTTCAACATGAGTGAGGGGGGCTGAAATTGAATAGCGGGCCAGCACCAAGCGTCATTAACTGCAAATCTCGTCAAATAGTACAAAAGATCCCTGGCTTTTGTTACTTTGCGCATAAATGAATGAACGTTTTGTTTCATTGGCGGGGAAACTGAAGAAAATTGGAATGAGGGAGGGAGATCAAATCAAGGGGTGTTACAGTGTTTAAAGGTGTATTCAATGATGTTCTGAAAAGGTAGAAGACAAACGTCTGTTTGTCACTTATTTTTTAAAAAAAATGCAAAAATGCGAGGAACATCCTACCAGCCTCTTGCAGCTCTCAAGCGTTTTCAAAGTATGCCGTGAGATCGCTGGAGCTACGACGATGAATGGCTGAATTCGAACCCTAACCGTATCTACACCTTAACCCCTTCAGACTCAAAATGGTCCCAGTGGACATGACATCTTCGCGTGTCTAAACCAATAAAACGCATCATTTGGATGATGTCAACACTTCTGGTTCATGATTGGATCTTAACTAACCAATCACAATCAAAAGTGTTGATGTCAAATGATGCCAAAAATGTAGCATATTAGCTTGGTAAGTTTACAACACGTTACGGCCACATTATCCTGGCGTCCACTAGAACAAGTAAAAACATGAGATAACACCAAAAAAAAAAAAAAATCCATGTTGTTCTTATGTGGGTCAAAATCAGCACACACAAAAAAGGAATGTTTGCCCAGCAGAAAAAATGCGGGTCTGAAGGGGCTGCACCTCATCCTAACCCGAGCCCTTTAAGTTGAGACCCCAAACAAACACCACATGCAGACAGATCCGTCATCTCACTCATCATATATTTCGTACACCTCAACTTCGCAACACCTGCACAGAAACAGCCACCGGTCAGAAATTGCACCTGACTCTACCTGCGAGTGAAGTTCCCGCCCACCTTCGCCTCATCAATCATCATCCCGCAATCGGCCCGATGCCACGTAAATTGTCACAGAATTACCTCGACGCCGCCGCTCCTGCTGATTTCCGCAATATTCCGCCGATCAAGAGGCTAAATCCGCGTTGAATCGTTCTCCGAGCAAAGCGTCCACCGCTCACGCGGTCGCGAGTGCGATTGCGAGCGCGAGAGATCCCAGTTCGTTGAGGCAGCTGCCGTTTTTCTTCCAAGCAAATGAGAGGTCCAGCCCAGCTTAGAGGCTGCGAGCTATTCACACTCGGGTTCCCGTCTGTGGCCAATGGCTGCCGCCCCGCACCCCCCTCCCGCGCGTATTCCCGCCCACATCCACCCTTGCTGCTCCTCTTCTCCGTCTCGCTCTTTTTCCCTGCGATCTTAGTCATAAATATAGACGCTTGACATTACCTAACACATGGGCTGTCCTGATAAACAGCCTGCTTCGTGTGACAAAACCTCTCCGGGGGTGAGAGGCGGGATCAAGAAGAGTGTGGAGGGCAGCAGGACAAGGATTAGGTCCAGGATTCTCTATTCTGCATGGGAGGGGAGGGGAGGGGAGGGGAGGGGACACTGCAGATTGAAATTAGCCGATTATCAGCACGCCAGTGGGGAGAAAAAGGCAAAGGTTTGAATCACGATGACGGCCGGCCTTCTCGGTCTTGGATTCACTTCCATGTTGGATTTGCACATGCACGGAGGTGGACTGCTTGCCAGGCAACGTCAACACGAAAGCCAAGAGAGGGAAGATAGCGGCTTTCTGATTCGCATGCTAACGCCTCAATCGACCAAAGAAAACCGAAAGGAAAATAAATCCAGTGAGCATAAAAGATACTAAATGTTATCGGACGGCTTTCAAACTGAATGACAATGCTGGGATCGCCTACGCCAACAGTCCCGAGCTTCAAAAACTGACTGGATACTTGATTAGTGTGGCGAGTGATATGAATATCATGTCTAATATTGACAGTAGAAAGTTAAAAGCGCAAATGACATGCGTGCATTCCGGATTGGATCGGAATATGCATGTGATAGTAACTCTTTTTTTTTTGTCTTTTTTATCCCTCTATGCGATAGTAACTCTTTTTTTTTTGTCTTTTTTTCCTCTATGCGATAGTAACTCTTTTTTTTTTGTCTTTTTTTTTCCTCTATGCGATAGTAACTCTTTTTTTTTGTCTTTTTTTTCTCTATGCGATAGTAACTCTCTTTTTTTTCCTCTACGCGATAGTAACTCTTTTTTTTTTGTCTTTTTTTTTCTCTATGCGATAGTAACTCTTTTTTTTGTCTTTTTTTTTCTCTATGCGATAGTAACTCTTTTTTTTGTCTTTTTTTTCTCTATGCGATAGTAACTCTTTTTTTTATTGTCTTTTTTTTCTCTATGCGATAGTAACTCTCTTTTTTTTTGTCTTTTTTTTCTCTATGCGATAGTAACTCTTTTTTTTTGTCTTTTTTTTTCTCTATGCGATAGTAACTCTTTTTTTTTGTCTTTTTTTTTCCTCTATGCGATAGTAACTCTTTTTTTTTCCTCTATGCGATAGTAACTCTTTTTTTTTTGTCTTTTTTTTCTCTATGCGATAGTAACTCTGTCCGCTCACCATGTAAATTGATTATCCCGAATGTTTCAGAAACCGTAATTTTGACCTTAACTGGAATATTGACTGCATGCATATTCAGTTACTGTACTTAACTCATTTGCTCCCAAAAACGTATAAATTTGGTCTATTTTAAATGTTTTAAGTGTCCCAAAGACTTATTTATACGTTTTTATGTTTTTTATGCTAGGGCAAACAGAAGGCTTTGATGCAGCCTCTCAACTGCAAAGAAGGGTTGAAGAAATGGCAGTTATAACACAAACGGCCAGCAGGTGGCAGCAGAGTATAAGAGATCAATGTGGCAAAAAGCTCTTTTCCCCAGTGTTTTAAACAGATTTGTGAATAATGATGTAACGTCGCTATATTCTAATGCTAATCGCTGCAAAACGGAAACTGATAGAAACTTTTTTTTCTGATGAAAGAAGAGACTCTAATCTTTCTTTTGGTAGCTTCCATGTTTTATTTTGTTTGTAGCAATAGAACAGAATATTCTGTTGGCCTTGCAAAACCAGTCAAAATCCAGTAAAACAGCCGAGAGCGAAGGGGGTTGCTTCAGTGAAAATGGCTGCCAGTGAATGAGTTAAAATCACTGTGAATTGAAATGGTCACAGGCAGGCAGCCACTGGAGTGGTAAGGTCAAATTGCCCTCGTTCACTAAATCAATTGAGGAAAACGTCAGCACAGCCAACCTTTACCATATCGGTGGCGTTGGGGCAAAACCTTGGACCTCCAAAACCATCACTTTTCAGAAGACGCCCCAAAATGGTACGTTTGTTCAAACATGATGTGACCATTGCATCATCAAAGACAGCAAGCCATTTTCAACAATTCCGAGCGGTCAATAACCTTCAGATAGTCAGAAAACGGCACCTTTCACAGCAAACTCCTATTGTGGGCAGTCTAAGGCACACCTGTGCACTAATCAGGGTGTTTAATCAGTACTGACTGGTTTTCTGGGTCCCCCTCCCCCCCTCCCAATAAAACAAAACCGCAAAGCCTTTTATTGTACAAGTAAACGTGTTATAAACAAATGTAGCTTGTTAAAAACGATTTAAGTTGCATATAAGACTTTATATAACTTGATATAAGAACATTTATAAGTCTGTACTTTTAATCAAAAGAGGGAGCAGCTTCAGTCGAGTTCTTTTTGCCAAGTATCAGTACTTTTACTTAAGTACTGAACACAAGTACGGTACTTTTGACATCTCTGCTCTCCAGCCAGGTATCCTCGTAAAGGAAGAATTGGACCAACAGCACTTTAAAAAAAAAAAAATAAAATTTTTAATCACATTACAGTGTGCAATTTGTCAAAAATGTTGTGGGCAATTTTGCTGAAAGTCACACTTTTGGTTGCACTTTTGCTTCCTTCCTTCCTTCCTAGCTAGGTCAAGTGCTACTCAAAGTAGATCCGAGCTAGCTTGCAGAAACATCTGAACTCATTTCAGCACCTTTTGTGTGAACTGTTTCTGCATCATTGGTAATCTACTCTGTTAGTTTTCAATAACTAGCTTAACACGATGGTTGCCTCCAAAGTTGTGGTATGTTATGCATACATTTTGCATTTCTTTACAAGCCGAATGAATGTTGCTTGTTGGCTGGTTGGATGAATTCATTGGATTTTTTTTCTTGCTTTGTTTACGCTTTCGTTGCATCGACACACAATTATAAATAAATAAATAAATAAATGCCCCTCCCCCACTCAACTCATCAATTATGACAAACGTTTCTATAAACAAATTGGCACCATCCCTTCGTTATTGTAACAATAACAAAACAAATACAGCATTACAGGCCCTTGATGAAAAGATATGCTCATTCATTTACGGTTCAACACAAGATCGGGGGGGGGGGGGGGGGCAAACGAGCACTAATAGAGACTGACTATAGTCTCCATATTGAAGAAAATCAAACACAAGATTTTCATGCACATTCGAAAGGTCATGAAAGCAAATCTTTGTGGATTGCGTAACCACTCGTGACAGAAAGCGTCCGAAATGCTAATGAATGACGAGGTTACACACGCCAAAGAAATCACAACAAACAAGCTTGTCTTTCTCAAATCCTTTCCCAACACGCATCTGATTCAGACAATCGGTCCAAGTGTTCGTTTCCTTCCTTTGTCGAGGACAAGAATGCGTCCGACCTTTGTCAATGTGTTTGACTGGGATTGGATCAAATGTGGCGAAAGACAGCGGCTCGTCCATCGGACGGATCACGAGAAACGGACCTGGCTGACCTGCCGGTGTTGAGTGGGGAAAAAAAAACACGAGAAATGTTTTCCCTTTCTTTTTTATGTAACAAAACTTGGCAAAGAAATGTGAACGTAAGCCTTTGAATTTGAAAAACAACGATTACTGCTACGGATGCTCACTAATGCGATAAAGCAATCATTTAGGAAGTGCCGATGTTGATAACCGAGAAGTACGGTGATAATTGTTTGCAAAATTCACTTGAATACAAATATACTTCCGAGTCCTACTATAAGTCTAACATGTACAAATACATGGAAACATTGCGTGCAGCAGCATGAAGCGGAATTTTATTGCGATCTCTGCTTCAACGACAACCTGTGACGTCATGTTTTAAAAACGCAAGCAAAAACGGCCAGGGTCACATTTTGGGAACGAAAGCCCAGACTGGCGACTGCCATGTTGCCATGATGCGTCTTCTGTCAACACACGGTTGTGCACATTATGATGTCATAAATATGCGACACCACCACAGGAGGGGGGGGGGGTGAGGAGTTGGCCACAACGTGAGCCACAAACACGACAGATGGACCAACGTGGCATGTCTAATATTATCGGTGCATTTCTTTATTATCCGGTTTACCTGTTTGACGTCAAATGGGTCGATAATTGCCGATAATTAGTTTGTATCTTCATAAAGCCAGCGAATACCACATCATCTCGTGAATTGTATGCTTTTATAAGAATAACAATGCAAAATATTTGAATTAGATTTGTTTAAAAGGGGACAGTGCAATTTAATAAAACACATCGAAATTCACGAGTTATGAGTTATTGACTGCTTGCAGGTATTATTCCATTTTTTTGAAAACGCTATATAAATAAAGATGACTTGACTTTATATTACTATAGTTTACATTTGCTTGTAATTTTGTAGTTACGATACAGTAGATTATGTTTCTAATATTAGTATTAGCTTGATATGATAAAATGATGCAGTGCAGTTCTACATTGCTGAGTACATGCGCTGTATATAAAATATGTCAGATGAGCCGTTTTGCTACTTGGCTTGCATTAACGCTCATTAAATTGCGCAGGTGTACCTAATGAGGTGTCCAATGATTGTATACGTGAACACGTTAAGCTCAGAGAAGTGTAAAGTTTTGAGGAATGCGCCAGCGGACGGCTTGCAAATCCCCCTCAAGTGATCAACGCTACCTTTAACATTTACCGTTTGTCGTTCCCACATTGCAACGGAAGATATTTACGCGGCTCTGTTTGCATGCGCGGTTTGTTTGCCATTGAGTGAATCTTGTCCATTTGGCATTCAAAATATAAACACGCAGTCGACACCGGTCCGCACACCACGTAAAAAACGGATTTTCCCATCCTTTCATTTCAGGTGAGGTACGTATTTTGGGGCCGCTGAGGAAAATGTCAGGCCTGCGTAGGTGCAAATCGGGCAAACAGAAGCCGGGGCCACTCAAGCGTTGTAGCAATGAATGGCCGTCATTAGCATGAGGCTCCCCCGGCAGCACCCTGCAATGCAGCCACACACACAATGGCGAGTGCCACGCTTCCCCCTGCCGTCCCCCCAGAGAAAGCCTTTTGTTTGGCCAGCATCTGGACCTGACCTCCATGCATTTGAATCGGATGACCCCCCCCCCCCCCCACACACACACACACACACACACACACACTCAGCTAGCTCCTCTTTTCCACTCGTCTCCAACGCTGAACCTCTGAAAACCTGCCTCAACGGCAACCGTCCCCCCCCCCCCAGCCCCCCAACCCCCCTCTCCCCATGCCTCCACTCTCCTCCACCATGTCCGTTCCCCTCTTTGAGTGGAGGAAGCATGTCTTGCTTCCTGAAAAGACGCTCTGTGTACTCGTGGGCCTCGTACAAAGCCTGCGGGGTGAATTTGAAAACCGGAGAGGAAAATGCAGCAGGGCTAGTGGCCATCTGTCCCCCTGGGTTGGACGTGCCTTCTCCGAGTGTGCCCCCCCCCCCTCCTTCCCCTCACATGATTCCCACCCCTGCCCCCCACCTTCCCTCATTTCCTTCGCCTATATACACAGCATCCACCACAAAGACGCACACATGCATTCATCACGCACTTGTCCATACGGATGGCGAGCGTCGAGAATGAGGAGCTGACACTTGCCTGCGATCTGCGAGGATGCGACTCAAGATGTAATCCGTTTCTTTGCGGGGACGGCAAACGGGGGGAAATTGTCCCTGGCGTTCATTTCCCTGAGATCGGCGGTGGAGCGAAAAAACAAGGAAGCGAGGGATTGAAGGACAGCGAGTAGCAGAGTGAGGATGGCGGGAGCGGACGGATGCAGCCTCGAGTTTTACAGAAGAAGGCAGCGGCCACCACCGAGACACGGGGACGCTGCCACTCACGAGGAAGACTTCAAGTCCAAAGGACGACTGACAGAGAGAAAATGAGAGAGAGAGCGGGAGAGAGAGAGAGAGAGAGAGAGAGAGTCAGAGAGGGAGGGAGAGATCAGATGGGGGAGGGAGGATTGCTTGGCTGCGTATGGGCTGAAACGGCGGGATAACGCCGAGATCACCCTCATCCCGAGCAGCAGCTGTAGACGCGAGCGAGAAATGAATCCCACGAGGGAGCGACTTCGCTATCAATTGTGACATTTGCAGCACGTGATAACAATGGCCATCTGCTGGAGTAGCGAGGATAATGGGGGGGGGGGGTGGCGGGGGGGGCAGTTAGAGGACGCTGCCTGGCTGGACGTGGCGCCACCTCACGTGCCCTCGCATATCGGCACGCACGCCAGGAAAGCAGGTCGAAAAAGAGAAAAAAAAACAACAAAGACCCCACTTCGGCCAGCGGCGGTGGGAAAGGCACCTGTTCGAGTCAAGCGAGGGGGGAGGCGGGAGGGCTGGGCGGGGGGCGAGGGAGGGAGGAGGGGCAACACATGTGCTCAGAAAAGGGCGAGCACACAAGGGGAACGTGGAGATAAAGCAAAACGAGGGCTGCAGAAGTGTGGCCTTTATCGGTCTGCCTTTGTCATTCCGCCTCGTCGTGCCCCGGAAAGATTTGCATTTGTGAGAAAGTCACGGGGACAATCGAAAGGAGGTGGTCAGGGGAGCGGGTTCGTCGAGAGAGTGGACAGGAAGAAAGAATGGGCGGGTGGGCAATATAAACAGCATAACAAATAGAGAGGAGACGCCAACTTCAAACACCCCTGAGGTCACACATTCCAGGAAACAATTTTGTGGTAACAAAACTAACGCTAACTAACCCATCTTTTTAACCCCCTTTTGTTTCTTATGCTGCATTCGAGGATAGTCGGAAGTCGGACTTTTCCGACTTCAAACCGGGAAGTGTGTACGGGAACGCGCCCTTGGACTCGGAAATTCCACTTGCGAAGTCAGAAAAAATGAAAAAGTATCCCGACTTGAGCGACGGACTACAACGTGACGTCACTCTGCAACGGCGGCCCCTTTGGAAACACGAAAACACAATTGTCAGATTGCTTTCTTCAGTCCTAAATATTCGCCATTATTCTACGCAACACAACATACGTGGCGGTCTGCCGCGATCTCCCCGCATGAAATTATACGATGAACTGATGAACCGATTAGCCAATTAGCGTTTGCCTTTTGACTCCAATTAGAACGTCAGCGATTATCTTTTTGTGCGCAACACAGGCCTTTTCATCATCCTCCATCTTTGTACGAGTCCAGCATGTTCGACGCAGAATCGGGCAGGAATCTATTTTCAATGAATCACAACATCATAATCCCCGACAGGGGAAAAAAGAGGCGGATTTACCCGTCACATGACAGAGCCAGAGAGGAAAAGTGGGAAAGGACAGAATTGCAAAACTTCAACTCCAGCCAGGATTTACAAGTCAATACAAAATATTTACACACATCGAAGCCAGAATCCAGCGATTGAAAACAAGAGCAAGTTGTGTTGAAATCACACTTAAGCGATTCAATTGAAGAAAAACAATTAGCCACAGACGGTCACAGCATTTTACGGATGGATCCACTTTGCTCCTCCATCCGAAGATTGAAAGCCTCGTGATCGCCTCAAATTAAGAAATGAGTTTTGCGACACAAACATTAACCAGACGTTATGAGTGCGATCATAAAGTCTCGGCGGCAAAAGATCGAGCTGCATTTATCGTAAATACGACCAGCTGATGAGCCTGGCAGGCGGCCGGCGAGTTGCTTGGACAGTCACTTAAATGGTGATCAGGAAGGAATTCGTCCTCATGTTTGCCTTTCATTCATTAGTAGCAAAGGTAATGTTTTAGCATCCATGAAAGGAAAAGTTGTGAGCGAAACAAAACCGCATGAGCAAGAATAATTGATGAGACAAAGAAATTGGGTCGGAAATAAGGAACTCGTGTTCACGATTGCTTTCCGAAATCCAGCACGAAAGCATCACGTTGCGCATGAAATGTTACTCACAAGGCACGGCGTGACGGTACAGATTGGCCCGGATGCTTTTCTGCAGTTGGTGGTCGGGAGAAGCTTTTTGGAACCTCAGACTCAGGAAGTGCTTCAGGTCTTTGTTCAGCTTGTTACCTTCAAACACAAGATATTTTACAAGTCACAATCGACAAACAACACGTTCAGCAAAGACGGGCTTTTGCAATATTGTGCTCAGAAAGTTGGACTAAAGCCGCTGACTGAGACAAAAAAGCAAAACAAACAAACAGAGCTGCCATGAAACAAACAACAAGTGCTTTTCAAATCATCCCAAATGCATTTTCTTCAACTGCCGTCAATTTCCGGTATTGCGCATTTGCACGATTCGCTGGCGGGCTTGCCCGGCTGTAAAACGTTAAATCATTTAGCATTGTTTACTTAACCCTTTTTCCATATGAGAATGTGTTCGTAAAATGAGAAATAAGTCGAGATCAAGCATGTTATCTCTTTGACTGCCAAAAACGTTAAATAACGTTTAGTAAAATCCTATGGAGTGCCAAAGACGTTAAAAGACGTTTTTTTTTTCAAAACAGAGGTGAAACTAACCATTTTCTATTGTTGATTACTGAAAAACGGAATAAGGTAGAAACAAACTTTTTTTTTCTGATGAAAGATAAGAGTCCAATCTTTCATTTGGTAGTATGTGTGTTTCCATAGTCCAAACACATAATTTTCTATGGACCTTGAAAGATCAGTCAAAAATGCTTAAATCGGCTGGCACTGGCGACAACCCGTTTTTGAAAACGTCTGGCAGTCAAAGAGTTATGAATACATTTTTGAGATTTTTTCTTTTCATTATTGCACTATTGAAGGTGTTTTATTCATTTGCTCCTCAAAACGTACAAATACCTTCTATTTTAAATATTGCCATGCTCCCAAAGACATATTTATACGTTTTTTTAACGTTGTTTTTACATAAGCCTTTGACCTGAAGAGAACGCTTAAAGCAAAAAAACGGCCAGCAGGTGGAAGCAGAGTATAAGAGATCGACCACGGCCATGTTGCAACAAGCTCTTTTCTCCAACAAGCTCATTTTAAAGCGATTTGTGAATAATGATGAAACTTAGCTATATGCTAATGTTAATTGCGGCAAAACGGAAACAGATAGAAATATACTTTTTTTCCTGATAAAAGAAGAGACTCTAATCTTTCTTTTGGTAGGTTACATGTTTTATATCAATAGAACGCAATCGTCTGTGGTCCTTGCAAAATCACTCCAAATCCAATTCCAAATCCAAAGTAACAAAAAAATAACTGAGAATGACTGCCTTCGAGTGTCATTTAGTATTCTGTTCTCATCAATAGTCTACAAATGCACTCGAAGGTTTTTGAGAATGTCTTTTAGGGATGGACCGATTATCAGTCGGGCCAATTATCGGTGCCGATATTTGACAATTTTTCACTGTCTGTGAAGGTCTTTTCAAACATTTTACAAACCCTGACAAAAAAAAACCAAATTAGCGACATTCACATGCATTTGTCAATTAGTAAGATTTAAATTTCTACTTTATAAAAAATTAAGTTGACACTAGGAACTCCCTACACTTTTTTTTTATGTTAAAATTAAGAAATTAGGTTGACATTTTGGAAAACTTCATTTACAGTAGAAAACTTTAGGGAACTATTTACATGCTTCGTTTTAAATTTCTTATTCAGCCTAACACATCTTTATAGGTTTCAAATTAAAAAAAAACATTTTTTTAAAAAATTTTGACGCTAATATTTTCCCTTTTACTGCAAATGAATACCGGCTTGAAATATCAGTTATCGGCCTCCTTGACTACCAATAATCGCTATTGGAAAAAAACATATTAGTCTATCACTAATGTCTTTGTAACTTATTCTCAGCCTAAAAGAAAATTTAGCGCCACGCTTTCTTACCATTTCATAAAAGGAGTTCTCGATTTATAAATATGTATTGAATGGCCACAAATGGGAATTTAGAAACTGTATACAAATCATTTTTTAAAAGTTGCATTTTCAACTTTGAGCCCCTCTAAAGGCGTCTGCCGGATGCATACAGCACACACAGATGAATGTTTTGAGTAATGAAGTGGGCGGTACTACAAGAGAGCCTCTCATTGGGCAGAATGAGCAGGCCTTCTCTGCATCCATCCAATGACAGTCGGGGATGATGCTGGCGAAGTCCGAGCGTGACAATGGAGCCAGATGGTCGGGGCTCGCTCTCACGCCAGGGTCTCATTTAGGACCATTTAATGATCTCCAAATTGATCATCCAAGTCTGGGGGTGCTGGCAAGCACGTCTTGGGGGAGGCGCCACGTCCTCATGCTGGCCTTATGCTCAAGAGGAGATTTCCTTCTGGCTCGCTGCGAATATGAAGGGGAGCTAATATAGCGCAGCTAAGGTACGCTGAGCCGTGAGCCAAAACCAGCCAACTCATGCAAGCAAACGCACTCTTGACAAATGCTCGGCCTGCGCAATTCATCGAAATTCAATGACATTTTCTATTATTACGCTCCACAATTGCAAATTTGGCATAATCGTAAACAAAAATAAAAGATTATTAATACTAATTTTGAGTTGTTTTATTTGATATATTTGCACTTTTGTTATTTTAGGACTCATTTAATAGATCTTGCTTGAAACTTAATTATAGTGTTAATATTTTTACATGTTTAAAGTAGCACTAGGGAACTTTTCAACCTTAATACAATATTTTCCTAACTCTAATGAAACATTGACTTGTTGAATGGTAGCTTTGCCATTGCCCTGAGGGAGTCGGCATCATTTTTACTGGCACTACGCAACTTTGAGGAGGATGGTCGGAACACGGGCACACCAAAAACTACAAATGTGCTGACTCCTTCACACGTCAGTTCCCCCTTTACCCATTCGTTACAAAGACAGAAGTCAATTTGAGTGTCGTGAGCTCAAGAACGATGCAATGCGCTTGTCCTCATGAGAAACGTGGTCTTCCTTCAGGCATAACGTTACCGACTTTGTCCAAATGGCGGCGCCATAATCAAAGTGAACTGAAAGTTAGTTCCTTAGTGTTGCTTTAAAAATATATATTTTTGTTTTGTACCAAAAACAAATGATTGTCCTAATTGTGATTGCAATTATTACCAAATTAACTCATTTGCTCAAAAAAAAAGAAAAAAGTTATATTTTTAACATTGCCATGGTTCCAAAGACGTATTTATATGTTTTTTGCTTGGCTCTGTTGCAGCCTCTGAACTGAAGAGGATGCTTGAAACAATGGTAGTAATTACAAAAACGGCCAGCAGGTGGCAGCAGAGCAAAAGAGATCAACCAGGGCCATGTTGCAAAAAAGCTCCTCTCCCCAGTGTTTTCAACAGATTTGTGAATAATGATTACATTTGGCTATATTCTAATGCTAATTGCTGCAAATCCATAAATAGATAGAAATATACATTTTTTCCTGGTGAAAGAAGACACTCGCTGTAGGTGCATACATCCCATATCAAATGAACATGTATCAATTAAAGGTGATTAACCAAACTGACATCTTCAGCATTCTGATAATAAAATGAGAAATTTCTGCGGATGGATTTATCATCATTTAATCTGGTGGGACTATAAATAAACATTCCTCATCCTTCATAAATTAGAGACACCGCCATTACAAAAATAAAAGTCAGTCAGAGTAAATCAAATTGCAATCAAGGGGTGAGCCAACGCAGTGAGAAAAAACACACACACACACACAAAGCTTATTCCAGTGGGAAAGCAAGACATCAGTTGGTCGTCGACTTTGCTGTATTTTTCCGTTCTTGTTACACACACACACACACACGCGCACACACACACACACACACACACACACACACACACACACACACGCTGTGTAGCTCACTGCAAGCAAAGCACAGTCAGGTAATTGTTACCTAGCAACCAACCAGTGCTGACGAGCATCATTATGGTCCCTGCTAGGCAAGATTGAAAGAAACACTTTATATAAGCGTTCCGGCTTTTACAAAGTATTATTAAAAAAAATAATCATATCAAGTTACACGACGTGTTTACGTTGTGTATTGTGTCAGCGTTGCCGGCTGCCGCTCGTGCCTGCGACTGAGACCTTCCGTCAAGAACAAGCGTCTCCTGTAGGGATGCACAGCCGGCGTCACGCGCCATCACCGAGAGAGTCGTCAAATGTTTCATATTTCTGAGGATTAATGCCACGCGGATCCCAGATTACACGCACACACAGGCCAGTGCGCGTGCGTGCCGTTTTGGACCCCGCTGGAGGTCTCGGTGGATGCGGGAGAGCAAATTGTAGAGCAAAGCGAGCGTCGCAGTGGATGTGCAAGTTACACAGCCCTGACTCACATTTAGCGTGAGCTTGAATGCGATTGGCCGCAATATCTCAGTTGTTTATTTTGAAAAGAAGTCAAACCCAAATGGGTTGTACAGATTATCGGTCACATTTATTATGTAGAAAGTGATTCAACTTGGTCTTTTTTTATTTATCTTCCCAAAACATGGGTGTGTAGACTTTTTTGTACCCTTCACTGTACCTATTGTCTCCACTTTGCCCAAATGTTGTTCATTGTGGCTATTTGCATGTTTCTTACGGCATTTTTTCCATTTGTGCTGCCGCTTTTGCATTTTTGTTAGCTGGGCCGCTAACTGCTCTATTATTATGGTGGAAGTCGCATGTTTCTGGGACATAACAAACAACAAATATTGTCTTATTACAAAATAAATAACTGATTAAATATGTATGCAGCGTTGAGTTCATCTTTGGTAACTGGTACTAAAACAAAAAAGTCAACACGACTGCAAACCAAAAAACACAAAAACAAAAGACAGCAGATTTTTTTTTTTTAAAAATCACAAAAACAAAAAGGTCATCGCAAACACAAATTTGAAAAAAAAAGCAACACAAAAAATGAACCAAAACAACGAAAAGGTCATCACAAACAAGCACAAACTACGAGAACAAATGAACAAAACGCAATCGCAAACAAATGAAAAAACACAAAATATGAAACAAAAAAACACAAAGTAATAGCAAACACAAATAAAATTTATAAAAAAACACGAGCACAAAAAGGTAAGCACGTAAACACAAAACCACGAAACACATTAACAAATGATGAAACACAACAACATTTTGCTAACGGAAGTGTTATTTACGGGGGTGGGGGGGGGGGGGGGTCGGGGGTGCACCCGAGGAATGGGATTGGACGAAAGTACCAATTTACAGTTTGCATGTGCTTCAAATATTCGCAAATAATCCATATTACACTTTTATAGTAGCGTTGAATTTAGTGAGCTAGTTGGAGAAAACCAACATGGCAGATGTATTGCAAATCAGAAGATGCCCTCGATTTTCGAGGGTGGCGGAAGGCCAGCGTAAACCATACAGCTTCCCCAGCAATGTTCATTTTGCCAGCGGGTTCGAGCCTCGCTTTTGGCAACCAAATGGTCTCTCTTTTTTTTTTACTTTGCCCACACATTTGAAAACAACTCTTAGTTTTACGAATTATTGATTTTGTACAAATATTACATTCAAATCAAATCAATCCTATTAAGTGCCAGAAAGGATTTTGCCAAAAACGAGCTCGAACCCACTCACAAAAGCAACATTGGTCGGAGTGCCGTATGCTTTTTCACTACACTGAACTTACGCACTTCCATTACAAATGGCGTTCTGTCCGAAGATTTCTAGTTCATTTGTGCCAGACGACGTTTGTCACTAAATTCAATGCTAACACTGCTATAAAATTGTGATATCGATTATTTCGGAATATTTGAAGCACATCGAAACTGTGCTTACGTGTGCCGTTAGTCGGGCCCTCCCCTCACGTAAACACCGCTTCCCAAATGTTGTGTTTGTGTTGTTAATGTGTATCGGGGTTTTGTGTTTGTGCACGTTTTGTGTACGTAGGTTTGTGTGCGATTTTTCGGTTGTTTTGCAACATATTTTGTGTTTTGGTTCGCATTTTGTGTTTTTTGATTACCTTTTCGTTGTTTTCATTTTTGTGTTTGTATTATTTTTTATTTGTGTTTGCGATTCCTTTTTTTGTTAATTTTTTTTATTTGTATCTGTGATATTGTTTTTGTGTATTTGCTGTTGTGCTTCACTTGGTTTGCAGATGTGTTGACTTTTTTGTTTTTGCACTTCAGGGCCACCGTATTTTCCCCCTTGCAAGAGCTTTACATTCGACTCCTCATTCACCGAGTGATGACGCAGCATCGGGAGCAATTGGGGCTTCAGTAACATGCTCGAGGACACTTCGGCATGGTCACAACGGCGCGGGATCGAACACACGACTCTTACCGCCGAGCCACGCCGCCCCGTCAACACAACATGTATGTTAAATACAAATACAAATCTGAGGTCACGGCTCCAACATTTTTCAGAAGGTTTCTGAAAGGAAGAAATTAAATAGAATGAGAAAATGATTTGAAATGTTTTACTGATGGAGGCAATAAATTCAACTGCTTGTTATTATATAAAGGGATATTCATGATGGATAGACAGCGGAAGATCTCCCATCAGGCCAGATGGGAAACCACCACGAGTCCAATGAGACGCAGCCGGGAGTGGAGACGTTCACGGAGCTGGCGGTTAAAAGAGCGTGTGACAGAAATGGTTGCTGGTCAAGCTGGAGAGATGCGAGGCCGCTGTCGCCTCGCCGAGAGTGAAGGAGAGCGAGCGAGACGGGTTTAACCCAAATAAGAGTGGATTATACCATCCTCCACGCCTGCCTCCAGTCAGCATTACGTAACCGTCAATCGAGTTATGCGTCCCCGTCTCATTTTGGGACACGATGCTTTGTGCCCGTTCAAATATCTCATGAGACGGCGATTGACACTTCCGCCTGCGAATGAACGCGGAGACGCCGAACGAGCCCTTCGGACGGATGAGACGATTCGCACCACAACCGAAGCATACAGGAAGATAGCAGCTGCTTGACACATCGAGCTTATGGTACCCACGTGGTGAATCATGTCGCTGGATATTCATGCTTGATGTGGCATGCGACGGGGGTGTGGCGTGATCAATCCGGCAAATTCAGGAAACAACGTGTAACGGATGAGTTGTGATCTTCCGGCAAATTCAAGAAACGTGTAACGGATGAGCCGGGGCGCTGCTGGGCCGCGTCAGTGTGCTGGTTTTGTGCGGAGCCAAACTCAGCTGCTCATTGGCATTCAGCGGCCGTCGTGCGACTCAACACCGCCCTCTGTGTCTGCCAGCCTCCACCTTCAAAGTCAGCTCCCTGCAGAGCCGTTGCCTCGGCAACCCACAGCCAATCGCAAAGGAGAGACGCCAAGCGCACGTATTATTATGGGCTGCTGCCCTCCAGTGGACAGTCGCAATTGACTTCAAATGGAACGTCAGTATATATATAAATATAAATATAAATATATAACTTACAATTATTACACTCCACAATTACAAAATCGGCATAACGGTAAACAAAACAAAAAAAGATTATTCATAATAATTTTGAGTTGTTTAAATTTATATATTTGCACCTTTTTTTAATTTAAAAATTACTAATTTAATAAATCATGTTTGGCCCAAAAGGAACTTGTGTAATTATAGAGTTTCAAAGAAATTCATTTGACTTAATATGTTTTACATGTTTAAACATTTTCTTGTTCTGTAGCAAAAAAACAAATGATTATAATTGTGATTTCAAACATTAACAAATTCATTGTGATGACTATTTTCTTCATCATCGAGCATATATGGTCTTCTGTGCAGATGAAACAGTCATAAATATTTTAGTTCTGCTCATGAAAAATGGAGAGTCCAATAGGCCGTTTATGTTCCAAATTGGTTTTGTTTAATAACACATGAGGTTTATCATAATAATAATAGAACTAAAACTCCAACTCAACACCAGTCCGGTTATTTTGTTATTTTGTTATTTCCTCTGGCGGACAAATAATGCCGTATTTCCCTTCAGCTGAGTGAGACGAGGAAGTGGAAATGCAGGCTGCTTAAAGAGAAAATTCAATTGTTTCGGTAGCTTCCTGTAAGTCTCAGGACATCCTGCCGGTCTCCAGTTGCCGAGGCAAGTGTTTAACTCAATATGATCACACAGGACAGGGAGGGGCGGGGCTGTCTGGGCGGGGCTGTCTGGACGGGGGGTCAACATCCACAGGGATGCCACCGACTCAAATTCTCAATTGGGCTTCATTCCAGCAGATGGAACTCACAAAATTCAATGTGCCGTCTGAATTGTGCTTTTGGAGAGTGACGAGCGAGTGGAGAGGAAAAAATAACAATGACGCTTTCCAGCCTTGTCTAATTATAACCGACCACACCCGGGGCTGCTTTCATCTGGTTCTCATCCAAAGACTGGATCGGTGCGCTTGCAAGCATCATGTAGAAAAAAAAAAAGGCTCAAATGAGACCGATATCTTTTCTCTGCTCACTTTATATGCCAACTTTCACATTTGCGCTATTGCGCTATTCCTACAACTAAGCCCTGATTAGATTAGAACAATCCAAGGGCATTCTTTTAAAAATGTTTCTCTGTTTAGTGCTGTTACATGACAAATGGAACTTGAAATGTGTGCCAAAAAGGAAGTCGCAACCACACCCAGTAGCTTGCTTTGCATCATTTCCAATTGACAGTACATGCAATGATTGTTGACAGTAAAAAACAAAGTTTGTACCGCAAACTCAAGAACGAAATGCCAGCAAGCAGAAATCCTCAATCCAAATTTCCTCGCGTACCTCCTTGGAAGCTATTTTGGGATGCAGAAAAAGATGTTCAGCCTTCAATGATAAATTTGGTGGCAAACTTCCACTTCCTTGGGAATGCAAAACCAGCCGTTACAGCGGTTGTTTGCACAGTGGTGCTCTCTTGAGATACGAGTGTTTTGAGTTAAGCGCGTCAACAAAGAACAAATGAAAATCATATCTCAAGGCACCACTGTTATTTGGAGTTGACCATGTGGACTCAAAGTGTGTCACTACGTCGGCTCCCACTAGCTACAGTACAAGACATTTACACTTCTTGTTTACTTATTAATCGATATATTCTTGAACTCTTTTTACCTCTTAGATGCAAAACATTTGATTAAACTATTAAGTACAGATATTTATTTTCTGATATTTAAAGGGGGAGTCAACCCCACCCAAAAATGATTGGCAATAATATGTTGTTTTTTTTGTTTTTTTTTTTTTTTTTTTACAGGAGAGCTCAGTATTGTTCATTCGATTTGACATCATCATTGCTCTCCTTTTTTTTTTTCTTTTTTTTTAAAAAATCCAACAAATCAATTAAAAAAAAATTAATAAATGTTTTTTTTTTTTTAAATACATATACATATATATATATACACATATACACACACATATATATATATATATATATATATATATACCCTTTTTTTTGTATGTGGGTGAGTATGTGTATGTGCGTGTGTGTGTGTGTGTGTGCGTGTGCGTGCGAGCGTGTGTGTATTCATCAGTTCACCTAAAGCCCATTAAAAAAAAATCCCATACTAATAATATAATATAATAATAAATTGCCAGATGCAGAAACATCAATGTAAGTTATCACGATGTAGTGGCTCTCGCTAACAGACAGAATTAAGTAACCGGAATTAGGTTAAAAAATTCTATATACGTAGACCATGTTTCTATAAATTTTGATATTTGGTTTTTATTTGAGGCAGATATTTTTTCCATTAAAATGTGATTTATGAGGAGGTTAGACCATTGGTCGATATTCAGAGTTTGTTTATTTTTCCAGTTAACAAGATATACAATAATATGTTCTATGTGACCTCATTCTGATTAATATTCCATTGGTGGAACACGAGTTATGCAGCGAAATCCTGCCCTTTGTGTCCATCTCAGGGGGCGGCCATTTTGCCACTTGCTGAAGATGACATCACAGTTGCTCAGGCAAACGACCAATCACAGCTCGACAGCAAGTGGCAAAATGGCCGCCCCCTGAGATGGACACAAACGGCAGGATTTTGCTGCATAACTCGCGTTCAACTCACGCAATATGAATCCGAACGTCATGTTTAGACGAGTGAGGTCACATCGAACATATTATTGTCAAGAAATGCCATTTTAAACGCAGTATTAATGTTCAAACGAGGCACGGCCTTACACGGTTTACAGTAGTACTGATTGAATACACTTTTTAGGATTAAAAGCTCGTTTTGGATGAATTTTTATAATATTGGTGGTACCTGGAAAGCTAAATATTTTTGTTGGTACTTTGCATAAAACGTTCAAAGAAAAATTCATGGAGATGAGAATGGCGGCGGCAAAATTGGTATCGCACGTCGGACGTCCATTGCCCACTTCTGACCCGTTTCGTCACCGCTGGGCTGCTGAGTCAGAACCAGCCGTGCGTGATGGCAAAACTGCTATGATGAAAACGTCACAGACAAAGACGCACACGCACGCACGCACGCGAGAAGAGCAGAGGCGGCATGTTTCGCTCCAGCGCTCTGCATCTGTTCATTTCTAAATATAACCGGAGGAACCCGTGCTGAGCGCTCGCTTCGCTCTGTGTTATGATTTGAGCAGGTCGAAAGATGGAGAGAGAGAAAAAAAGAAAAGCCACATCAGGGACAAAGAGGTCGACATGTTTAGCCGCTTTAAAAGGCAAAAAGCGAAAGAAGGCTGAGCGCTGGCTCGCTAGCCCATCTGGGAATTTACTGACTACAATAAAATATACATTAACAGAAGAAATACTGTATTATATTATATTGTATGATTTATTATTTAGGCATTTTGACTTGTGCAAAACTGCCCACAGTTCATCTCCGCACACAATTTGAACGTGTCCATCGCATTTCCAAAGCAGCAGTGACAACGGATGCCGTCCGTTCTATCCGGATGCCTCGCTTAAATGTCATTGGCTGCCTGGACCTCACACCAAATCGAACCCCCCCCCCCCCCCGCCCGCCACCGGTCATCACGTTGACCGCAGGCGATGAGATGGACCCGATAAAACACACACAAGACTGTTATTTGTGCATATGCGGCGTGACTGCAAAGACAACAAAGAATACTACACGACTACAAGGTGTGAAAATTGAGTGTTGCAATCAAAAAGTCATCCCAGAGGAAAGTTGACAATCGTCGTTGGTCAAGATTTGCTAACATCCGGCATCAATGATGTCATTTCCTTTTTCCGCACTTTACGAAAGAGCTTGTCAAACTTTCCGAAACCCCTTAAAAGTGATCAATTTGTGCAAGGACCTCGTCATAGCTCCGTCAACACCAATTAAACGTAATTACCATGTTTAGGCCACTGTCATAGGAATTAAAAAGTTGCCTATTTAAAAAAAAAAAAATGATAAAGAAATTTGGTGCGTGTTGAAGGGTGTAAAACAAAAACAGAATTGAATGAAAATAATAAAACTTTTATTGCAGCGCAATATTTAAGCCACCTTTTTTTTCCACAATTGAAATGTAAACAAAGTGCAAATATAGCAACCGCAATGGAATCAAATGGAAATAAAAACAGACCAGGTGTTGTGCGAGGTCTAATTGTAGCATAACTGCTTTAAAGCACATAAATATTACACATAGCATTTAGAAAACACAAACCTCCAGAAGTCAGTGGCAAATTGCATGAGTCAAGAAAGTCCATTATTTTCTCCTTTGTGGTCGATCCTCGTGTTGTAGAGGCAAAGAAATAAAATGAAACGTGAGCAGCCAGTCTGTGGCGTCGTGCTCTGGACATCGCAGGCAAGTGTATTTTTATTTATTTTTTTTAATTCCCCTGCGATTGTTAAGGCAGTGGTTAATTTGCCGTAACCGGCAACCCTCCTATGAGTGTTATTTTGCCATGAATGTCTCTGATTGGTCAATAAGAAAAGCGGGAAAATGCCGTGATTGCTTGTCGACATGACAACGTTTACGTTTACGCCGCTGCGCAACAGCAAACGCGCACGCCGTCTTGTCGAGCGCATGTTAGCTTAGCGGCCGGTTAGCGTAACAAAGTCTCGTCAACTATGAGTTACCAGTCACGGGAAAAAAAAAACACCGCAGATTGTTTATCTTGGCCAAACAATTCGCGGCCGCTTCAGTAATATCCAACCACCGTTTGTTTGTTTTTTTAATTCATTTTTTTATAAGGAGTGTGTCTAATCAAGAGTGCTCCAACAACAACACCAACTGTTTCCATGTCCTCTTGGTGTGTCTTTAGCCGGCGCATCCTCCTTCACTTTAACGGCAACAGTTGTCCTGCACAATTTGCAAACGATTGTACTTTTGGCGTCACAACTGACCTCTTGTGACCAAACAGGCTCCGCACGACGAAGGTAAGCTCACTCACACGTGCCGACATAGGCACAAAGACGCATTACATCATCACGTTAATTTCTTTATCACCCAAAAAAATACACCGGTAATATCGTAGAAGGTATGATACGGAACACCCCTAATATATATATATATATATATATATATATATATATATATATATATATATATATATATACACCATTTATTTAAAAGGCATTGTAATCAATCCAGCGCACCCTGTTGGCAGAAAAAAGTATCCTTATGAGGCCAAATGGTCTGTAACGAAAAGAGCGCGCTGTGCTGAGAGGAAACCAAAACAAACCTCAGATGCAAAATGACAAAGAGCCGTTCCTCCCTCAAACGGTAAAAACACAGTCGAGCGTTAATCACTTCATCTCCACATGGCTGCCTCATACGGATGAAGTGATCCAGCCCGGATGCGATACACAGTTGCCGTCCAACGAGCACATTACTCGGTGCGCGACGTTTTCACGCAATGAGAAACAAAATGAAGGCAGGTGCAATGGAAAAAATGATAGCAGATGTTCAGTTAGAATGCTGAAAAATAATTAATAAATAAATAAGAGTCCCCCCCTCCCATCAAAAAGTGTCTTTTGTGTGCAGTGTCAGAAAAGTAGATCAACCTTCACTGGCAACATACCGTGGGACCTTGAGATAAGAGTTTAATTAGTTCCGTGACAACACTCATATTTCAAAATCAGCAATCGTTTTTTCTCCACTGACATGAATTTAAAAAAAAACGGGCGGGTCTGGCAGTGACTGTGTGAATCGGCACACTAAGGATCTCATTAAATTGTGCTGCTGTTCCTAATTAATTGGCCAGTTGTTGTACAGTATGCGAGTACATCTTCATCTCTCGCATCCGTTTTTTTTATTATTGTGGTCATGCATTGTCATGACCTTTTTGACATTGTAAAAAACAGAGATGAGAAAAGGTGACGACAGGACGGAAACATTTTCAAAGCGGGTTCAAGATCTCAAAGCAGGAAGGATGTGAACACATTGAAGACATAAGAGAAGACCTTGTAGAGTTTTTTTTTAAGCTCTTCCTCGCTGGAATAATGTTATAATGGACAATAAACCACAAACTCATTTTGGGATCTCGATTTGCAGATTTCCTGATGGACGCTTCCGAAGTACGCCTGCCCGGAGGGAAGGTTGGCATTCCGTGTGACATGCAACAACGCTACGTTGTCAACTGATGGGTGTTGCCTACGAGAGGAAACAAATACGCACGTCTGGCACGATGAAACGCATCCTGCTGCTCCAGCTTCGGGGAAAAGCGTGCTCGCAACGACTGCTTTCATCATTGGACAGTTTTAAAAATACACTACGCTTCCCTCTTCGTTTTCTCTTCATGTGATGATTGTCTGATTTGCAGTCATGCTTCATTAATGAAACACCCACAACAAGCATTTACGTTCATCGGGGGCTCGATAACCACACCAGACTGACATCGAATAATAAAAACAGTGCTGTCAAAATGAGCGCGTTCATTTTGAGTTCGTTTAAACGCCACGAAAACACAACACAGCAGACACATCCACCTCAAAAATTTGCAGTAATAAATGTAATAATAATGCATATAGTTATGGAGACTGGGGTCAAGTTGTATTTTACAATTTTACAAATGTGTGGAATTTCACAAGATTAGAAAAGAAAGAAAGAAATAAAAAGGAAAAAAGGATAAGAAGCTCTTAATATGAAAAGAAAAATGCACTGAGCTGTCACCAATGTCTTACAAACGCAATGATGCCATCTAGTGGCAGAAAAATGACCTCAACACAAATTAATAATACACTCGTTTTTTACAGCACACTCAATTTTATGAAATTACTGTATCACCAACTAAAAGACGCAGCCATATTTCAATTTTTTTAAGTCCCAATTTGATGTTAATATTTTATTTGATTGTACATTTATAACAGATAGAAAATTTGCCATTAATCACGAGTTATCTATTGAAGTCATGCGATTAATAACGATTACAACATTTGAATTGCCTGACACTCCTAAATAAAGCACTTTTCATGCATGTCAAGCCTAATTTGGTCCCACCCGTATTACAAACCCATAAAATCCTTATTTTCCCATAAAAATCCTTATGTCAGTTTTATCAATACTAAAGCTGTTTCATGCAATAACATTAATCTTACCTTACTTTCTTTCTTATATGAAGACATTGACAGTATCTTGTTCCAAATGACATTTTATTGCACAAAGAAAAAACAGATTTCTAAATATCACAGGGACGGTTGACTTTTTTGTTGCTTCACATTTCTCTCGTGCAACTTTGATTTCAAATGTTCTTTGACATCGTAAATGCCAGATGCCGCAACCTTAATGTCCCGTCAACAAAGCCAACATGATGCATACTCTTTACCTTAAATAAATCCGTCCATTCCCAACGAAAACGTCCGGTGTATCTTGTTTTTTTGGCCGGCCTGTCCCCCATTTTCTCAACCACTGCGAACGACTCGCAATTTTCGCGCTAACACAAATTTCTTAACTGCGCATGTCAGGAAACTGTTAGAAGTCTCGCGCGATAGACGAGATTTTGTGACCGGTTGTTGTTTAAATCGAGCTTATGCACACGTGTAGCACGTAGCCGACAGTAAATACTAAATCCATTTAAAAAGGGTAAGCAATATATACTAATATTATTATTTTCATGAAAACAGTTAAATCCGTATTCATTTCCAAATACGCCCGTATGCTTTTGCAACACTTAAAAATCCGTAAGAAATACGGACAAACCTTATGGGTTGACATGTATGACTTTTCTCCTCTGGGAGTTGAGTGAGATTCGTCTACTACTATATTCCACAAATGAAGATCAATTTGAGAAAAGAAAAGAAAAAGCACGTTTTGGTGACCAATCCCAATATTCTGTCGTACTCGTTTAAACGGGCTCCACTATCGACTCACGACATTTACAGTCACTCCGAGCCGGAAGACACGCAAGCCACTGATTTTAAAGGCAGAGGCAACTGTCAGATTGTGCTCGATGACACGCATGTTCGCGTGCATGCGTGTGCGCGCAGGCCAGAGGCAAAATGTTGCCTTGGCAGACTCACGCGCTCATCACAAGAAAGTCTCAAACACAGACGCGCTTCCATGTTGGATATGTGAAGAGAAATGACGTAAATGCGGCAACAAAAATGTCTTATGGGTATTATGCAAATGTGATCCAGCTGCACACGCAGCTGTTTGTATGCTAACACATCAATCCCGCTCTCCGGCCTCGCTCTGCTAATTGCTCGACAAAACTGAAAAAGCAAACGCCGCCGCGCGTCGGCTTTCTTGCCGGGAAGGAGAACGTCGGACGGAGGAAGTCTCGAGGCTAGCTTCGATCAAACTGCTTCCATACGGACAAGACACGCCCCCTCACGCCACACGATGAGAGCAAGCGTTCGTGACGGCCACATCACAGAAAAGGCGGACGGGTGTGACCATGAACCTCTGCTACTCAATATAGTGGAAACCAGAGCTTCTAAAAATAGACGCCGATCTTCAAGTACCACCGCATGACCAAAGTAAGTGTTCAACCAAAAGCAGACAAGTTTCCTTCCCAAAAAGTGTGTTCAGTCTTGTAAGCCGCTGTGACGACATTTCAATATTACCAGTGTAGTAAAAAAAAAAGTACTCAAATCATAATTCAATTAAAACATAAATGTTAAATAAGTAAATCAATTTTTTTAAAACAAATGCATTCATTTTAAATGTATTTTACTAACAAGTAAAATACAAGGAATGGGTGAGTACCGATGTTGATGATGGTTTTTAATATCAGCCAATTCCGGCCTTATTTTAAGGTATCGCATACTCGTTAACGATACTTACGGCAAAAAAATAAATAAAATCTGACATTGAGTAAGTCCTCCTCTGCAGTAGATGGCACTATACTCACTAATCATCATTCTGTGTCATAAGGAAAAGGTCTTTGTTGACTTTTTTGTTTTCGTCAAAAGCTCTACAAGTATCTGTAAGTACTCAAAGACAGAATACTTGTATTTGGTTAACTGTCTGGGAAAAAAAAAGTGGTATTGAGCATATTAATAAAATACAACTAAACTGTGGTTAGTCAAGTCAAGTCAAGTTTCTGTATAGCGCTTTCAAAAATCAGCAGATGTCACAAAGCTCTTTGCAGAAACATGAACGTAAAACATGAACAAAGCAGTGATTCTATAGCGTGCCACTAGAGGGAGCCGGTATGCCACATTTTGAGAATCCCTGGTGTCAACTACTTCTTGAGCAATGACGATTGCAAAGTGCTACCAGTTTGATACGCACTTCTGAAATAACAATTTGCTCTCATATTACCTTAATAGCGTTATTTTTTGTTATTCTTAAAAAATAATGATATTCACTGATCATGTTAATTATTTCGCACAATAATTAGGAAATTAGGTCAATACATGCAACACTTTATTTCTATAAATCAAATGATCACTTCTATACGAAGGAGAAAAAATAATTTGCGTTCCCTCGCAATGATTGCGAGAAAACGCAAAAGAGGGCGCAATTTTATTGTATTTTTAAAAGAGTTGATGCACTCTCGGGTCAACTTCTGTGTGAGCAAAAACGACGAGGATGGAGCGTCTACAATAGTGGGAAAGCTTACATTTTATTTTGAAAAGGTACTGCTGTAGATATCCATGTTATGATGCCGCCGCCTCGTACCCGCGCATTAGAGGCTACAGTATCCAAACGGTCTCGGAAGTACATAAATGCGTATAAATTAATAAATTAATAAAAAGGCGTCCGCTTGAAAAAAACGTTGCGTTTTCTCACATTTTTCTGAAGGAACGCAAATGAATTTTTGCCCCCTACTATGTCACTTTAGGGCCTTCGTACTTCTACACCTAACCAAGCAAATCACAATGTCCCAACACTGGTGACCTATTTTTAGAAAAGACCTGCAGGCTACTCATGTGGTCCTTGGGGGCCCCACGTTGGTGACACCTGGCGATACGGTACAGAATGCACACAACTGCTACGGCAAGTTCAAATGTTATCAAATGTATATTTTGTCCGATTTCGTCCCTCCCGACCACCAGGTGGCGGTGCTGAAATAGCACGGGAATCCCCCGCGCGCATGCGGATTCATAAAAAGCAATTTCCAGGGTTCCGGCTGACGTGATTTTTTTTAGCTTTTGAAATTTATGTGTCCATCTTTCCATGATTTCGGCGCCTTGTCGATTTGTACAGCTTCAAGTTGGTAAGTCGCTTGTATTGCCTCACAACTTCTGAGGCGGCTCGGCTCGCTCCGTGAGTCGTCAGCTGCCTTGATGTTGTTTGCTGGCTTTGATATCGTCCGTCATAACGTCGACCCAAACGACCAAATGCATCTGCACGGTGAATCAACTGCAACTGGCAAAGCGCACGTTTTGAAATTGTGCTGCGACAATGACCGAAGGCAGAACGCCGTCGCAATTGTTAGCACTCCTCACAGAAAAGACGGAAAACAAGATGTCGGCAGACAGGAAGAGCAAAGGTGCTGCAAAACCACAGCCACTTTGACACAAAATGAAAAAGAAGCCCCGACATCGTCAGCTAACAAAGCCAGACATTTCCAAGCCAAGATCCGTCCGGATGTTTGTGGTCAGCCATTTTCCACACCTGTCCGAAGCTGTCCCTCCTCTGGTGTGACGTTGGCCCTTTGGCCTTTCCGAAGGCCGAGCATCCTGACAATCACGCCAAAGACTGCGCCCGCTTCCTGACTTTTGCTTCCACCATGTGGTTGTTTTTAGGTCAGACACGGAGAAAAGAGTTCTCGCTCGAGAGTTGTTGATCGCTCAACTTGAGCCAATTCACTTCGTCATTAATAATGCCAAGACGCTGAATAGATGACATCTTTTTATTTGTGTAAATGTTTTCAGTATTCACACTTATGTTATTCAGATTTCTTTATTCAGGGATGTGATTTGACCAAAGTGAAATTATCTGAAAATTTAGCCGGGGGTCTGGGGGCCGCTGGCACCCAGCTAGGTCCAGGGTCCGTGTTTTTAAGTACTTTCAATGCACTCACATGACAAAGAAATAGACAAAACAACAGCATAAATTTTCAATGTATATTGAACTATCCCATATAAAATGGCAGTTTTAGTCAACTCAAAATCAGTCACATTCAAAAACATTGGACTGCCTTTGCTTTTAAAAACTATCACTGAGAATATCATCATATCTAACTAATGTGATTACTAAGTTAACACATAAATAATGTTGAAGAGTTCAAATTTCATGAACAAATAATTGTATCATGACCAAATGAAAAGTAACTCATATTAGAGCATACCACAAATGTCTTTGTTATAGCAGAAGATGTTATCTGTCGGAGTCATGTGCATACACAATGAACTACAAAAAAAGTTGGGGGGGGGGGGGGGTAAAAAAAGCGGAATTCCTAGCGGAATTATTTATTTTACTTATGACAAGATTTTATCCCACCTGTTTTTTTTTTGTCCGGTATTTTATTTTTTTGTCCAGTAACAACTTCCACACAATGCAGCCGATTAATTTCAACTTTGCTCCAAAATGTCACGCCTTCCTTCCACATACTTTTTTCCCACAATTTAACATTTAATATCAAATGTTCCCTATTCCTTTTCAATGGCACAATCAACAGACAGACGTGCAACTTTTGACGCCCTGCACTCGGTGGCGCAGTTGCTAAGCGCATTGCCCAGTAACCTAGAGGTCGGAGGTTCAAATCCTATTTCCAACTGTACATTGCAAATGTATCCATGGGCATCACACAAATGATGATTCAAGGCATAATATCCCCATTGAGCTTCAATGATAGCTTTCAGAATTAATTATAATCAATTAATTATATTTTTATTATTATTAATCCCTTACAGTGGAAATTGGTGGCAGTAATGAGCTATTCGGCTGGTTTGCCAACTGCCATGAGACACCAACAAAGAAGAGCGAGGAAGGACAATACATTCGGCACAGGCCTGCTTTGTGCTCAAATTGTCCCCGTTTGCAGGTTATGAGGGCAGTAAATGTTTTATTGTGTGTTTTTGTACAATACGATACGGTTGGACGCGCTTGAAGCCAAACACGACAACGTCAATGCATATATTCAAGCATCTCTAATTCAGGAAACAAAACTCATTTTCCATTTGCTACAATGACTTCATTCCAAATGACTGAACATTTGAACATTTTATGACAAACTGTCGCCGCCGTCTTTCAAGAATGTCGTATTTTGCTGAAATGACGTCACAATGTTGCATTGTAACATGACTTGCCGCGTAAGAAGCATTCGTTCGGATCCGAGTGGCGAGGAGGACATTAGTGTCAGGATGTCAGATGATGGCATCATAAAGCGTTTTATACTCCCGTAAAGCGGGACCGGATCAGGTCGGCCTCTCAAGGGCTTATGAGCAAGCGGAATCTCCAGAGATTGACTCGCTAGATCAGCAGAGAGATCAGCACAGAAATCCTCCAAGGGTCATCTGATAACTCATTTGATAGAGAAATATTTGCACGTGCGCCTGCATTTGATCAACATGAATACTTGACAAGCCCAACTGAAAAGTGTGAGCATTCGCCAAACACCATATTCTGTTTGCAGGTGTAATTAGTGCCAAAAGAAATGACACAACCAAAGAAACAGACCTTCAAAAGAAGTGATTTATGTGCAAGAAAATGCCTGTAATGGTGCGTAATCCGTTCCAGATGTGTGAAACGAGAATTCGCGCAGCTTAAATGTCCATTTATCCCCGCCATACAGAGCACGCCGTTGCCGCTTGATTGCCGGTGTGACTTAGTTGAATGGGCGGAGTCATTCTTGCAATGTGCTTATTTTTCAGATGAAGCCGCAAAATATCAAACGCTCAGAAGTTTGTACTTTGAGACTTATTAAAACTCTTTGACTGCCAGGCGTTTTCAAAAACGGGTTGTCCCCAGTGCCATCAGAATTAAGCATTTTGAGTGATCTTTCAAGGTCCACAGAAAATGTTGTTTTTGGACTATGGAAACACACATACTACCAAATGAAAGATTGGACTCTCATCTTTCATCAGAAAAAAAAAGTTTGTTTCTACCTTATTCCGTTTTTCAGTAATCAACAATAGAAAATGGTTAGTTTCACCTCTGTTTTGAAACAAACGTCTTTTAACGTCTTTGGCACTCCCCCATAGGATTTTACTAAACGTTATTTAACGTTTTTGGCAGTCAAAGAGTTAAGATCCAGTCTACTGTAGGATGTCGTTGACGTCGCCGGCATGTTTAAAGGTCTAAAAATGTGCTTTTGTGCTAGGCAACACACATTTGGCAACGTAGATCTCACAAATCGCAAAATGGCCACTCCTATACCTCACAGTAAATTACAGTCGGGGCAAATCTTAAAAGATCTGATGTCAAAAGGCCGATGATTAGAAGGCAGCGTGTATGAGACATAAAAAAAAGAACTCGGTCCAGCGTCTGCTTTAAAGACAGAAAGGAAAAAGGAAGCGGAAGGGAAGCAGCGACGGAATTCGTCCCACGTCAAGCATTTTAAGTCGCCGTCACTTGTACATCATCAAGTTGGACAAATTGTTCCTCCGTAAAAAGTGAAAAGCTCTTGTCATTTTATTCTAACTTGACGCGGACTCACTTGACTCCTGTAATTGCCACATTGTCATTTTTGTGCATTTTGTTTTCTTTTTGCTTTTGGGTGTTTGTCGCCACCCGCGCCAGAGAGGGCGCTGTAGCAGGCTGGAACGTGTGTTTGTCAGTCAGTAAGGGAGTAGAAGAAGAGCTCAGGAAGGAGAGTTTTGTTTAATGCTGCATTCAAGGAAGGTCAGAAGTTGGAATCATTCCAAGTTTGCTTTTCCAGTTCCGACCTGAAAGCGTGAAAAGGCGAAAGTAAACAAGCAAAATGGCGGATAGTGATTCATTGTTTTTTATTTTGGTCCTCAAAACATTTTGACCTCTTCTCACAATTTTGCTTCATTTATTGTTTTTATCTTATTTCATAAGCATTGCATACAGTTCAGTAGTTTACTGTAGAATTTCATGCCGGGAGTTTGCGGCATACTGCCATGTACGTACGTTGTTACGTGGAGTCATGTCGAATATTCATTTGAATATTATTTGTCAAATATTTACGAATGAAGAAAGCCATCTTGTTTTATACTCGAGTAAATTGTGTTTTCGCATTCACGGTGTGTGTTTCCAAAGGGGCAGAGTGACGTCACTTTGTAGTCGGTCGGTGAAGTCGGGGTACTTTTTTTGGGCCCGACTTCTCAAGTGGGATTTCCGAGTTCAAGGGGGCGTTCCCGTACACACTTCCTGGTTTGAAGTCGGAAAAGTCTGACTTCCCACTTCCCTCGAATGCAGCATAAGAAAGTACCATTAAGACACAGCGAGACGTACACGATGCTAAATTCATCAGAGAGAAACTGAAGAACAGAGACAAGACGAGTTCTCTTTTTACAAGGTTAGTTTATTTTGTGTGTCAATACTTTTATGTAAGTTTTTATTTTCTTTATGCTAATTGTTATGGTTGTAGCCTATGTGTGTTTTGCTCCACTTTTTATGGTTCTATTGCTATAAAAACATGGAAGCTACCAAAAGAAAGATTAGAGTCCTTCTTTCATCAATTCTTTCATCCGTTTTGCAGCAAATAGCATTAGAATGTAGCTAAGTTTCATTATTATTCACAAATCTGTTTAACACAGTAAGGAAAGAGCTTTTTGCAACATGGTCCTGGCTAATATCTTATATTCTGCTGCCACCTGCTGGCCGTTTTTTGTAATCACTACCATTGCTTTGAGTGACTTTTTCAGGTCAGAGGCTGCATCAAAGCCTTCTGTTACAGGGGTGGCCAACCCCGGTCCTCGAGAGCCACAATCCAGCCTGTTTTCCATGTTTCCCTCCTGCAGCGCAGCTGAATCTAATGATCAGCTAATCAGCCAGCTTTGCAGAAGCCCAATAACGATCCTGATCATGAACCAGGTGTGTTAGGGGAGAGAAACATGGAAAACAGGCTGGATTGTGGCCCTCGAGGACCAGGGTTGGCCACCTATGCGGGCTAGCGTATAAAAAAAAACGTATAATTACGTTTTTGGGACCAGAACAATATTTATTCGTTTTTATACGTTTTGGGGAGCTAAAACTCCTTTAAATGTAACAGAATGGGGAGAAAAGATGAATGTGAATTTCTATTGACAAGTTCATAACAAATCCACTTGAGCAAGCTTCTAAAGAACACTTTTGTGGACAAAATTGGACAAAATGAGAAAAGATGGCAGACGTAACTGCAAGCTTGTAAACGTAACAATGGCAGCCCTGAGAGATGAGATGAGCAATATTATTCTGCTACAGAGACATTAGAACGACAAAGCTTTTCTGGATTGGAAGGACATCGACCAGCTGCCAAGTTTTTCTCAAAGTATCTGCTGCTTTCCCATAAGTTCTCATTATCTGTATTTTATGATCATTTCACACATTGCATGCACATTCACAAAACTGTGTCTTATGCATGATCCACTTCTGCATCGTCCTCATCATCCTCAAGTATGTCGGACTTTTTTTGCCCCACGGTGGCGGGCAGTGAGCGTTTGCTTTATCACTTAAGGACAAATCATTCGTGTAGTTGATTATTTATTCAATGTGCTTGATCTAAGTATATGTCAGATTGCATTTATTGGACCAAAGGGGATCGGAACCTGAATTGTAAGACATCAAACTGCATCATCATAACCTTTTAGAACGACAACACGCTGTCAAAAGCATTTGGTCACATTTGATGACGAGCCTGAGCTAATTAGTTTGTGTCTTACTTAATGCTATGAAGTTTCTTGGACTGAAATGAGCAAGTAGCCTAGCATGTGTCAGCATTACACGATCGCGACAAAAGTATGAAAACAACAATCATAAGTTGGCTTCAAAAACTCTTGTTTTTGTTGCTTCTTCTTTGTCTTCGTCACAGTTTTTCCCGATTCCTGCTCACAGTTGCTTGGATGAAGTTTTGGCATGCGCTTTTTTTTTTTTACATTTTCACAATTAAAACAACATTGCGCTTAACCGATGACAACCCCTTGATCAAAAGAATAAAACTGACTTGGATCAAATAAAACGCATAGAGTGTAACGACAATGCAAACATCAGAGTGAAATAGTCCAAGTCACATCATTCTGCTTTCACGACCCGTTCTAAAGAGAGAATAACAGAATCCGTCAAATATACTTTTGTCCTGAATCATTTCAACCCTTTTGTCACATCTCCAAGCACGTACGCCACCGGATCCAACGGAACATTTGCTTTTACCATTTTTTTCCATTTCTACCTTAACATTTTTCCAAAATCCTTCAATTATAAAACAGTCCCTGACGATATTTAGATAGTCACCAATTTGTCCACAATCAGTCAAGAGTGCGTTTACAAACATAGAAATCTGAAGGAGTATTAAAACATATTTCTGGCTTTTTAAAAATATATTTATTCATTGACTTTTTTTCAGCCATTTTAAGCTATGAATTCTGACTTTTTTTTTTGGGGGGGGGGGGCAATTTTATGGGATTCCTTCTTGGTTTTAAACATTTTCTTTCGTGCCTTTTCTTTCTGACTTTTGGGGGGAAATGTTATGGACATTTTATGATAATTTTCATTCTTTCATTTTTTTTTTTACATTTAACAGTTAGGCCTACTGATTCAAGATTTTCTTTTTTGCCTTTAAAAAAAAATCAGCTTTTTAATTTTTTTTTATTTATTTAAGTTTTTCATCTACCTTTCATTTCTTTTACTGACATTTTAAAAAATATTAAATTATTACTTTTTTTAAAAAAAAAATCTACATCATTAACTCATTTGCTCCCAAAAATGTATAAATATGTTCCATTTTAAATGTTTGAGGTGTCCCAAAGACGTATTTATATGTTTTGATGAAGGCTTTGATGCAGCCTATCAACTGCGCAATCGAATTCATTGCAAAATTTGACTTGTCAAACCTTTGTGACTTTCCCCACACAACTCTTCCCATATCGTGTCTTGAATTTAGTTCCCTTTTCCTTGATATCGAGTGTATTTAATGAAGTGTCATAACATATCCTCTTATATAAATGAGAGATGTTTCTTAATGTTAGATGTTTGTTTTTTAGAGGGGGGATAATATACCGAAAGAAAAAAACTTTATAAAGTGGCAAATTTGCGAGTTTATAAAGTGGCAGATTTGCAAGAAAAAAACTTACGAGAAATGCACGTGTGCCAATAATTTAAGGTTGTGTTCAAGCATTTAAGTTCATTTGTTAAAATGTATATTTACTTGTACATTCATCTTTCTGGAATTAATACTTACACATTCCTACATTTTGGTCTTTTTATTTATTTTTGTACAAGTCGTCGAATTTGCCGCTCTCTGTCATTCACTTGCATTTACCTAAAGTATGCTAGCTTCTGATTGGTTAGCATTAGTCAGGAATCAGGAAGTGTTGTCGCTCTAGCTGCCGCGTATGACGAGTAAAGTTGAAATTAACTCTTTGACTGCCAAAAACGTTATATAACGTTTAGTAAAATCATATGGAGGAGTGCCAAAGACGTTAAAAGACGTTTTTTTAAAACAGAGGTGAAACTAACCATTTTCTATTGTTGATTACTGAAAAACGGAATAAGGTAGAAACAAACTTTTTTTTTCTGATGAAAGATGAGAGTCCAATCCTTCATGGTAGTATGTGTGTTTCCATAGTCCAAACACATAATTTTCTGTGGACCTTGAAAGATCAGTCAAAAATGCTTAAATCGGCTGGCACCCACGGCATCCCTTTTCTGAAAACGTCTGGCAGTCAAAGAGTTAAGAATGAATCCGTCTCCATCCTGCCTTTTCATTTTATCAACAGTGTCGCATTAACCACCACCGAATCCTCACATCGAGCTACGCTACGTGTATTTCTCGTAAGTTTCGGAGGGTTTTTTTCTCGCAAATTTGCCACTTTATAGAGTGAGAAATTTGTGAGTTTTTTTTCTCGGAATATTAGCCCCTCTCTGGAAAAATAATTATACGTGGCTCTAACATGCCATCGTAAAAAATGTAATTTTTAAAAACAAAACTAAAGTAAAAACGAAATGAAAAATAACTCGTCATACTATGAGAACCCTGAAGTATGGCCGCAAAACAAATCATCAATCCTAGGTTGGGTTCAAATCCTTTACTACAGCTGCTGTATATATGGGCTTAGCATTTCACTTCATTTGACTGCAGTTGGCAGGTACGTTCCGCACACACACATTTTCGCCTAAAGACAGCAATTCCAATTTTAGAACATTCATTTCAAAGTACACAAGCTTCAGCACACCAACATCATCTGATCCAAGCAGAAAGTATTTAAACGAACCTTTGAACTCCTTCTCAGGCTTCAGCCGATGATAAAAGAGTTCTGCTGGTAGGTCAAAGTCCACACGTTTCTGAAGGCAGCAGAAAACCCGCAACAAACGGTAGTTGTGAACAACGCAGGTGATAAAAGACCAGCGGTCGGCAAGCTTTACGGTCAAAAACGCCATTTGAGGGCAAATAAATAACCTCCAAAAAAAGCCACAAAACATTTGAAGATTGTGATGAAGGAAACGGTGGAGCCCAAGACAGTTTAAATTACGTAACAACAAATAACAGAAAAACAGGCAGCATCCTATTCGTACAGATTCATTTTCTTCGACCTTCAATCTTCTGGTTTTGGATTTTTATTTATTTAGGATTTTTCAGACTTCATTTTTCATACATTGACTTTTCTGCCTTTCTGTCACATTTCTTACATTTCCGACAAGTTTATGGTCATACGCAAATTTTCTGCCTCCTTTTCCATTTTCTGGCTTTTTAAAAATATATTTATTCATTTACTTTTTTTCAGCCATTTTAAGCTATGAATTCTTTGACTTTTTTTGGGGGGGGGGCAATTTTATGGGATTCCTTCTTGGTTTTAAACATTTTCTTTCGTGCCTTTTCTTTCTGACTTTTGGGGGGAAATGTTATGGACATTTTATGATAATTTTCATTCTTTCATTTTTTTTTTACATTTAACAGTTAGGCCTACTGATTCAAGATTTTCTTTTTTGCCTTTAAAAAAAAATCTGCTTTTTAATTTTTTTTTATTTATTTAAGTTTTTCATCAAACTTTCATTTATTTTACTGACATTTTAAAAAATATTAAATTATTACTTTTTAAAAAAAAAAAATCTACATCATTAACTCATTTGCTCCCAAAAACGTATAAATATGTTCCATTTTAAATGTTTGAGGTGTCCCAAAGACGTATTTATATGTTTTTATGAAGGCTTTGATGCAGCCTATCAACTGCGCAAATGGCCAGCAGGTGGCAGAAGTGTAAAAGAGATCAACCAGGGCCGTGTTGAAAAAAACTCCTTTACTCACATTTCTAAATAGATTTGTGAATAATGCTGAAACTTAACTATATTCGAATGCTAATTGCTGCAAAACGGAAACAGATAGAAACAAATCTTTCTTTTGGTAGGTTCCATGTTTTTATAGCAATAGAACACAATATTCTGTGGGCTTTGCAAAATTTGTCAAAATCCAGTAAAACAGCCCAGAGCGAAGGGGGTTGCTTAAGTGATGAAATAGCATTTAAAGAATATTTTATCTAAAAATAGAGATGAATATAGATTTAAAAAATAATTTCTGCTAAGTTTTAGTTTTTTTTGAGAGAGAGAGAGATCCACAGGGAGCCACAGGACAGGGACTAAAGGGCCACATGTGGCTCCAGAGCCGCCGGTTGCAGACCCCTGCTATAGACAGTTGGATTGCAAAGAAAAGTTGAACAAAAGAAACGTCACTCCCCCGTGACGGTAAACGTTTGGAATTCTATCAATTCCTTCCCAATGTCAAGTGTTGTTTACAGAGCGATAAGTCAAGTCCAGAGTGGAAAGTGTAGCGAGGGTCACATTGCAGCCGATCCCATGGAAATCTCCGCCACTCCATTCAGGTACTTTCCCTCCTGCATTCTTGCGCGGGAGCACACCTGCCGGGCTCCCTCCCATTTTGTCTCACGTTGGCGAGGTTGATGAAGCCCATGTAATCCGAGCCGCAGCCCTGCGGACTGAAAAAGGGCCGGCGAGCCCCCTGCCAGCGCTCATCGGGTCTGGGATATCACGGATCATGGAGCGCCGTGGCTTCCAGTGCGCAATTAGGCACAACGGAAGAGTTGTGAGGCTGCAGACCAGACACGAGTTGAAGAACATTTGGCTCCTCTAATGAGAGAGCAGAACAATCTGCTGATTCATGCTCCACGCTAATGACAAAGCCACAAGGAGGGATCAGGAAATGCTCCAAGTCTGCACTTTCAGGGATGATTTCAAAGTAGAGCAAAAAATGTTGGCAACATTTTTCTAGTGCTGTCACTATCGAATGTTTTTAGAGTAAGCCACTGATCGGATACTGTTTAATTTTGGATTAAAGTGTTTTACAAAAGTCTGCGATTCCATTCAGAATCAATGTCGATTCAGAACGATTTTCGATTCAAAATGATTTGATTGACAAGGATTTCTGCTTCAATTTGTCGTGATCTACGCCAGTCTGACTTGCTAATGATAATTAGCACGCTACTCAAAGCACTTTTATCACTCAAAACAACAACTATTCATACAAAAAAACGCTTCAAGAATGTTTACAAAGAAGCATGTTAACATTACTCACCAGCATATGCTCTTCCTACGCTGCAAAAAAAACACTTTTATTGGCAACTGATCATGACTTTTTCTTTCTACTTTCTAATGCGGCTATAACTTGACAATGGATCAGAAAGCGCGGAACCACACACTGTCCCTAAGTGGCCAAATTGGGTACAACATGAACAGTGCTCCTAGCAAAGGCACGCACAAACAAGGGCAAGACAGTATGAAATAATTGAAATAAAATCGATTTTGGCACATTTAAAATCGATTCTGAATCGAACTAAATGAGAATCGTTTTTTTTTTTTTTTTGGGGGGGGGGGGTGCACACCCTTAGTTGATATGCTGAAATCAAAGTATTTGAACTATATCAAATGATTACTCGATTATTAAAATAGTTGTTGATTAATTTGATAACCGATTACTTGTCGATTAGTCACTTAATTTTGACAGTTTTTGCTCATCAAAAGTCTGATCTCTGTTCCAAAAACAGAAGTTGTTTGGCAGACGTGACGCTGCTCAGCCGTTTTTGCCGAGGGCCACGACTTTCAGTTCAAGCGTTCACTAATGGACGGACAGTACAGTTGAAACTAACCTGAAACTCTTATATAACCTGGTTAATGATTTCACCGGAGAGACCGCACACTTTATCAGATGTTGTGCTGGCGTGTTGAATGAGGGTCTTGGGTGGGAACCCGAGGACACGCTGCGTGCACAAACGCCTCAGGTCCAAATTTCGGGAAGGAATCACGGAACGTCCGCGTTTGGGTTGGGTTGAGTTGTAACAAAAAGACACAACTGGCATGAGGCAGAGGAAACAAAGCTTCTGCATTGTCGTCTCCAAGACAGATGCGGATGCAGCAGACCGTGGCCGATGGGTCATCCGGCACGCGAGCAGCCGCGCAAATAAGGACAGCTGGCCACAAGAGGGGCCCGGCTCCGACAAACAACAACAGCGACGCTCACTTCCCATCAGCACAAATTGACAGAACAAAGAACAGCAACATCCCGAGTGTGCATCCACAGCCCCCCCCCCCCCTTTATACACCATAATAACATCCAACAACAATAACTTTGAAACGCTTTGCATTGTTGCAGAATGTCACTCAATATCCATTTTTACCCTTTTTACTTACTTAGTTCTAAAGGATCCGGTTTTGCACTGATGTCATTCTCAGGTATCTGAATATTTCTGCTCTGCACTTTATTAATGACAATACCTTAAGTTGCGCTTAAGTTTTTGTCGTACTACGTCCTATAATGTTGTTTATTTGATGGGTATTTCTTTTTGTGGGCTTTTGCACTTTAACAACTCGGCTGTATGGATGCTCCAAAGGACGTTTGTTTTTTCTTTGGTGACAATGACAATAAATGTTGTGACTCTGAATGTCTTACCTTGACGCACAGTCTTCAAGACGACGGGACCTTTTGTGCAGGTGATGAGGGTTAAGACGTCATAAAGGGGTAATCCGGCCACAGGCAGCCCCTCCACCTCCAGTATGAGCTCCCCCTCGTTGAGTTTCGCACCCTGATCCAGGACAGCATCCTCTCGGACGCGTCCGATGTAAGCAAACTGTCCATGTTCGGCCCCGCCGCGCAGCTCCACGTTCAGCTCGCCGTGCGCGTCGCGCACGATCACGCGCTCGTTGACTTTGCCGATCCAGTGGTTCTTCTTTTGGATGACTTTTGACATGTTGGCTCAGTCGGATTCAAGCGAAATCCCGCAGAGAGCTACAAGCGAGTCGACGCGCGGCCCGGAGGAACTTCCGACACTTGGAGAAGTTCACGATGTCGGTGCGCCATTCCAAGTTGGAGGCTTTTTTTTTTATTTGGCGTCCTGAACCAAGTCAAGCTGCTGCAGGTGCACGCCGCTGCCATCCTGACGCTTCAAGCCCATTTGCTGTCTGGATTGTTGTCCTTTTCAACAAACACGCTCCGATGAGCCGCAGTGGCGTCGAATCCGCTCTCTGCTTGTTTCTTGCATCGTCCACTTTGTGACGGTTTCTCCATCCACCGCCAAAGTATTTGTTCAAGTGAAATGGAAATCCAAGTAGTTGTTCGAGATGGACCGGCGGCGCCTTTAAGCAGGTAGCACAAGTTCATCCCGTGCACGAGCCGCGCGCCGGGCGTGCAGGATGAGTGGCGGGAGAGGCGCCTGCGTCCGCCCCCTTGCCTGCCGACGCCCCGCCCACCAACTTCCAAAGGCTTTTCAACACTGACCGACGATCATCCCGACGACCGCAAGAGCTTTGACTTTGTATTTATAAATAATGGACATGTGGGATTGTAGGCTGGTGGAGGTTGCAGGATCAAACTCAATATCAGACATAATTAATGGCTGTCACGTGGACAGGAAACATTTCTTACTTTTAAGGCCTATTTCAGGTCATTTGTGTTTTGAGTCTTTAGATTTTCTGGTGACTTTTCATTTCCTGCATTTGAAAACTTTCTACTTAACTTTGTCCAAATAAAATTGTAAGCTTTTTATTCTTATAGTGTAGCGCAGCGTTAATGTTAAAATTGTATAATAATACTGCGTCATCGAATAATATTAAATATACTTTTTTTTTTTTTTTTTTTTTAAATAAAGCTTCTGCCTCGCTTTTTACAAACACTTGGGCTTATTATTACTGTAATGTCATGTTTGTCATGATTTTGATAGTTGGAGCGCTAAGAATTTTTTCAGTGAAATTTTAGTCAAACGTTTCAGAACCACCGTAGACTGAACCGTTTACATACTTGGACTACTAAATCTAAATTGAGACCTTACATTGCCAACGTTCAAGCTAAGTGAGTAAACATTTGTGTACATTCTTTGTACACATTATTGCAATTGAGTCACTCGATATGCTGAATGTGAATTTTATCGGACACTTATAATAACTTTTGTTTGAATGTAATTGCAGGAAATCATTTTTCAACTACTTACATACACACAATAATGATTGTAAGTCTGAAAAAAGTAAATGCAATGTAATAATAAAGTTTGTTTCTTCTGTGATCTGAAAGTCGGGTGAGAAACGCGTGCCAGTGCCACTGCAGGCAAAACAAAAAGTCTCAGCGTTTCAGCCGAGAAAGTGGAGCTCCGCCACTGTTACGGTACGAGGGCAGTGGCCTGAATAGGCATGAATGAAAGGCAGCTTTCCATCCCATTTCATCTCAATGTTAAGTGCCGAGATGCTCGTGGTTCATCATGAGCTGTGCCACTTTCACCTTCTTTGTTTGTCATGCCAATGATCAGCACGCTTCTTGCCGCGTCTTGTATAGCGACCGCAGCCTGCATGGGGATGTTCTCCATTTGACTTCACGTTGGCTCCCCCTATCATGCCCCTTTCTCAGCGGGGCTAACGGCCTGTTTTCCACACTGCCGCTGTGTTTTTCATCTCGCCCACCGGTCGGTCCAACTGCTGTTGTCTGAAAAACAACAATTTACATGCACATTTGCTTGACTACTTGTTAAGTTGTCCTGACATGTAGCATCTGTCATGATTAAAGATTCAAATAACTAAAATCTAGTCAAAGGAAAGCCATCAGCTTTTTTTTTTTTTGAGATACATAAGAAAACAGCAGAGGCCCCACCATTGAATCCTGAGGAACACCATACGTTGCATTATACATGTCAATTCATATTGCACATATTCGTCTGACCACTCTTTTTTTTGCTCCACATTTTACTTTGTAGTATGAAGGATTACAATGATAAAGAAATCACACGACGTACCATCACAACAGTCAAAAGTCGACAACTGAGTGCACCAAATTCCCTGCAGCACAGATAGGACAAGCAAAGAAATGTGATCGGATCGCCTGCATCCAATGATGGCCAAGCAGAGCGTATCATCACAAATCCTATGAGTCGGGTGTTTATTTTGACCTCACACAAACCCCTGAGACTGACTCACCGAAACTCTGGGGTTCAATCGAACCAGGTTAAGAACCACTGTCCAAAACAATGAATGTGTGGAAAAAATAATGTCTTATTAATGTATTCAATCTTACCAAATACAGACTTATTAGTGGCTGCATTGCATTCATTATTACATCAATTCATTTCAATGAGTTGCTTCAATGTCAACGTTTTGGTATTCCTACATATTAGGGCCCAACCAATTAATCATTCGGCAATTATAATCCTTCAATCAATCGGCCAATTGAGCCAAATGGCCGATTATTTTCCCCTTAAAACGTTATCGACCAACATCGGAAGCCGTCGTTTCCAACACTGTGAAAGTACACTGAATGCACCGTTTTGCTTGCGTAGCATTAGCAACTAGCAAGTGTGTAGCTTATGTTATTCTGTTGTGCCTCAAGCGTCCTTTAAGCTGTTTAATGACACCACAGTTGCAGTTAACTGTAAAACTAAACACTCAACGTTAAGAATAACATCCACTGTATATTTAAATACAAAACATGTTTCGTTTTTAAAACATTGCTAGCCTAGCGATAATGCTAAAAGCGAAGGGAAAATCCCATTCAAATGCTAACAGAAAGTTAGCATCGACTTTGGGGGCGTTTTTCCTTCAAATGCCAAAAATCCACACACAAATGCTGTGGGAACACAAACGCACAGGTGAGATAACACTATGTAAAGACACAAATTCTTCCCAATGTGTGAAAAACGAGGTATTTGAATAGAATTAAATCGCAACTTTCTTCTGTACTCACTCCAAGTGTGATGCACGGCACCACACTGCCGTCAGTCAGTCAGTATTTTCTTACTGCTTTTTCACTTGCTATTATTTTAGTTTATTCTATTCTTATTTCACTTTCTTATTGTTTTATTTGTTATTGTCCTTTCAAGTTATATTTAAAGTTGATATTTCAAGGATTCAAAGACTTTCTTTTCTGAAAATTCAAGCATGAAAACATCCAAGAATATAAATATATAAATATATAAATATATATATATATATACACTTTTTTTTTTGTGACACACATTTCCACATGACATGGCACGAAATACAAACCCCGTGGTCCCAGGTTAGCCCAGTAAGTCCCAAGACTTGCGAAAATAACAAGATAATAAGATTAAAGTATATAAAATAAAAGGTTAATGCTTTACAGCAGTTGTAAACAAGTAAGAATGGTTTTAATATTGACACATTAACTATAATAATCTTAATAGCGAAAGTTTGTGATACCCATTGAAAAGGAATTGGGGAATCGGGGGGTATTTTAAGCATGGTATATATTTCTAAATAATCAGCAGATTAATCAGTAATTGGTATTTTTTTCTGCCCAAAATTGGTATTGGCCTCAAAAAATGCATATCGGTTGTACCCCAATACATATATCCCTACATCCCCACCCAGACAAAGAAAGATTACATTTGTTTAGTTCATTTAACATTGTATGGCTGCTTCATTGGTTCAATCCTATAACAACCAACATATACAATATAGATTCACCTATTGACATTGGAGGCTTGGCCTGGTGTATCACATATCAAATAATAATGACAAATGGTCCAGCTATGAAGCTATAGTGTACCTTGTGGGTTATTAGTATTACACATCCTTTGAAGGGAACAATCTAAAAAGACATAAAATAAATATTATTTTGTTTTATTTTTATTTTATGTTTTCGATGTTGAGATCACACAGTAACAATCTGCCTTCAGCACTGTGTTTGTTTTATAAGAAGCAGTAATCTGGTGAGCAAATCAAGAGTCAACAATCAAACCAGAAGAGTCAAATATTAACTAGCAAGTTCAATGCAATATATATTTGTCATGGTGATAGTGATCAGAGAATACAAATAAAAGGTGCAGAGAGAGAGAGATACATTTCTCAAAAGGTTAGGCCAAAGTATTCCCATTCCTGTCCTATCCTCTGCCTCCCCCATGTGGTAGCAATGCAGAATGCAGCAGGCTGAATTATGAGAGACAGACACGTGACAAATGTAAACACTGAAATAAATAAAGTATTGCATAACAATAATTATCTGTTTACTAATTATTGCGAAAATCATTAGCATGATCAGTGTCATCACATAAAGGAACATAATTATTGTTGATAAAAAAAATAACATCCGATTAATGGTAATTTGAGTCAAAGTGTGTATAAAACTGGCAGCCACTGTTGTAATCAGTAACCCAGTAGCTCTCATTTTAAGATTACTAAAAGAAAATACAGTGAAAAGAAGATTTAAAAAGCGATTTCAAAGTGCTTTAAATGAGCTTAATCATACGCATGAGGCGCGTGTGCTTGAATGTTGTTCTTTTTAAATGCAATGCTGCCCCCTGTTGGCCAAACGCGATGCAGCATTATTTCATGGCGCACAGTCAATCACAACTATTGTCTCCAATATGAAGAATGTGTGGTCTGTGAACAACCACAAGATAAGTGCTGCATACAAAGGTTTCACATTTTCTTGGTCTTGCCAGCTGCGATGGAACATTTTGTGGTTTGTTTGTTTGTTTGTTTGTTTGTTTGAGAACATTAACAGATCGGCTTCACTTCACTCCATCATGACTAATAACTTAAAAGAAAAAGAAAATATCAGATGGAGCTACATATATTCTGTGTTTGTCATCATCATCCTTATCCAAATCTCTGCTTTCTTGGAAGTTAAACAAAGATCAATTTCCAAAGTCAAAGACATGAAAACAGTGGTGACATAGTTTTTTCACTTGATGCTAACAGCTCCAAGAAAAAAGAAAAGAAAAAACCTTCCTGAACTTGTACTTTTTCCCATGGCCACCAACAGAATTGCCTCACAAGGGGTGTTAGGCCAGACAGGAGTGACGTTAAGGTCTCCCTCGGCAATGTGGGAAATGGCGAGCTGGTATCTATTTAGCTTGAGGGTCAAAAGTCACATGTCCAATGTGAGATTGGCCCCAATTGTGGGTTAGAAAAGGAAAAGCTCACATTCAAGCTTACATTAGCCAATGTTTACTTGATGAAACAACTTGAAACAAAACCCTTGACAGTTTTAGTTCTCACTCACATCATTTCGTTCCAAGAACTGCACAGAGCTGTTTGTCCATGTTTGAAAATGAACACTAAAATAATCATTTGTGTACTGAGTTAATGATCAGGCTTGTCGATTCTGCTGGCGCGAGTTAATTGACTCGCGCAAAAAAATATATAAAAAATGAAACTGATCAAATGTGGTTAGATAAAAATTATATGTAAGCACATTTGACGTTATGACGGTTTTCAGTGGTCCCTCACTACATCGTGGTTTAGTTATTACGGATTTTTGGAGCTGATATTCATTTTAACTAAAAGGGAAAATATCAGCATCAAAATTTGAAAAAAATACAAATTCCAGATCTTAATTTTTTGGTGAATTTTAAAGCATATATTCACTGAACAATTTTAAGGGTTCATAAAATATTGGAGTTAAAAAAAACAACTGTCAATAGACATCTTTGTTTTAAAAATGTAACAAAAAGTTCCAGGATCTCCCTGGGGCAGTGGCATGTTTTCAAAAGTTCAATCAAATCTTAAACAATTGTTTTCTACAGTAAATAAAGTATTCCAAAATATCTGAGGTATTACATTTTTACTTATCTTAGTTTTAATTTCAAACAAAAACAGAGGGTGCCGAGGTTCCCAGGGGCAGCAGCATCTCAGAAAAATTTGAAATTGTAAAAAAAAAATGTTTTTAAATTGATTAACTTTTTTTTTAATGGCTCTATTATTGCCCATATGAGTCTTCAAAATGGCCGATGCCGATTTCCGTCAAATGATGAATACTGGTGCAGATAATCGGCCTGGCCAATAATGGGTCTATCCCTACTATTTTTGAATTCTTTGAAGAACAAAGAAGAAGAAAAAATCAACTAAGAATAAATTGTAGTTAAGTTAAAAGTATTTTAAGATACAACAATCCTTGTCTGCGTGCAAGAAGAGTGTGCTGCGTTCTGAAATCAACTATTTACTTTGCTTTAACCGGCTGAACTGTGCTCCGTTTTGGGGGCAATGTGAAAAAGGAACGATCAAGTGAAGCCCATGCAGCGCTTGGAGCACATTTCCAAACGCACCCACGAGTGCTGCTAGAGTACAGCACGAGTCTATTTAGTCTTCATTTTGCATTTTCAAAGTAAAAATGTGGCGTGTGACAAATGTTGTCAGAAGGTTGGGAACCATGTTTGTGGGGAGTGAAATGGAATTCGGCGTTCCCTCATGTTTAGCCCCCTCCCCGTATGATATAGTTAAAGTCATCTTTATTTATAGGTGAATTTCTGTCAAGTACAGTTTGATCTTTGATTAAAACAAAAACAGAAAAATAAAATAATAATTGTATTTTTTTGAGGGGTGGGGGTTATACCTTTACTAAGCCATTTTGAAATGCCCCCCCCCCCTCATTTTTTATTTATTTTTTTTTAATTTGTTTTAATATCAAAGGTCAACCTCTACCTCACAGAAATTCGCCTATATCTTACTGTATTCCATTTCACTGTAGTTTGCAGGGATGTGATTTGACCAAAGTGAAATTATCTGAAAATTTAGTCGGGGGGTCTCGGAGCTCATGGGTTTTCTGTGCTTTTAAGTACTTTCAATGCACTCACATGACAAAGAAATAGACAAAACAACAGAATAAATTTTCAATGTATATTGAACTATCCCATATAAAATGGCAGTTTTAGTCAACTCAAAATCAGTCACATTCAAAAACATTGGACTGCCTTTGCTTTTAAAAACTATCACTGAGAATATCATCATATCTAACTAATGTGATTACTAAGTTAACACATAAATAATGTTGAGGGGTTCAAATTTCATGAACAAATAATTGTATCATGACCAAATGAAAAGTAACTCATATTAGAGCATACCACAAATGTCTTTGTTATAGCAGAAGATGTTATCTGTTGGAGTCATGTGCATACACAATGAACTACTAAAAAAAATAAATAAAAAAAAATCAAATAAAAAAATAATCTAAATTTTTTTTTGGGGGGGGGGGAAGCGGAATTCCGCGAATTAGCGGAAAAATCACATCCCTGAGTTTGCTTTGGAATAAAAATAGTGTTGGGACTCAATCGAATAAATTAGAAGGTTCCATTTTAAATCAAATGCAAGTTGTCTCAATAAGCAATGTTTTTCAATTCGCCTACACGTACACCAACTTATATCACATTGTGTGTGTGTGTCATATACTGTATATCTATATATATTATCTGTCACTTTCCATTGGTATACATCTTCCACAAACAAAAGAGTGTGATTTTCAAGCCGGTGCAATTAAAGGGATAGAAATTAGAAGCAGATTTGTGAACAGACTCCAACCCACAAATTTAAGGTGGCCAATTTCAAGTTGTTGAAATGCACTTTCAATGTTTTGAAAAAAAACATGCATTTGTTTTACCTTCTAGTGCATTGCAGAACAATAATATACTTGGCCAAAAAGATTTTGGCATTTGATCTTTCTATGATGAATGTTTGTTATTTAATAGAAATGAATGCTCCAGCCATGATTAAAAAGTTGAAATCGAGGCTATAATCACATCTTTATAATTGTTGCACACCATCGAATAGAACAAAATCCTCCGTCGTTTTGCGAGTAAAAGCGATTAGTCAATCTTACCGCCGCGGTCTTGTGCGTCACGCAGCCACGCTATCTTCTCCTGGAAGGTCTGCCCACAGTCACCTTATTTTCTTTTGAGGCTAACCTTTGACCTCTGCCATGGCTGCTGAGAACCCTCCCATATCTGCTTACTCCACTGGGTGGTCAGTACAGTACGAAGAACACATGACTGCAGGCCGACAGGTCAGATAGTGTGGGAATCCTCCCAGGGTTCGAATCCACGGAGAGCGAGCCTGCAATGAAAAAGTGTTGGACGTGTTTGGCCTGTGCATCGCAGCAAGACACGCAATCCCAAATCATAATACACTCACCATGCGCCACGCTCACTTGCCAACAATCACAATCAAAACCTTGCGGAGCATTTGCAGATGTTCACTCTTCATATTTGTCTGTTGTAAAGGAAACATACACTTCAAACGTGGGGAAGAAAAAGCAGTCAATTGGGAGTAACTTGGAAGTGAAGCGGAATCCATTGAACGCTTGACGTCCGTTCAAATGGTAGCAATTTGCACAGCTGTGAAAATCAGCTCCATGTGAACCCCCTGCTTTCTGTCCTAAATGGGATCCATGAGGTCAAAGTGCAGACATCTGACTGGGACCTGTTTATCACAGTGGGGGCTACGTGACCAATGGAGAAGTGCCAGGGGTGGGGGTTGGCTGGGGCAGTGGAAGCGCAACTCTTTTTCAAGCGCTCGTCTCTAGGAAGGCTCCCAATCGGGAATCCCTGTCACCTGTGTGCGGCGAGGGTATAAAACCCTTGGGATGGTCCGACAACTCAGCCAAAGCTTCGGCTCCCTCACTTGCGGGACTCGCCATTAATCGAAAAAAGGGGATCCAATCGTCTTCATCCATCATCTATCGGTGGCCTTCGGCATTTTTCCTTCCTACCATGGCAGCGTCGACGGCCTATTGGGCATGCTTGGTTGCCGTGGCGATGACAACGAGCACAGGCCACTCTTTGAAGAGGTAAGCGCTTCTTGATTTGACATCCGCTGCCACTGATTCAGATCAACTGACTCCAAAAGCACCCATTGATTAATTGATGATCAGTCCAGGGTGTAGCATGCGAGGTCCCGCAGAATTATAGCAGCAAAGGTGGGATATGGCCGTACCTGTGTGCTTTTACAATTCACAGGTTCTATACTGCACTCCGGATTCCATATAGCACAACTCTATATAGCAACTGATTCTATATATGGAATTCCTTAGATAATATATAAGGATTAACATCCAAAAAGACTAGGGATGTTCGATACCATTTTCTTTTCAGACCGACGACAAAGTTCCCCACAAAAAAACTGACAGATCTTTTTTTTTTTTTTAAAGATCTATATATGAGTCATTGACAGATCAGTTTGTCCGATGATGCCCATTTTATGAATTAGCATGCAGTGTGACATGAAAGACGTTTTGAAATAGACAAGAGTTTGTATCATCCACAAGATAGTTCAGAGATAGTTAGATCTGGTTTGTACTCTCTAACAACTATGTAAAAAGTTAGCCTTTTAGCAACTGGTATGTTGTGGTTATTTTTGGACATCATGTGGTTTATCACCTGAAAAAAAATAATATTAATTTTGTCCAACAAATGGAATTTATTATAATTTCACTTGTGTGGCTAGTTAACTTGTTTTGTTTAGATGGCCAATTGATAGCCTCAAAACTTTTATTTGAATTGAAAATATTGTGTGGTGTGACCAACCATCACTTGATGCGACCATTGTTGAAAGCTTTCAATGATAGATGTATGCCATAAAAAATATAGATAGAATTGTAGATAATAGTAACATCTTAGATCATCGTAAACAATAATAAAGAATAAATATTTGACGTGTTTTTATAATAAATTAAATGTGCTGGCTCTGGTAAATTCCTTCTCCATCAATGAGCCATGTGATACGGAGCCCCTCTGGTGCCAGTGTATGATTTTTTCCCCCCTCCTAATCTGTACCCACAGTTTAGCAAGTCAATAAGAAACGAATAAGAACACTCGAATATATAGTTTGATTTATTTAAAAAATGGTGAGAAACTCCATGCCATTTTAATTTTGTGGAAATGAGAGCAGTTGAAATCAGTGTTTTTTTAAACTGTTGGCAACGAGGAAACCAGCGTTTTCACCAATGCACAACTGGGAAAACACTGTCATCTTCAGGCCAGAAAATGCAATTTCCGGTTAAGGTTTTATAATACAGGATGATAGAGTGGAGCTAGAGCCAATTTCAGCGTCCCTGCTCATTTGAGTTATCCGTTGTTTGTAGAATACATAACTAATCCTACATCAAATTTACCAATTCTTCCCGCCAGATGAAGCGCTTGTGGAAGTTGAACGGGATCCTGTAGGTTTGCCGATACAGGAAAATCTATGGCGAGTGTCAGAGTGCTTCACGGCTCATGTGCACTAACACATTACATGTTAGCATTAATAGCCTTTGCTGTCTTAAAACAAATGTCACAATTTGGCGGCTGCTGTGGGGCTTCCTGTCCCAACCAATCTGTTTTGGTCGGTGCGGCATACTCAAAGAATCACCTTGTATTTCTTCTTGTATTCACTTTATGGCAGTTTTAGCACCGAGAGCTATTAAACAGTATCCTTTCCAACACGACGTCACGATACCGTTTAATCTTCATCTGTTCTTCGTTTCTTAATGACGTGCTAAACTGTGGGTACAGATTAGCAAAACCTAAAATTCATACCCTGGCACCAGAGGGGCTCCGTAATGACTTCAATTGCATGAAAATAATGGCAATTTTCTAGTTCCTGGTCATAAAAAGGTCCCAAGCGGATGACCAATACCAGTATCAGCCACCGTCAACAGTACCGATACCTTAAAATAAGGCTGGTGTCAATAGTCAGCCATCCCTAGAACCATTTGGTTTTCATTTCGTGCTATATCCTACCATCGCATAACGGTTGTTTCTATGTAGGACCACTGTGCATGTAGCACACCATTTAGCATCCAACACTAACAACACTTCTCACTATGTATATGTACTACATCCAAGGGAACAATACTGGTGGAGAAACGTATTCATCTTCCCCTTTCTTTGCCTTTGCTGTTAACAGGGAGCAGAATTCTGTAAAACAACAACAACTAACCCTAATTCTTTGAAAAGGGTCTGCATACTGCAATGTTAGCCACCGCCTTGAAAAACCCCCAGAGAAATGACATGAAGGAAAGGCGTTCTTTCAGCAGCCATGAGCACCGGGATGTTTTTCTTGTGCCTCAGAAGGGTTGACTTTCCCACTTGTCTCCTCTGCTTCCAGAATAAGCTTGAAGAAGATGCCGTCTATCAGGGAGACGCTGCGGGATATGGGGGTTTCAGTGGAGCAGGTGTTGACGGAGTTAGCACAGATGAGTGCGCAAGACTTCAGCAATGGAACGGCTCCCACTCCTCTGACAAACTATTTGGATGTGAGTCCACGCAGTGTTTAAGGAATTCATAGCATCTGTTCTCTTGATCGGACATTAAAATGTCAAGATTAAGAGCTGACCCTTTGACTTGAAATATTCCTGTTGTCTGCGTCATTCTGTCAGTGGTGGATTTCATGGCCCAAATGGGATTTTTGCAGCATGAACATCCATTTGTCCTCACACAGACACAGTACTATGGAGAAATCAGCATCGGCTCTCCAGCTCAGATGTTCAACGTGGTATTTGACACGGGCTCAGCCAACCTGTGGATTCCCTCGCAAAGCTGCTCCCCTTTCTCCACCGCCTGCTGTAAGTATCGCGCACATGTAGCAGGAGAAACGTTTGTTTTGCATTTGGGTTCCCGCAACGTCAGTCGACTCAAATGAACTGTGACCTTTCAGTTACTCATAACAGGTATGACGCCTCCATGTCTCGCACCTACATGGAAAATGGAACAGGATTTTCCATCCAGTACGCCTCAGGGAACGTCAGGGGATTCCTCAGTGAGGATGTGGTTGTGGTGAGTAACAGTCCGCAACCTGTGTTGTGATTCCACATAATGTGGGTGGCGGAATGTAGAGCGCTTTGAGGGCCTTGTAAGGTGGAATAATGAAGATTTACAAGTGGTCCGAAGTTTCCTTTGAATTTCCTTTCCTTTGTCTCAAACAAACCGTAAGAGCTGAAGAAAAAAAAAATGACGTTGTCACGCAGACATGTTCACATTTCCTCCATACAGATAAAGTGAGGTCAACTAAACTTAAAAGATAAACACAAACAAAAATCGAGTCAAAGTCAGTCAAAATCTTTCAGTTCTTTACCTTGTTGCCGCTTTCAACCGGGCTAAATAGCTTATGAATTCGCCGTGCGTGAAACTATTTCTACCTCTTCAAAATGTCACGCACTTCAAATCAGTTTGCCGTCTCTATATAATAGCGCTATATATATAAATGAAATGAAGTACCACCGTCTGATACTGCCAGGGTCGACCGGCCGAGGGTAGAGGCTAACTAGGCGGTCACCTAGGCCGCCATCTAGTGGAGGGGGCACCAAATTGCAGGGCAAAAAATATATAAAAAAATATTTACCAACCCCCCCCCCGCCTCGTCAGGTTTTCTAAAATAAAATTGTCACTAGCTAGGCAGACAAACGATTTGCTGAATCAAATGTTTCTAATCACAGTCTTACCGGCTGCCTCTCCGGTGTTTGCAGAGTAGTTTGTCCGTGAGCATGAGAGTACAGACCAGAAGGCAAGCGCCCTTTTTCGGCTGCACATTACAAATTAGTTCCACCTGTGACAGGTGTCAGGCAGTGCTTGTCCTTCCAGGTCACTGTTGTTCTTCGGCCATTTTTGTAATTCTTTCAACAGTCTTTGTCAACTGTCAGTTACGTTCCAGCTCTTGACCCGCTCATTCCGTCGCCTTACAACTGCTAGTCACGTCGGGGTCACTAGTTGTAAGGAAATTCACAAGCGTGACAATCAGCAAGCATAAAAGAGGAAACGAAAAAAAAAAGATATAAATGTCTAAAAGTTATTCTATTGGTCAGCTCTCCAGAATGTTGATTTGTGTTGGGAGCCTGAAAGTTGAACATCTAACACCATTTATTTTAACCTGGCAAGGGAAATTTGCAAATCTCCCATAAAAATGTTCTTTTGTCATATCTTTTTTAAAACCATCATGATGACTTGACAACAGTACGTGATAAATATGACCTGTGAAAAATATGACCTGTGAAAAATAATATTCTGGGGGGGGGGGGGCTCTTTCCACAAATCAACTCAGTAAAACTCAGTACCACTCCTTCATTTCCTGTCTTTCATGATTGGACAAACTGATTAATCCAGGTGTGCCTGACCTCAGTAACCACGACGACAATGGCCAGACACATATGGATTAATCAATTTGTCCAATCATGAAAGACAGGAAAGGTCTGGTGTTGAGTTCAGGAACTAGTGGATTTGTGCAAAGACCCCATAGGGAGGGAGCGTGCTGGCCCAGAACTAGCAAAAATTGACGCCCACTGAAATGCATTGCAATTATTCTTATTATCTTTTTAAAGAAGAGTGTGTAGGACTTAGTGCCATCTAGTGGTGAACTAATAGAATGCAATGAAGTTATTCTCCTTTGGGTATCCGAAGAGCAAAGATGGCGGCGAAACATGTCAACCTCCTGCGAGGCCTATGTAATATAATTTATAATTCCTAGACTTACGATTATATAATTATACTACTGCCCGGTGCCCTAATCAAGCACACTAGAGGGCGCTGTAATGAAATAATCATGATGCAGAAACTGTTTCAACCTTTACATCATATTTAAATATAATGTACAATATTATAGTGCAATTTTCTGACATCTGCGGAAAAATTATTTGATATCTCAAAGCACCGTTTGTGAATTGCCACATTATTCATGAAAGCTGCGGTCTGAAGAGTGCATATCTGTCAGAATGACTTCCATCTCAATCTCTTTCTTGGAGGTGGGTGGAATCCCCGTGGTCCAGGTTTTTGCTGAAGCGACCTCCCTGTCTGCCATGCCTTTCATCTTTGCAAAGTTTGACGGTGTCCTGGGGATGGGTTACCCCAATGTAGCCATTGACGGTATCACTCCAGTGTTTGACCGCATCATGTCTCAGCATGTGCTCAAGGAGGAGGTGTTCTCTGTTTACTACAGCAGGTATGTTGAGGTCAACGGACCCACTCTCCCTTCCATTGGTCCACTTGGTGTTTTTCGGTGGGAAAAAATACAGACACAATCACAATGGATTAGGGCTTAACAATAGTCAGGTTTCTATCCAATTGTTTAGAATTTTTGTCAAGAGAATTTAGTGCTGAAAATGCGCAAAACAGACAAGCGAATTCTGCTCGTTTCCATCAGTTTTTCTTTTGCAAATATTGAGAGGGGACTACGCCGCTGTAGGTGGCGCTATACACCATAGAGATGTGATCAACCAGTCATTTAAAAGACCAGGAAGCTACTGCGCCGCGCAATGACGTCGTATGAATTTGCTTTTGTAATTCGTGATAAATCCTAGCGTTTCTTTGCGGTTTTCCATCTAAAATAGCATTAATATCCGCTTCTTTAATTAATTCCAAAAATATTTCTGTTTTGTCGTCCCACCAAACATACCTTATTTTATCGTCCGACATTGCTTTGCGACGTAATATACGTAATATCTCGCCACTGATTATTTTCATTGCCAAATTTCATATTTTCCTTCATTCGATATGCTTAAAAATCCACCCCCTCTAAGCGTAAAAACTTTTTTTGCAAATGTTGGGCCCTTTCTTGAATTTCTGGCGTTTCCATTCAGTTTTATTTTTGCATTTCTTGAAAATTCTAATAAAAATGGGTGGATGGGAAGCCAACTAATAATGTGTGAAATGGCATCTGACGAACTTAAAATATCACCAAAGTCAAATTTTTATTATGCGATTCAATTATATTTGACATGCATCTGCATGTTTGAGTAAAACAGGCTGTAATAACAATAAAATTGGTAATACTGTTAATGAATAAATAAAAACTGCACTTAGAATTTTTTTTCCCTCCAAAACCAAGAGGACGGTCAGGCTTAATCATAAAAATAAATAAATAAATAATTCTTGCTCTCCACGTTTTGTCACACTTGAAAGTATTTGATTCAGTTCTGCTAAGCCGAGAGAAGACGTCAACCGCTGTCCGTGTCGGAATGAAAGATCAAAAGATTACATTTCAAACACTTTTGCTGCGGAAAGGAAGTTGATAAATAACATGCTACATTTGAAAAAAAAAAAAATCCTGGAAGAGAGTGCATTGGTTTCAGGGACCCCCAACATTCCCCCGGTGGAGAGCTGGTTCTGGGAGGCACAGACCCAAACTACTACACTGGAACCTTAAATTACGTGGAGACCAGAGAGATGGGCAAGTGGGAGGTTGTGATGAAAGGGTATGTTTTCATAACCTCAATACAGCACAAAGTCCACACATAACATCTGTTTGACTCTTCATTTTTCATTCACTCTTTTAGTGTTTCTGTGGGAGCAGAAATCATATTTTGTGCAGAAGGCTGCACAGCTGTGATCGACACAGGCTCCTCCTACATCACAGGCCCGGCCTCCTCCGTGTTTGCGCTGATGAAAAGCATCGGAGCGCAGCTGGATGAAAGTGGTGTAAGTTTTTTTGATTTTACACATCCAAAATAGTTACATGCTGAAAACATTTGCCCTTTAGAATGCCCTGCCCATCATTGCACCATAACTGATGTTTTCAATCAGTACAAAGTCAGCTGTGACACTGTGAAGACATTGCCAAGTATTGCTTTTCACCTCGGTGGCCTCGAGTACTCCCTCACGTACGAGGATTACATCCTATGGGTAAGTTGGCTAGCGAATGCCGAGTCGTTCAAATTGATAGCATGCCGTCAGTCACGGAAGATTTGTTGTGGCTCCAGCAATCCCAGATCGAGGGGGACGTCTGCATTGTTACCTTCAGGGGCTTGGATGTGCCGCCCCCTACAGGTCCCATTTGGATTCTGGGAGCCAACTTCATCGCCCGCTACTACACTGAATTTGACCGTCGCAGTAATCGGATCGGCTTTGCAGTAGCAGTTTGACAACGTTAAAAAAGAACGCTTATTGCAACTTCCTTCTTCCTTCTACCACACCTTTCAATTCTGTGGTTCAATTACCGTATGTAGCCAATCAGCCACCAGTCGCCAAGTTTTGTTGCACTGAACACCGTCTGTTCTCTATTTATGAAATATGTAAAAACTATTGCAAAGTGTGTATGTGTGCGTGTGTCTGGCCTGTTGATGCCAAACTGCAATAAAAATGTGGGAATTACGATGGAGGAATAAATTCCTTTGTTGATTTCATTTTGTGATCAAGAAGTTTGATGTTAAGTTGAAAAGAAACGACTGTGCTCAACAAGCACCAAATCAGTCTCAAATAGCTTTGTTATTGTATATGTAGTTATACACTTTTTTGATGTGTACCACACTTAGTTACACCCAACAAGCACGTAGCCACAAAAAATGTTGACAATGTTTGTCCATCAATGTCTAAACTTTTGTACGGCTTGTCACACTTTACATCTTCTAAACAATAATATTATGAAGTAACATGGGAAAATATTTTTATATCCTAGAATTGTTTTCCATGGATTCTGTCTGCTGTCACTACACCAGCCAAAAATAATCTTTTACATTCATGCAACAGTTATTTCAATCCAAGGCCACAATACCGCTCTCACTGTCAACTCAAATTTATTAATCCTCCCCTTGCTCATATTCGAGCAAGGATATTCACTAGGTGGTCCCAAAACGTTACTTGTCTTGAAGGTTACGCCAGAACTAGCTGCAGGCTAGCTATCTGGCTAACCCACTGCACCACTTGCTAAATAAGTGCTTCAGCCACAGCTTTACTAATTAATCTTACCAATATAAGCTGCTAAACTGGTAACTAGGGATGTCACGATATCCAAACATCACAATACGATATCACGATATGAAGGTCCCGATACGATAATTAGGGATGTCTTGATCACACTTTTTTGGACCCGAGTCCAAGTCTCCTCATTTTGAGATCGGACGAATCCAAGTCCGATCCGATTTTGGGGGGGGTATTTTTTCTTTTTAAACAAAACTACCCCAACACATTTTATATGGTGAGTGGAGCAGTGGTTAAACTAAGTCAAACATTTAACCCTCCTTTTTTTTGGCACATATATGAGTTACTCAAAGGGCTATTGTCAACCATTATATTAATTTTTCAAAAGAGCTTGATTTTTGAGAACCTACTGTAGCCGTTTTAAAGCGTGAAACAAGCCAACTTCACAACAAACAAAAGGCTGCATTTGAAGCGCAAGCAAGCAAAATGTGTTTCATCTTACCATATCCTGACTGGTCTGGACTCGCACCAAGCTAGACTGCCGGCCCGGGCTAGCGACCCCGCGAAGGACGTCGGCCACTCCGGATTTGCGCTAGGCTAGGCTAGGCTCCGATGGTACTGCAGTCCCGGTGGGCGCCTGGATCAGCGGGAGAGGAAACGGAAACACGTCCGCAGCTGGATCCGCGGGAAGGACCCAGAGCACGTCCAGAGTCGCTTGCGCCTGATGGCGACGGCTTTGCCTGGCAGTGAAGTGCAGCGCAGCAGCGGGGAAGCGTGCAATGCATCTACCGTATATCCTTTACGCCACATAAAATGCTCACTTTGCACACAGTGCAAGTCACACCGTCTCCGCTGTACTCATTAACGATGATAATAACATATTATCATCTACTTCCAAATACCTCGGCGCTTGAGCCACGCCGCTTGAGATTATGCAAATAGTGTCACTGTAGCAAAGTGACGCCATACCGCATGCTAAGCTGTGTGGAAAAATGAAGTTTCACTTTGTGCCATTGGGCAACTCCAGATAAATAAAATAAAAATAAAAAGTTAGAAAAAAATAACCTAATATAGTCCTGATCGGGAGACAAGGTCCAATTCCGATCAAGTCAGCGACCACGTGATCGGGCTTGATTTCCGATTACGTGATCGGATCGGGACATCCCTAACGATAATTATCACGATATTGTGGGGAGGTTAGCGATATTAAAAAAGGTCACAATAGTGTGAAAAAATTAGCTCATACTAAAAACAAAAAAACAAAAACACGATACTGTGCTTTTGTACATAACAGCAATGCATATAAACAACCTACAATCTCTAATAAACCTTAACTTACTTGCTAATGCAAGCACACATTGAGTTCCTCCAATATTTTAAATGATGTACTGCTTTTAATATCGTGACATGACGATATTGTGGCAGTTTTGATATTGCGATATCACGATATTGCCATTATCGTTACATCACTACTGGTAACCAAGAATAAACGACCCTTTCACAGAAGTGGTTCTGTTCTCCTCCATACTACACCTGATTTGTACATCGAGCAACTCTGCATGGTGGGGAATACGCCCATCTCTTAGTTATTGGTCAAGTAACCGGTACAATAACTAAGAAGGTAAACCATGTTGCAGGTATGACCAACAAAGTTGATGCTTCTCCACTCTCAAAAATATATAAACCCTCTCAACATATTCAAAAAAGTAAAAATGTAGGATAAAAAAATGTAATTAAATTAAAAAATTAAAAAGAGAGAGAGAGAGACGCACGAGTGTATTTTGGCCTTCTCAGAGTGGGAATAATTCCCAAAACATTCACGCATAGCACTACAAGAAAGAATAACTTGACTGTGAGCATTCTCAAGATATTTTCTGTTATTTCTGGACAAGTGTGCAAAAATCATTGGCCTAAGTTTTGAACTGACATATTTGCCTTTCCTCTTGCTACCCTTAATGGATTTACGCCTTATACTTGTATACGATGTGGTTTGTTTGTTTTCTTTAAAATGTGTTTTATCTGACCGCAACAACCAAGTAATCACTTATGGCAAGCTATCAAATATCGTAATGGCGCAGCCAAGACCACTTTTCTTAGATTTCTAACTTGTGAGTTTTTATATTATGCTTATTTCAAAAATGCAGCTGGGCATGCAAAATTGTAAAAACGAGAAGCTTAATGGGACCTCGTAAAAGACAAGAAATCTCAACTAAAAGCATATTGCCTCACCGTGCACTGTGTTCAACACTGATACAGTGATTTAACCAAACATTCGGCCCGTCGACGCTATCAGTTGAAAAGCAAAAAATAAAAACAATCTTGACTGTGAACTATTTTCTTTCTGTCAACAAAACATTAACAGAAAGCGAGTTCACCACTCAACACTTTTCTTCTGGCCAAGACTCGTCGACTTGGCTCAAGTAATACAATATTGTTCGTCTTAGTTTTTATATATTGAAAACTTTTCTTCTTCTTTTTCCACATTTAATGCCTGTTAGTCGAACATTAAGAGAAACGACATGGCTACTTATGTAATAATCTAATATTTTGTAAATCACTGCTTTCAGTGATACATGTCTGAGAATATGAATTGCAAAATGAAACATGTTATCACTGACCTTGAAAAAAAAAAATGAGGGACTCGAGGTGAAAATTAGGCCAGGGTACAAATAATGTTAATGTAAATGTAAATAATGAAAAGCACAGTCTGTGTTGTTGGTATATTTTGTGTGATAGAAAGTTCTACAAAGTAACAGCAGGTGTGGAAACGTATCCAATGTGTATAGAAGCATACAAAATACTAAAATAATTCCCCTACTGAAATAGTTCATCCATCCATCCATGCATGCATGCCTGCATGAACACATCCACTGTTTCAATAAATTCAACTGTCTAGCACAGGGATGGGCAACTGGCGGCCCGCAGGCCGCATGCGGAGTGACCCTTGATCTGTTTTTGAAAATAAAAACTACTTGAGTAGCGCGATAGTTTAAATTGCTTATCTCTGGTCAAGCACAATTTGAAGCAAATAATAAAGAAGAAAAGTTCAGGAATCCTTGAGCAGCATCAAACACCGCCTTGCTCCTGCAGCGTTTTCAGACGCCCACCGAGTGTTCAGTCTGTTTTATTGTTCTTTCTCACTTGTGACAGGGATGTGATTTGACCAAAGTGAAATTATCTGAAAATTTAGCCGGGGGTCTGGGGGCCGCTGGCACCCAGCTAGGTCCAGGGTCCGTGTTTTTAAGTACTTTCAATGCACTCACATGACAAAGAAATAGACAAAACAACAGCATAAATTTTCAATGTATATTGAACTATCCCATATAAAATGGCAGTTTTAGTCAACTCAAAATCAGTCACATTCAAAAACATTGGACTGCCTTTGCTTTTAAAAACTATCACTGAGAATATCATCATATCTAACTAATGTGATTACTAAGTTAACACATAAATAATGTAGAAGAGTTCAAATTTCATGAACAAATAATTGTATCATGACCAAATGAAAAGTAACTCATATTAGAGCATACCACAAATGTCTTTGTTATAGCAGAAGATGTTATCTGTCGGAGTCATGTGCATACACGATGAACTATTAAAAAAAAATAAAATAAAATAAAAAATCGGATTTTTTTTGGGGGGGGGGGGATAAAAAAAGCGGAATTCCGCGAATTAGTGGAAAAATCACATCCCTGTTGTGATAATACAACTATTTGTGGAACAGAAGGGTGCCTGGCCCTCAGTCAAAACTCTTCTTCTGTAAGTTCAAATATGGACACGTATTTTAAAGGAATGATCAGACGTTTCCATTTTATGCTCCTTTCCCATCAAAAGCGGTTCAGGTGCCACACTGCTTGATTAGGTTTGCAGTAATATCTGTCATTCCTTAAGCGTTGAATAGAAAAACAAAACTCAAAATATGTTCTGGTATACCTGGCTTTTCCAATCTTTATTTGAACGCTTATACAGTATTTAATGCACATGTGCGCAATGAGAATAAGTCCCGAGTTTTAGTGGTTGGTGGGCAAAAACTGGGCATCAGGCATGGGAGGAGTTTGGTGAGGCTGTGGAGAACCACTTTACAGAAATTTTGTTCCACCATCCGGGGTCTTGGGAAGGGGAAGTGGTCCACCATCAACACTGTATAGTAGGGATGGGCGTAGCTGACCTCCAATCGGCACAATGTGAGTCAGGAGAAAATACTTCAAAGGACTCTTTAATTCCACTGACAAGCTTTCTAGGGCTGGAGCTGTTTTTAAAAATCAATAGTTTCGGTTCGGTCCTTCTGCGTTCCGTTTGTTCCTTTTACGGAATCTTTTTTTTCCTCCCCTTATGAGCGCTAATCCATGATGGCACCATCCGTGGCTACGGCGGCACATGTGCGTCATATCCTTCAGCGACGCTGCGGCAAATCATATTGCAGCGGGGCGGGTAGCGCCTCGCAGGCATGTAGAGTTCTCGGGTTTCATGACACTAGTAGAAGGCTACGGTGCTACCAGCGTTAGCGTCCAGAGCCATCGCTCATTGCTATCAAGTCTTTATTAATCCAACACTAGATTTGTGGTACATGAAACGGACGTCGGAATTAAAACTAGCCAGAAATTGTTCATGACTGAGGTGGGGGGGGTTCAAACAGAAGTTTGGTTTAACCCGTGATGCGGGAGGAGGTAGAAATAATATTTTGCGAAAATGAAGCGAGCCTCTTCCAGCTCCTCCTCTTACCGGGACGTCTTTTTTTTTTCTCACATAACGATGACGTCACGTCATTACCTGCAGTGTGAACATAGCCTTAGTCAGATGTGTCCCGAGTAAGAGTTACTCAAGCAAGGCTTCCCTTTGTCACTGATTCTGTTCAAAAGTTTTATGGACAGAATTTCTAGAAGTGTTGATGTGGTCCAGTTTGTTGGCCTCAAAATGATGTATTTGCTTTTATATATGATGTAGTTCTGTTGGCTTCATCATGCTGTCATCTTCAGCTCTCACTGAATAGCGGGCGGCTGTGTCTGAAACCTTTGGATGAGAATCAGCACCTCTAGACCTGAGATCATGGTTTTCATTCAGAAAAGGGCGGGGTGTCGCCAGGTCCTGCCCCAAGAGGAGGACTGCAAGGATCTTCAGGTCCAGTTTACAAATGAGGCAGATTGGTGCAACATTTGTAGTGATGTGGCCTCGTTTGAGTTTGAAATTAAATTAACATGCCAAGAAAAACAAACAAGTACCCGTAGTCCCATGGCGCTGCCTGTCCAGATTCTTCTTCTTTTTTTTTTTAGGTTTCAGAAAAATGTTCAAATAAGTTATTAGATGATTAACTCTTTCACTGCCACTGACGTTTAAAGACGTCAAAAAAAAACCTAGGCTTCACTGCCAATGACGTCAAAAGACGTCATCCAATGATTTTTTTTTTTTTTTTGAAACGGGTGCTGGGAAGGCTTGCGGATCTCTCCTGAAAGTTTTAAGCAGGTTTTTTGAGCCTAATGACTATTTTTGGCCCCTAGAGGGCAGCGATGACTCTCTTATGAAAAGATCGGGTGGGCGTCAGTAGAGGCGGAGCTAGAGCGTTGAGCAGGAGATCAGAATGGAAAACAAAGGAAAAATGGCGGCCGGTCGCGAGGAGCTAACGCCAGAGCCGTTTTTTTCAAAGACCAAAAGCATCGCTAAAAAAGCACATTGTTGATGACATGATCATCATCGATGATGAAGATGAGGGTGGTGACTCCGTGGTTGGAAAGCATTGACGCGGCAGTAGAAGACGTTAGATGGAGCTCGATGGAGGAGGGAACGGGCAATGGCGAGCGTTTGCAAGCAGCTCTACACTTACAAGACGAAAGGCATCGACCAACGCTAAAAGAGTACATTGATGACGACGGTGATGATCCTCGATGATGATGAAGGTGAATCCGAGCTTGACGGCGAAATTGGAACCGCTGACGCGGCGGGTATGACGGTGTCGTAACGCGGAACGCAACCGAGCACGCACAGGCGGACGTTCGATCGGACGACGGAGAGTGCCCCGAGTCCAATGCATATTCATCGGAGGAAGTGTGTACAGTCTGCTACTTGCTTTTTATTCCCCGGAAAAAAAGGCCGTCAAGAAAGTGTAACGTTTGCACGCAAAACGGACAAAGCGAAAGTGAAAGTAAAGTGTTGTGCGAGTCCTGGCGTCTCCTTGCACGCAGGAGAGCGTTACAAAAGGAAAAACTGTATTTGAAACATCCACATAATTGTAAGTAGTACCACAGTTGCACACATTTGTAAATAGTTTGCGAAATTGTTTTGTCAAATTGTTACACTGTTGAATGGAAATAAACGTATTTTGCAATCCAAAAACACTTTTTCATTGTTGGTGGTGGTGTATTACAGAAGTAAAGCACTATTAAGGTGTTTGTGGCATCATTCATGGACAAAAAGAAGTGTACAATTCACTAGAGTGCATGAAATAACATCGTTTCACAAAAAGCTCTTTTTCTCCGTTTTTTGTTTCAAAACAGAGCATTTCGGTGAAAGTTACCATTTTCTATTGTTGATTACTGAAGAACGGAATAAGGTAGAAACAAACTTTTTTTTTCTGATGAAAGATGAGAGTCCAATCTTTCATTTGGTAGTATGTGTGTTTCCATAGTCCAAACACAACATTTTCTGTGGACCTTGAAAGATCACTCAAAATGCTTAAATCGGCTGGCAGTGGGGACAACCCGTTTCTGAAAACGTCTGGCAGTGAAAGAGTTAATTATGGTTTAATGTTACTTTTTAAGATGAACACATAGCTTTCTGTACAAAATAGTGTGACAGTTGTTCCATGTTAGTCCTTGTAGTGATATCTTCTTTAATCTGGCAAGTTTTTTTTTTTAAGTTTTTTTTTTAGGGCAAGGTTTTGATTCCAACCTAGCACCATTTTTGAATTGGTTCTGGTGCTTTGTGGACTTGGAGGCGTTTGACCGTGTCACTCTGGGAGTTGTATGGGGGATGCTTCGGGAGTACGGGGTACCGAGCTCCCCTGAGCTGTTTGGTCCACCAATGTCAGAGTTTGGTCTACATTGCCGGCAGTAAGTTGAATTTGTTTCCAGTGAGGGTTGGACTCTGCCAAGTTTGCCCTTTGTCACCGATTCGGTTCATAACTTTTATGGACAGGATTTGTAGGCGTAGGGGTCCGGTTTGGTGGCCTCAACATTGCATCTCTGCTTTTTGCAGATGATGCGGTGCTGTTGGCTTCTTCAAACCGTGATCTTCAACTCTCACTGGAGCGGCTCGCAGCCAAGTGTGAAGTGGTTGGGATGAGGATCAGCAACTCCAAATCCGAGACCATGGTCCTCAGTCGGAAAAGGGTGGAGTGCCCTCTCCGGGTCTTAAGAGTCGGGCATGAGATCCTGCCCCAAGTGGAGGAGTTGAGGTGGCTCGGGCATCTGGTTCTGATGCCTCGTGGACGCCTCCCTGGAGAGGTGTTCCGGCTATGTCCCACTGGCAGGATGCCCCGGGGACGACCCAGGACACGCTGGAGAGACCATGTCTCTCGGCTGGTCTGGGAACGCCTTGGGATCCCGCCGGAGGAGCTGGTTGAAGTGGCTGGGGAGAGGGAAGTCTGGGCATGAGTACTTTGATGAGAATCTGTATAGTACGTATGCCCAATGCCATATTTCACTTTAGATTTTGTTTTTGTTTTTTTGCCGGAAAAAAAGCATTTTAAATTCCATGTACAGCACCAAAAAAAAACAACAACAACCAAAAATGATCATAAGACGTGCAAAGGCCCGGATGGATCTTGTCTGTGAAACTGGAGGTGGGAGGTCTGTAAAAGGGCTGTCTGTCTGCTTGTCTGCTAAGACTGTTAGTCTCGGTTTGGACTCCGCAAGAGGAGCACGTCAGCCAGCGCATTAGAAGTGCTCCACATGACGACGTGCAACACTGACCCAACTGGAGAGTCCTTTCTGTGGAGTGAAAGTGAATATATGAGAAGAATCTCTTTGCTTCAATGTGTGTGACAGAGGATTTGTTTCCCATTGTCAAACACATACCAGATGACCATCCTTGTGCCCACCCTGATTCAGAGCAAGGCTAAGGTAGGTGAGAACTTGTCGCTTCTCTGTTTAATTTGTCACTCCTCGCATGTGGTTTGATTGCTTGTGCTTTTACTCCAGACGTCATTCACTGTATGGATTGCCCAACATGAAACTGATGTCATAATTGTCATGTGCTCCTGCACTTGCTACATGCAAATCAAATTATTTGTACTATTAGATTACATTAATTTCATTAGGTGCGATCTTAAATTGCATTCAATTAGCTTTTCAATTCTGATTTTTGATCTGTTTTATAAGTCACCTTAATTTAAAATATAATCTTCGAATACACACACATACACACACACACACACACACGCACGCAGGACGGTGAATGACTGGTTAGCACACCCGCCTCCCAGTACAGAGGACGTGAGATCGAGTCTGGGCTTCAGCCTTTCTGGGTGGAGTTTGCATGTTCTCCCCGTGCTTGCGTGGGTTTCCTCCCACATTCCAAAGACATGCATGGCAGGTTAATTGAACGCTCTAAGGTGTGATTGTGAGTGTGGATGGTTGTTCGTCTCTGTGTGCCCTGGATTGGCGCGCAACCAGTTTAGGGTGTGCACTGCCCGAAGCCAGCTGGGATAGGCTCCAGCGACCCTTGTGACGACTAAGCGGTTAAGAAAATGGATGGATATATTTTATTTCTTTTTTTAACGTTTTTTTTTTTTTGTTTCCAATTACAGCTGTACTGCATTGTCAGTTCTAGTAATCAATTCCAGACACATCCAAATTAGATTCTAACTGTAGCAGGACTCTTTATAGTGTGAAAAGTAAAATGTAAGACTAGAGTGAGAAACAATACACAAGATCCCTAAATTCTGTTAGAGCTTAACAAAAGCAACTAAAATAAAATATGAAGTGGCTGGCTTGTCCTTGGCCCAAGATGGCTTTTAAGGCTGTCTTTTATGTCCTAATCCATCTCAGATGTCGGCCAGACTTCAAATAAATCATGGTTTGTTGTCTCAGTTCTGTGCTTGTCTGCTACCCGTTTGTATTGTATTGTTGCAAATCTGAGTCAAATGTGGTGGTCATGTGACAGAAAACATTTGAGGGTAGAATGTGTGAGGCACATGTGCTTATCACCACGTTTCGATCAGAATGTTGAGTGAAATGAAGTCCATCTGGCACCCATTTCATACTTACACTTGCCAAAACGCATTAGGTCGACTCGCAGACATAATTGAGTGAGAAGATTTTTTTTTTCACCCTTTACATTTTCTAAACAGATGGCATTGTTTTACTACAACAAAGTGTTACACTAGTCTATTTTCAGCTCATGGATCATTAAAAAAAATCACTCGCTGGCAGATTTTTGAGTGGCACTATACATTACACTTGAACTCACTTGCAATTTCCGTTGTTATTCGAGACACATCTTCCATGTAATTTCAAATAGAATATGAAAGCTCAATAGACCGGAGCTCCTGAGGCTGCAGGTTTATGTCAAACCTGTAGCCAATCTGGCGCAACCATTTAGAGATTACCAGTGGCAGTTTTACTTCCTTACTATGCATTCGACTTTGTTTATTTGACTCCTGTCAAGGACACAACATAGCAATCATGTGGCAAATGCCATTTTCACCTCATCTTATAGGAAGTGGCCACACAATTGTGTGATGTGACCAGCAAGAAATTAAAAAATATATATATTCCGTTTGACTCCAATGCTCAAAATGTGAGTTAGGTTGTGAGATTTTATAATGAATCACATGGATTTATTGTCGTCTATGCTGATGATGTTTAATGCTGTTTGGAGCACAAAAAAGTACATATTCTTTGAAAGAAGTACTTTCCTGGTACATGTGTTTTGTTTGCAGTATACAACAGAATAGGGGTCACCAACTTTTTTTAAACTGAGCACTACTTCTTGGGTACTGAGTAATGTGACGTGCGAAATTTGCTCAGACCACCTTTAACTAACTCCTTAATATTTAATGATCATTAATGTAAAGACACAGATCATACTACCAATTTCATATAATGACGATCAACAATGAATTAGCAATGCAACCAGATAAATGTTCATCTTATAGCTGTAGCTCGTGCTTGTGTCCTGGATGGAATACTGTCAACAAGAGCATGAGCTGCAAAGGATTTGGACGGCACTTTTGTCATTGAATTCCTTCACAGCCACAATTGCTCGGTCATCCGAGTCACCGTGTGACACCAATCCTGCTAAGTACATTTAAAGCATCCTTGGGTGTTTTGAAAGATACTATAAATTTCAGCTTTTGTTATTACAATAAAGGTAGAGGGGCCTCTCTTCTACAGTCTCTTGCTTTGTAAACAAAGAGGAATCTTTCGTGCAAGAAGCACTTATGGTCTACTTTGTTTTGGGTTTTTTGGGGAGGGGGTTATCGTTTTATTGAATACATAAACATGAAGAAAAGACAAAACGCATTACAAGTATAAAATATAAGTTAAAGTAAAAAAAGAAAAACAAGAATAGGAAGAAAGAAAAGAGTTTACATGTTCAAAAAGGGTAGGAGGAAGTTAAAAACGTATCTAGTCCTACCCCTTATTCGTTTTATGTTGATACAATAATAAGGTTAATGTATTTCAAAGAAGATTTTTCAAAGAAAATGTATAAACTTAGTCATATATATACAAGTGCACTTTCACATACGCACATTTGCCAGCAACATATGTACATAAAATTCATAGGCATATACCTTAATACATTTACAATTTTAATTACACTCATACCGATACATCCAAAGAAATTACAACATATATACAATTTTAACAGCTCATGTCTGATTTAAGTCATTTTTTTGAAATTCTGCAATTCTGCGCAACTGCAGCTGACCTAATTCAATTAATTCCTCTCAATTAGTCCTATCAGCGATGTTCTTCCTTATCTTTTTAATGATAGTTTTTTTTTTGATAGTGTTAGTATTAGATTACATCACATTGTCGAGGTGTTATCAATGAAGTGGAAATTTTTATCACCCTAAAAAATACACCGGTAATATCGTAGAAGGTATGATATGGAACACCCCTAATTGCGGCAAAGCCAGTAGCCGAGACCGACATACGGCAACCGTACGCTGGAAGCTGCGCAGTTCAACTGATCCAGCCCCAATACTGCCCCATTTGATTGGTGACTTGTTTGTGATGGAAAGGCAACGGAGGCCAGGCCAGGCCAAGGCAAGGCTGTTCTCAAACCTGTGGTAGAAAAGTGGCTTTACTGTACATATAAATTAATAACGCAATGACCAGTAAAAACTCTCAGACTCTCACAGGCTTGCTCGCAGACCAATCAAAAGTCACCCAGGGAACCTTTTGAGGCCTAATTAAGTTTGGCAACGTCTGCCCCATATGCTCAGAATCATTATTAAGAGTCTCGTAACCTGACTAGAAGAAGACTGTCTTCAAGGCAAGGCACCAACACAGCTTTCTTTCTTTCTTTCTTTCTATGAACAACATAATTAAGTTGACTAATTACACTTCAAAAACAAGATCACAATGTCGCTTTTGATAGCATGTAGACAGTCCTTTTCTGTCCTTCCCATATTCAGAATAGAGTTGCTGCAACACATGTTTTGTAGTTGTTGTAACTTTACGCTTGACCCATGTGGGCAGCCACAGCCAGTCACTTGCCTGATTTGTTGCCTTTACTGACACAATGCACCCCTTTTCACAGGAAGTACATATGTTGTGTTTTAAAGGCTAACACTGGACAATTCAATTAATCATTTTTCATCTCTTTTAATGATTTAATTATCATAATTCTAATGAATAGAAGTGAGACAATATGGGTAACTCACGATTCGATACTGTGACGATATGTGGCCCATGATAACGATAATACGCGATATCTACGATATTCGATATATTGTCGGAAATTTTCTCAAAGGTATATCACGATATTCAGTATGTGAGTGACAGTGAAAACTTGCCAACTCTTCTTCACACCAGTCTAGACACCAGTTCTTCGCCACTGCTTCTGTCTACTTTATCACCATTTAGGGGATTAGCGCCCCCATAAACAGGACAGGAGAGATTAAGTACTGACGGTGACAGCAAAGGATTACAAAAGTCACAATTTGGATTGGATCACGGATTTGAGGCACAGATGGAATCGTATTTTTGGATTAGAAAACAAAACAAAACATACTAAACTCACTTATTTTATAAAACACTTTAGCACATTAAAAACTAATAATAAAAAAAATCAACTCATCTCAAAGTCTAATTTGATCGTTTAAAATTTAGGAACACAACTTTAAATTCAATAAGAGGCAGGTATTAATGGCTTAAAGTTGTTTTCCTAAAATCTAAACGGCAATATTTGACATTTAGAGTTCAGTGTTTTTATTTATTGTCAAAGGTATTTTATAAAATAAATGAAGACAAAGTTCTATTACCTTTTTTTTTTAATAGTGAAAAAGAAACAAAGTGCAATTAAAGACACATTCCCTTCCTTTAAAGATGGAGAGTGATTTACAAAGTAGCCTAGGTCCAAATTATTGAAAAAGTAAAGAAAAAGTTGAAAGAAAGAAAGCCAGGTAGATGTGACTCATTACTGTCGCCAGCCCTTTTTTGCGTTTTGCACTTCAGGCCACCGTACCAGCCAGGCATTCATGCTAACACTAGCTGCTAGCCACTAACTTTGGAGATTTGCGCCGTATCATACAATGACGGCATAATTAACTAGCAGTTTCTTAGCGTCCTAAATGAGCAATTAAATATACTTTGGGATGGCATTGTGATGTTGTTGGTAGAAAATACATAATTTCAATAAAAACTTCGATATGCAAGCCAACGTGTCGAAAAAGGAAGTCAAGCTGGCGCTCACGTTGCCGCGCAGGCCGACTTCAAAGTAAAAGCGCACCAAGACTATTGCATTGGCATCAATGTATTGTTTGGTAAAGCTTTATTGTTTAAGTTAGCCTTAGCGTAGGCGGCGTGCTACGTTGCGTATGTTTCCAGCTTTATTGACATGTCTGAATGACGGGTCAGAGCCATTATGTGCCTTCAGTGTATCAAAATATTTATTGCAGCAGAGAGCACACAACACAACAATATATTGCAATTTCAATTTTTTTCCCCCACCCCTACTAAATAATCTCTGAAGCGAAACTCAGTTTGTATTCTGTTATATTTTTGTAACAGACCACACACATGCAGACACCTACAGGGAAATGTCAGAGTGATTGGTTACGCAGCTGGGCCCTAAGCTTAGGAGAGACCTCAACCGTTATCTTCTGCTTCTGTTTGGATGAGCTGCTGCTGCCCTTATTATTTAAACAGACCGGTACTGGAACAAATGAAAGCAAAAATAAAAAATAATAACTCACCATGACGCTGAATGTAGTTGTTACTCTTCGATGAGCTAGTCTGACTCATCTTCAGTTCCCTATGATAGTATGTTGCCTTTTGAAAGTGGCTTGTAAGCAATCGTCATGCACGTTCATAATGTGTGTATTTTGAACGTCCCCGATTTGAAATGTTTGCAAACGTGCTGGCAGATGGCGAATTGAAAATGTAATTGTGTCAGTTGCAGGTAAAGTGTCTGTGTGTGCTTATGTTCCTGAGCTTCCCGCTGTCCATGGCTGAGGTCCCTGGACCTTGCAGACACTCCATTACTAGGGACCACCTGCGGACACTCAAACATCTGGTAGGTGTTTTTAAAGGTTTCAAAGTCAGGAGTAACTATTAATGGTGCAGCAAGTCCCCAAGCATGGATAGTTCTGAGCTTTTGTACAACTTTTAAGATTTATTCTTGCCAACAAGAAATATTATTAATTGCCAACAGACATCAGCTCTTGCCAGTTATGAAAAAACTGTCGTTCATTTTAAGGTAAAACACATTTTGCTGTGAAAGTTCAATAATAAGGTTGCTTTGATGAAGACATTTCAGACTACCTACGCCCGCCTCGCAAAAATACAAAAGTGGTTCATTCGACTTGGTTCATAGTACTGTTGGTATGTATGCTGTTGGTACACGTAGACACAGAAGATAAAGGAGAAAGAGGAGAAGGAAAGAAATCTAAAAGTAGGCAGCCAAATGCACACTAAGCTTTCTGCAAAAGGTTACTTCAGAATGGGAATGGAATCAACACATTATTGTGTGATGGTTTCACAGCAACTACATTTAACAGCTCACATAAATTTCCTCACACGCCGCAGGCTCCACCCAACGCTACGGCTCCACCACAAACATCTGAATCCGAAACACTGCTGTGTTGTTTTTAAATACAGCAGCAACATTAACATCTTTGTTATAATGAGCAGTGTATCACACATGACAGTGAATCAGGTGACAACTACACTAAGTGCAATGAATTTGTCTCTGTTAGTATATGAGCCATCCATCTATGCATCCATTTTCCGAACAGCTTATCCTCACAAAGTTTGCGGGCGTCCCGGAGCGTTTTGCATTTAAGGTGGGGTCTTAAGTTTTCACTCACACACACACACTTCATAAACACTGGATATATACTAAGGGTGTAACAAAAAACGAGTTGAACCGGAAATCCGGTTTTGAGTTCAACGATGCGAGTGCGCCGGCACACAGACTAATGAATCGGTCTAAAAATAGCTTGAGCCGGCCGATGGTCTGGTCAAGACGTTATAAATCGGCTTTATGTTGCTAATACAGCTGCTCAAAATTGCTTTATAAAACAACCAATACAGTCCAGTTGCGATCGAATCAATGCCATGAGAATGAAATATCCTGGATGAATGAGAATATTATTCACAAGCGAGCTGTTGAAACTGCATTTCCTTGACTCGCGAGATTTTTTTTGTTCTTATTAATTTGGGGATTACATTATTATTTTATCAAACACTGAAATGTTATATTGTGTTTGGGTAATTTCTATATTGCTTAAATATTTATTTGTATTTGACTTGTTTTAGTACGGTGCATTTGATGCGTGCATTCACTCTAAAAATATAAAATAAAAACACTCATAGCGAGAGCAGGTGGCAAGGCGGCCAGGCCTGGCCGGACTTCTATAAAAATGTAGGCTACATGTTTGTCCCAAAGATGTGATCGATCCTCACTATCCCTACTAATCATACTCTCAAAACAAATATTATAGAACGACAGTCAGAATATTTTTTGTACTCTACACGTCGCTAGTTGTCTGATGATGGCAATGTTGGGAGGTGGCTCCTGTCCATAAAATAAAAAATAATGTGACTTTTGGTATTTTTAGAGTATGATTTGTGGAGGGGATAAGTACAGAAGTGAACATAATTTGGTGATGAGCTAGAAGTCATTCACCAGCGGGACTTCCTTGACAGCCGTGCCTTCACCTCCATGTTTTTTTTCCCCCTCAAAGGAGAAGCTAAATGATGGCAATAGAACTACTTGATGACGCCATATAGACCATATTGTGTTGCTAATGTCTTTAAATGGCAACAAATGTGCACAATGCCTGCGCAGGCTCATCAGCTCCAGCAGCAGCGCTGCAGCAGGGTAAAAAAATTTTTTCGGGTTACACCTGTCTGGCCTCGTCCCAAGAAATATCCAGGGGAGTAAATACTGTAAATAAGGAGCTATAACGTGCTGGTTGATTGACGTTTCGCTCCCTCTCGCTATTGGTCAATGCTGCGGAACCAAAAGGACGACGACGTAGGTGTGTCACATTGTGTGACAAGATGAGCAAAAATTCTGACATGCTCGACTTTCGTCGAGATGGTCGTGAACCGTCCCAGACAACAAGCGACCAATCGTTGAATGTGTCACACTACACGGGCGACGCTACGTCAAGACAACCCAAAATCGTTTGACATGCCCCGTTTGCCCACGACACGTCAGTCGGGCTAAAATCTAGCTGTTTTTTTGTACTGGTAGTCTGACCAAGGCTTGATTTGAAAGCACCTACAGTACTTGAAGTAAGGAGCTGTAAGAGGTAGTGACCCAGGTGTGGAGGTTCTGAGGGGATTTTTGCCTGGCTTTGTTTTGGTTCTCAAGAGTGGGTAGGAGGTTATCAATCATTTTTTTCAGCAGTCCTAACTATCCACTGCAATCGGATTTTGCCCTTTCTTGTTACGGCCCCAAACAACACTGTAATGGAGTACCACAGGACTTATTCCATGTCAAGGCCGTGCTTCCTCAGCAGCTGCGGGAAGAATGTCGAAGGACGTTTCCTTAAGTCCGCAATTATCTCTAGTCTTGGCTGTGTTCGCCAGAGCACCAGGTGCTCCACTTCCTGACGAAATGCAGACTTATCACCGTCTTTGGTGAGGCCGATGACTCTGGTGTCATCTGCAAACTTCAGCAGTTTGACAACTGAGGAAGAAAATCAGTAGAGAAGACGCAGACTTGGGGGGCCTCAGTGCTCATGGTGCCTGTTGATGATGTACCCCGATATCAGAGCGATAGGCCTGTTGTTGCTCATTAGCGATATTGCAGGTTACTTGCATACTGGGGTGATGGAGCCTTTGAAGCAGATGTGACCTCACACAAGGATATGTTGAAGATCTGTGTGAAGACTGGAGCCAGCTGCTCAGCGCAGACGTTCAGGCAGGAAGGAGACCTGAAGCTTTCTTGATCTTGTGTTGCTCGAAGAGCCGTTTCACATCCTGTTCATGAATCAGCTGGGCAGGGGAGGGTGTCTGGGGTGTGACTGAGGTTGTTGATGGTGGGTGGTGGTGGCTTGTGAAAGTGTCCTTTTGAAAATCTGCAGTTGAACATTTTCAGGTCGGCAGCTAATCAAACGGTAAATAATATAATGAAAAGAAGAAATGGAATAATGGAAATAAGCCTTTTTCTCTATTCTGAGACTGTTGTCCAGGCAACCCCCAAACACACATGTGACTCAAGAGTCAGTGCGTGAGACTTTAAAAATCTGATTTTAATTCACTGCTTTTGAGGCCTTGAGTCCATTAACACATCCAAGCTTGCCACAGTCAATTGATTCTTTAGGTCAACTGTCAACTGCTCGTCACTATTAACCAACTCTGTTTGAAACATGCTTATTAATTAATTGATGCTGATAATCATTTTAAAATATAATTAATGGGTTAAGGTGCTCTTTCTATTAACTAGATTTATGGGGGAGTGGGTTCAAACAGACACTGCTTAAATACTGTATTTTAAAAAGTTGTAAAAACTGTCTCCATTTTGTCTCTACAGATGGATAACCAATTGAGAAGCGGGTGCTCGATAACTTACACATTCATAGAACAGAAATCTTTGGTAAGGTACCTTCTCAATGGTTGGAAGTTTCCATTAAGTATTTATTCCAATTAGACCTCAACATGGGGAACATTAATAAATATTTTACTTGAGCCCATTCATTTCAGATGACAGAGTGTATTTTTGACAATTAAACACAAAATTGTGGCATAAGAAAAGAAAGGCAGTTATGCCTAAAGTCCAATGGAACCTCTTCACATTGAACTGTAATGCATTGTTAATTTAAAAAATAAAAATGTAGTATCAACAGTAGGGGTGGGGGAAATTTCCGATTCCGAGATGCATCGCGATTCATGGACGAGTCTGAATCAAGCCACAAACGTCCACATTTCGATGATTGAAATATGTTAATAAAGGTATACCGAATGTTCAAAATATTGCGGAACTCAGAAGCGCTGTATCCGTCATCTCCGGAACACTTGAAGAAGCACCACATCTGAAGCACCACAAAAAACAGAACGAGCAACCAATACCAGGCAGCGTCATCCTCCGTGGCTTCCGTGTTTTGGTTATGTGTTGTTTCCCGCGCTCGACTATTGTGTCGCAGCCGGTTATGCGTTACTTCCGCCCAGCGTCTCAGATGCACATTGGAGGTGGAAACACAGTGCCTGCGTGGGTTGGGCTGAGCTGACCCGCTGTGAGATCCAAAAAGCTGCTTCTAATTTAAAAGCACAATCACGTGACGGCTACAAGATCAATCCACATTCACTATGATGGCAGAGGAAAAACCTTGTTGCTCATGTAATAATAATTCAGAATGTCTAATATAGCCGTGTAGGATTTAGTGTCTTCATTTATTTTGTAAAACGCCTTTTCCCATTAAATAAAAACATAAAATCAATTCAAAATGTCTAATATAGCCGTTTAGGATTTAGGAACACAACTTTTAAGTGCAATAGAAATATTCATATTTTTACACAGTTCATGTGTAAAATAACAATGTATTAATGGCTTAAAGTTGTGTTCCTATAATCTAAACAGCTAAGTTTGACATTTTGAGTTGAATGTTTTTCTTTTTTTAAAGGGCAAAAGTGAGAAAATAACTGAAGACAAAGTTCTATCTATCTTTTTTTCATGATGAAAAGATCTCAATGTGCAATTTAAGGCACATTCCCTTCTTTTAAACATGGAGAGTGAATTACAAAGTAGCCTTGGTCCAGAATATTGTAAAAGTATTCAAGTAAGCCAGGTACCAGCTGTCAAACTTAACCCAGCCGGCAGCCAGACACTCGATGGTCATGCTAACAGCTAGCCACTAGCCACTTACGTCGGAGACTTCTGCTGGAATCATACAATGACGGCGTAATTAATTTGTGGATTCTTAGAGTCCTAAATTAGCGATTGAACATGAGTTTGGGATAGCGTTGTGTTGATGTTGGTCGCAACTACAATGTCGATCAAAGAAACGTCTAAAAGGAAAGTCAAGCTAGCTATCACGTCACGACGTGGGCTAACTTCATAGTAAAAGTGTTCTAAGGCTATTTGCATTGCCGTCAATGTATTACTGTATTTGGTCAACTTTATTTTGAAGTTAAGCTTAGCGTGTTACGTTGAGTATGTTTGAGCTTCCTTGACATGTCACGTCAGAATGATGTTGACTGTGAATGCGCACACAGTTTTTTTTTTCCCCCCCAACCAACCAATCCGCGGATCTGGCGTTATCCGAACCATGGGGCATGATCCAAACCGACCACGGATCAGTGATGATCCATTGCACCACTACTCAATATACAAGAATTAAAAATGGATCAATAATAGTTTCATAGTCAAATCATAGCCCCTGAATGTAATTCAATTTAAATCTTGATGTGACCAAAGATTCCCACCCCTAATCAACAGCGTTCTGGTTCTTACTGAAACGAAAAACATGTCAAATCAGCAAATAAACCCAAGTTGAAATAATACTGACTTACTTTGCTTGGGTAAATGTCCTCTACTCAATCAGGAGATTGGACAGTCTCCCAGTGAATGTTCTTCTTTACTCTTATTTATTATATCAGCCTTGAATTAAGCTGCCTTGAATTAAGCTGAACAAAATATGTCAAACAAGAGGTTTGTGTGGTTGTAGGTCAACTTCCCATCGAGGATGCCAATGGGTTGGATTCTTTTTCTGTTCTATTCTATTCTACCGAGGCCGCAAATTAGTTGCGATTTAACCAACAGAGCCTCTTTTAGTTACAGCAAGCTACCACACTTCCTTTGGTCTTGAATGCATCAAGATATGACAATGCTAATTTTCATACACAATCATGCTGATTCTTCTTTAACATTCTAGATTCCTGACCACACTTTCTGATTGCAGAGCAAGTGTTGCTTCGTGAAAGCTGCCTTACCCTGGATATTGGAGCTCCTCACCACCCACTTCAAATATAACAGGGGTTCGGTCAACTACAGCTATGTTCAGTCTTTGAGAGCACTCATCCTCAATATCTACTCGCAGAAATGTGTTCCTCAGATCAACGAGGAGATTGAGGTGAGTATGTCTCGAGGCCACAAGTATTTGCTATACAAAAAGTTTTCCATGGAAACTGAACAAACCTATGCAATATTTACCGATGGCCATTATAGGACAAGCCCGAGAGTTTTGAAGTGCTTTACAGAGGATCTCCCGCAGAAGCGCTACAGAAAGCTTCGAGGGTGCTGTCTGTTTATTTGGAGCTGGTAACGACGAGTGATGCACCGCTGGACTGGAGTTGCCAGTACGAATACTCAAAGCTGTTTGGTTTAAGCACGGAGCAACCTCAAGCGTCCTCCACACAAGGCTGCACAGGTGGGATCATCGATCTATTGAGGGCTTCTCTGATGTTACTTGGAGCCTCAGAGGTCACAGATTGTGTGTAATCTTCTACAGACAGTTATATTACGAGGTCAGTGAAGGCCTCTCAGAGAAGACCACAGAAAGACCTGTACAAGCTTGGCTTCATCATCACCTCCATCTTCGGAGCACTACTGTTCATATTTATTCTCCTCTGTCTAATCACACAAAAGGTACCAGTGCTTGAATTTTGCCAAATCGTCAATACTCTAAAATCCTTAACGTGATCACGTGTGCCTTGTTGTCTTGGTTGTGCTCTCTGAGAAAGGCCTGCTGAGGAATGCAACAGAGCAATTACACTTCTTAAGACTTCTTAGTGATGGCTCATTTAAGATGGCGTGTACTATGCGACAACAGAAATGTGAGGCTGAAACGTACTTTGTGAAGCGCGATAATATGAATTTAGTCATGGTTTTAGGCTTAGCGCATACCATGAACTATTATCGGTAAAAGATGTACAGTAATAGAAAAATGTGGCATGTTATCAAATCAAAGCAGCTGCAGTTAATTTGTGTTGGGTATATGCAGACATGCAGAAATGCTAACAACACATAATGGCACACTATGTTGTTAATGTCAAATTACGCATAGAACTGCATTTGGGTGAAATAGATGATCTTGCTTGTGAGGTACACAAATGTTCTAAAAGATTTTATGGTCGTGGTGTAGGAGAATGCTCTGCACTTCAGTTCAATATGTCAAGTTAAATGAGTTCCGCTATTAATGTTCCCTGAGGGAAAACGCCATCTGTGTTCTGCATCTTGCAGTGTAGTTTTTGGCAGTTGTTTTAGTTTTGGTCTTAATCTTGTGGACAAGAATTCTTTATTGTTCCTAGTCACATTTTAGTCACGTCTACTGTTTATGTGATGGTTTTAATCCAGTTTTAGGGAACAAAACTAAAAAAGGTTTTAGTCTAGTGTTAGTCACAATTTTATGTTCCGCACTATTTATTGGCTTTGCTTGTTTTTTGTATAGGGAACAGCGGCAAGTCTAAAATGCTACATTTGTCTTCATGTTTATGTTTAGACACTCGCGTCAATACATCAATTGACAGATTTGACAAAGCATATTTGGTGCCCAGCCAAGAATCCCTGCATGTTCACATCACAGTAACTATTACACACATAAACTCTTGAATTGATGTTAACACAGCAAAGCTAACTTCAGCCTGAAGCTAGCTAGCAGCCCATTTGCGACAGCGGAAAACATTGTGATACAAAACTATGAAATTCATCAAAACCCGATAGTCAAGTAACATTGCATGTTTAAGATGTGTCAAAAGGACTTTATTGTTGCACCTCACCTTCGAATGAACATCGTAGCTTGTGTTAGACCACAGCGGTTTCTGGCTGTATAACACCGTAGTTATCCAGGGAAAGACAAGAAGATGCTTTTTTTTGTAGCCTACAAATGCCTAGTCCAATATAATATTATTGTAAATAAATATATTTTCAAAAAGTTTTAAACTGTTTGAAAACCCTTAAAGTTGACCTTGTTGGTGCTTGGGTGGAGTATGCATCTGGTGGCGTTCATGAGGTACGATGCTAGCACTTCCTTTTTCCACACCGATTACCGTATTTTCCGTATTAAAAGGTGCAGTGTCAGTTAGGGGTGTTATTTCTGTATTTAACACATACATAAGGCGCACCGTATTATTGGGCGCAATCATGGTATATACGCTAGCTTAAAACATGGGATAGCATGCTTTCACGCTAACACATGTGTTTTTAAAAAAGTAGCGGAGCAAAACTCTGTTGTACATTATGAAAGTATTTAACAATGTCAAGAGTGAATTTGTTTGTACTTGAAGTACATCGTAGATTTTTGAGAAAATTTAAGACTTTTAGTTGCATCTGCTTTTATTTATAAATGCAGCAGCGAGCAACATTTTTGCATCTGTAATGTTCCGACATGTTACAGACCAAATTATTAACTATCATTCTTTTAAAATGCTGTTTTAGGCATCTGCCTAATAAAATACTCAACTTGTAAGTTGTAACTACTAATGAATATCTTTTTCGAAGTGCCATCTTACTAAATGTAAACAAATTAACTTAAAACAATTACATCTCAGTTACTTTCTATTATGTTTACTCTTGTGACAGTTCTTCTTGTGAAAAATGAGTTGAACTTGTTCATAACGATCATGTCGCCTGTCATATTCCATTATCAGTAACGCAGGCTGGCACTTTATTGCTGTGTTCCATTCAACACCTGCTTATGGTTTTGCCTGCCTGTGACTCGTTCAATACCCTGGTTTTACTCACTAGGGCTTGTTTGTCAGACAGCAGTCCATAGTTGTGCATTTTATTGGGGGGTGCTAATGTTTTTATCATGTCCTGGAAGCCCTCATTCTCCACAAAGCAGTATGTCTTAAGTCTTTAACAATGAACCGTTTTTTAAGGGCGTTATTACCTTTCCTCTGGTCGAGTTGTGGCCGTTTTAGTTGGAAGAAGTCCTCGCTGTCTGTCCATGCAGTTGAACACCGCGGATCCATGCCGGCTCATCAAGCGTGTACGTACGTTGACAGTCTTCGTACATGGTGACACTTTTATCCAGCATTCCATTCATTGTTCATATAAAATAAACATCTCATCTATACTTTGGACATCAAACTTGCCGGAGCATGTTGTAAATCTTGTCCGCATCTTCATTCAACTTCCGTCCCAAACTCGCCGCAGCGCTATCTGACGTCAGTCACATAACTACGACAAGTCTTGCGTGACTTTTATTTCACCCACGCACAAACAAATAGGTGACTTAGTCAAGGAATTGCAGGACATTTCATTCATGGCATTGAATCGATCGCAACTGGACTGTTTTGTTGTTTTATAAAAAAAGTTTTGAGCAGCTGTATCAGCAACATAAAACCGATTTATAATGTCTTGACCGGGCCATTGGCCAGCTTAAGCTATTTTTAGACCTATGCGCACTCACATCGTTAAACTCAAAACCGGATTTCCGGTTCAAATCGTTTTTTGTTACACCCCTAGTAGATAGCATTATAGAGAAGGGCTTTCCAATAAAACAACTGCGTACAGCACCAAAAATAGCATGGATGAGAGGCATGTACCAGTAAAAACAACAGCCACCGGATTTGAAGAGGTCAATACAACATGCTCCTTTTGAGCAAACTGCATGCCAGCAGACGTAACGCCCTATCTCACTGAGCACCGCGGGCTTGCAAGGGCGCGCGCGTATCGAGTGCTATAGTTGGCATTTCGTCAGGTTTCGTTCAAGATTGCAAAATGTTGTAAAGACGTTCGGCAGAGCCCCGCAAACTATTTTTATGCTTGCTTTATGCAGCTTTTCTTGTCACTATCAAATTTTGAACATATCATCTGTACTCTTGATATAAAAGACAATTTATGTATAATAAATTCATAGATTATTTTTCCATTAATTCATTATATGTGTTTAAACATGGTGGAAGCGTGAAAACGCCAAGAAATATTGTAGTAATGAATTGTGGTCACATAGCATTGAACAGTTTTCTTGGTGTTCCTGATATTTCGGCATGTCAAAAGTTGACATCCAAAACCTGCAGGACTCTGGCCCTCGAGGACAGAGTTTGCCTACCCCTGGTCTAAACAATGTGAACATTTTTCCTTTTTCTTTTTTTTATGAAGCCCCCTGTATAATACTACCCCACGCACTCACTTTGGGATAATTTTTTTCTCTGCATGACTGCTTGGATTAACAGGGTAAATAATATAAAATTGATCTAAACAAGCTTCATACTGATATGATTACGGCCAAAACCACAGTTTACAGGCGTGTGCATGGTTCTGACCATCAAGCTTGTAAAAGTGGGTTTAGTTGATTGAGTATAAGATCAAGTTTGGCTGCTTGAATGATGTTTCTTGTGTGTGTTTCTTGAGTGATTTCTTGCAGTCCTGTGTGCAAACACATGGTCAGAATTTACCAGGTTGAAATATGATGTGCGTTCCGTAGCATGTCGAAGCCTATGAACGAGTGCATGTCTTTTTTTAACTTATGGCCAGTAAATTTAAATCATCTGTGAGATGTGAGCTCTGACCAACTTTACCCTAAAAATGTTATGGTGGTGTCTTAATATCAACGCTTTGCTGAAGGCAAGCCCAGAGCAGCATGAAAACTCAAACATATGGATCCTTTTAGGATCTAAATAGAGCCAAAGAAACCATGTCATTGACTCTCTGTTTTCCCATCAATACTCTTCTGCACAGTATGTCTGGATAAAAAAATTATAAAGTTCAAAAGGGGAAGACTTCAAACATCAGATTTACTTTGGTCATGATGGTCTCAATACACACCTGGAACACAGCAGACATTACTTTGCTTTATCGACAGGCTACAGGAGAAAAAAGGACATGACCAACCCGGATTTTTATCCGTTCACTGATCATCCTCAATAAGCTCATTATTGTTGCTTCCTAATAATTTGTATGATTTCTATTTTGTTGACGGATTGCAAACCTTTACTTCTTTTTTTTTTTTTACTTGCCATTGTAGCACTGAGAGTTCTCTTGAAATGTAAAGTGCATTAAAAAATATTTATATATTATTATTATTATTATTATTATTATTATTATTATTATTATTATTATTATTATTATTATTACATGTGTACTACTGGTAGTACATATTTTGGCCAGAAGTGAAGAGTTTTAAAAGAGGAATATTCATCATCTTTCTGGACAGGTCGTTCTAGAGCTGAGCTGAGCCCTCCTAATGTTTTTAATACTAACCACCTTGAATTGCTAACAGACCTCAACCTGATGACCTTATGTTGCACTGTACATAGATAATGCTCTATTTAATCAGAAATCAACCATGCTTTAAAAGTTTAATACACAGACATTTGAATTTCTCTCAGGACAGATGAGCAAGCCACCCCCCCCAAAAAAATATATATATAACAATTATCATCCACCCACCCATCCATTATTTGAACCACTTCTAGTCAATGAAAATTAATAGAAAAAAAGTGGGTAAATGCAAATAACGAATCCTACTACTTTGAAAAACTTAACTAAAACAACAAACACTTAATTATTAATATCTGTGAGGGGGAAAAAAGTCACTTCAAAGAATGCTGGGTACTGCCATGATCTGCACGCAAAAGTCCTATTTTATGCAAAGCCAGGGAAAAATGCAGTTGTGACATAAATCTTATGACTTTCTTAGAAATATCGTTCATTGAATATAGGCTACGTTAATGTTTTGTTTCCGGCTGTCATGGCAGCCCCGTTTCAGACCACCGAGACAACACGGAAGTGTCAAAAGATTTGCCACGGCAGTCAAGTTGCAGACGAGAAGCCACAACATATGCACAACACAACACGTTTTCCTCAGCATTTCACATTCACAGCCTACAACGCTTTTCAAGCCAAGCATGAGTTCAATTGACCAACTTGCATACCACCTGCTTATAGCACTTACTGTTGGATGTGTGTGCGCACATGTAAATCAATCTCTCTCTCTCTCTCTCTCTCATTATATATATATATATATATACTGTATATATATATATATATATATATATATATATATATATATATATATATATACTGTATATATATATATATATATATATATATATATATATATATATATATATATATATATATATACATACATACATACACACATGCACACACACTGTCTATCCATTTTCTTTCCACTTACTCCTCACAAGGGTAGCGGGGGGTGCTGGAGCCTATCCCAGCTGGCCTCGGGCAGTAGGCGAGGTACACCCTGAACTGGTTGCCATCCAATCACAGGCAATCAGAGGCAAAGAACCATCCACACTCACAATCACACCTAGGGACAATTTAGAGTTCAATTAACCTGCCATGCATGTCTTTGGAATGTGGGAAGAAACCGGAGTACCCGGAGAAAACCCACACAGGCACGGGGAGAAGATAAAAGTCTCCACACCCCTGTTCAAATGCCAGCGTGTTGTGATATAAAAAAAATATTGACTTGAAAATGTGACTTGTAACCTGGACAATGTTATTAGGAAAAAAATCTTTACGAGGGAGGAACTGAACTGAGATCATTTTGTTGCATAACACACCTCATAACAAGGGACGATACTGTGTTCAGAATAAATCAATCGTATACACAAGCCACCATTTTAAGTGCTCCTGATTAATCACAAATTAAGTTTGGATGTGCTGTTTTCTGGTATTTGCTGATCCTGCAGTACAAAGCCATGGTCTTGTGCTGTGAGCTTTTGCAGCATCAGAGGGATCTCATTTTTCAAAGGTAGAGAAGCGTACGAAATAACTCGTCATCATCAAGTGGGAAGAAAAATATGGCACAACAGTGACCTTACCAAGAATTAAACTTCCCTCCAAAATTCATTAAAAGATTACAAGAAAATTTGTCGGAGAGGCTTAACTTATCTAATTTAGTTTTACATTCCCCTTGCGCAAAGATTCCCCCTCCCGCCAAAAAAATGGGATGTACACGTTATAGGTCAAGGAGTGTGATAAAAGTTTTTAAATTATTTATATCGTCTATTTTTTTACATCACAAAAACCTGGCATTTGAACAGGGGTGTGTAAACTTTTCCTACTGTATGCATGAACTTTAACCAGAGCTAATGTAGTGCATTTTCTTTGAAACTCATTAAACTAATGATATGTCCCTTTCATTTCAAAACAGAGGACCCGCATCCGTCACAGATTGGGATCACATATGATTTCTAGGTAAGGGCACACTGCACGATGCATTCAAAACATCCCACTTTTGGTTATCCTGATTCATGTTGTTGCCATTTCATCTCAAGCAGAGACCAGCAAGGCACAGAGCTGGAGTTACAATAACGTGAGTATCCTTGCAAATTACATTTCTATGCAAAAGCTTTAACTGAAGGTGGGGGGGTGTAAATTTCTGGGCAGTTTTACAATTGAATGTCAAATTGGGGTTAGGGTTTTTTAGTTTCTGGGGCATTTTGGAGGTTGATCGTGTACTTGGTGAACTGGGCAAACGTGCTGATTCCTGTAATGAAGGCTATATGCATGATGTTGGAATCATGGCTGGGACACGCTGTTCCCAGTTCACCTCTGCAGATGTGATTACATAGCAAATGTTCAGATTTGTTCTTCTGTTTGGGCTTAAAGGGGAATGAATTCAAGTCCGAAATGTTCTTTACAATAGTACATTCTATGCTTCCTCACTAGTCTGAACACCACATTCTGATTAATATTGCATTTGTGCAAAATGAATTCATGTGCATGTAGCACTTCTCCCAGAATTATCAAATTTTCGCCATAGAGTCAATAAATAATGTGAAAACGCCACAGAGAAATCAGTTAATTCAAGTGTGGAGTTAGTCAGGCCATTCATATATAAACTTGTGGTGACGGTCATTACCTGAGCCCGTAGCACTGTCATGTCATTTTCGACCGTGATTAGTTGTTAGTTTAGCTCTGAGCAACTATGATGTCATTTTAAGTCGACAGTAAATGGCAAAATAGCCGCCCTCCAAGATGGATAAAAAATGGTGGATTTTGCTAATTACCTCATATTTCACAAGCGTGATATTAATCCGAATACCGTGTTTCGACAAGATGACCGCATAGAACTAATGAAATCAGGGATCTTATGCTCTAGGTCCACCTAGTCGGGGTCTTGCCTCACCACCTCAATACTGTGAATCTTCTCTTCGGCGGCTCAATTTGCAGCATCCTACATAAATAATGTAAGGCTGCTCAATTATGAAGAAAATACTAATCACGATTAATATGGTAAAAATTTCAATCACTATTAGGACAATTGCTTGTTTTTTGCTATAAAACAAGAAAATGTTTAAACATGTAAAAAATAGTTCCTGTTGGACAAAACAAGATTTATTAAATTAGTCATTTTAAAATACAAAAAAAAATGCAAATATATACATTCAAACAACTCAAAATTAGTATTAATAATCTTTTATTATTGTTTATGCTGATTTTGTAATTGTGGAGTGTAATAATTGAAATTGTAATTGAATTTCGATTAATTGCACAGGTTGCACTTGTTGCTATTTTCTATGCCTCGATCTTAACGCAACGGTGCAATGCTTGGTTTTCACAAAGAACTTTTGGAGAACTGACTTAGGCTTGTGCTGATTTTGGCTGTTTTGGTAGCTGTAAATTGCAAACCATCTCAATTTGAATACACTTATTACATTTCAAGAAGTTTATTTATTTATTTATTTTACCCAAAATGACTGAAATAATGGCTCATATTGGACAATGTGTTAGTCCTACTATTAACTTTGGGGTCAGTGATTTATGAATTCAAAATGACGATTAACATGATTTTCTTCTTGCATGTTTATGTTAAATGGCTTTACCTCGTTTGATTGGAACGACCGGGTAATAACAGGAACTTAGTGTGATATAATTCAGTCCATCCTGTGTGCACATTGATGTTTTACACAAGAGGGTTATTTTAGGTCAATCTAACCGCAGGCTATTTTAGCTGTATAAACATATAGCTTCTGGAATCTGCAATCTACTTCTTTGGCACTGATTAATGTGTGCAACTTCGCTTAAAATTACCTTTAATTACAAGTGATTATTACAATTAATGATATCCGTCTGTGTAAAGAAAACTGTTCATGTTAATGATCTCTTACATTAATTATCATCAATGGTTGAACAAGGGAGAAAAAAAAGATAAACATGCGTTTGTAAAACTTGACTTGTACGAATCTCCGCAAGTGTTTTCATTTTCAAATAATCACTTCCACAGCGTTATTACTTGAAAATCACACAGTCCCCATTAGTGGTGAGCTATTTTTTAGACCAGGCCCGCAGGCTACTCATGTGGTCCTTGGGTGAGACCAGATATCATAAATACATTCAGGACTATTTTGGTAGTCAACACACAAATATCAAGCACCCAATTCATTTAAGTGGGTTATTAATAAAAACATGTTCCATCTGAATTATCACCTATTTGAACATTAAAAAGCAAAATCAACCCAAAAATGAAGGAAGTTAGCATTTGGGTTGAAGGAATGTTTTGCTTCCACACTTCACTCTCCCACATGAAAGCAGAATGATGTCCCTGGCAGATGTGATCTAATCGTCAAGAGATTGAGATTGTTATCCGGTGTGACGTACGGCTGCTGTACATGTTTGTCTTGAATTTCTTTGTATTTTCAGCATTATCAGACTTCAGCGGCAGATCCTGAAGAGCTACATTGGATCCATACAGAACAAGATTTCAAAACAGTAATTGGCCATGATGTCTAATTCAATTAAAAGTCTTCTCCCTCTGACAAGGAGCAAAGATGGACCTTTGCTGAAGAAATTCTGCATATGTTTGCATTCCGTTACAAACACATTTCAAGTCCACTAAAGAATTTCTCCACTACACATGTTGACTAACGTATCTGTTTATCGCCTAATCAATTGTTTGTATTGTTGTTCATAAAGTTATTTATTAGTTTGATTCTATACAATTTCTGTATAATAAATGCAAATCCATAATGTATATTTTATTTGCAAATTCATACTGTATATTTGAAATGGTCACATTTAAGGAGCAAGTGATATAACTTCATTATACGCTTCAAGCATTTTTTTTCTGCCTTTATTGTTTGACATTTGACATTTTTTTAGGTGTATACGCTGTATATGGTTTTGGTCCACTGTATTATAAGACATTTTGTCCTCACTCTTTAACATCCCACATTACTAATCCAGTTTTGGGTGCAGGAGGATGTTGAAAAAGGACAAAGAATTTCAGCTGTATTCGAGAAACAGTGCGAATATTCTCTTATTGGTTACAAACACTCATTTGTAGGTTGAAAAGGTTTGTTGGTTCAGAGTCAAGCGCTTGAGAGGCTGGACAAGATTTGTCGGGAAAATGTGTTAGTCCAAGCCTGACATTTGACTTTTTACTGCAGTAAGTAAATAACAAAGAAAGGCAGAATGGAAGGCTTGTCAAATTGTTGCAATTATACATTCCCTAATGTTGCCTTGACTTCTTGGCTCATGCTTTTTTTTCTGTAATAACTCATCCAGAAGCTTTCGATGGATCACTTTGCATCATGCCTGAGCTTGAGAGCAATTGAAAAATTCCCTCTTACGGGGGTGAGAAGATTTTGTGTGAGAGAGGGCAAAGGACAGCGATGGAAAATCATGTTGCTAACCTCCAGCTTCTGCAGAAACCCAAACCGTTCAATACAATATGATCTTATATTAACGACATTCCCTGATCCTAACTTCCTGCAAGGGCAAAGAAAAGCTAAAACATTAATAAATTATAAAAGATGTAATATTTAAAAAAAAAAAAAAAAAAAAAACTATGTATTTGCAATATTACTTTACACATGAATATTGCATTCACTCATTGGCCATAGCATTAGGTACAACTGCACAGTCAAATGAGATGAAAAGCTCCATTAGAAATTCTGGACTTACAACAATAGAAATATTCACCAAACAGGTACTGCATATATTAAACAATATGATAAATTGAGGCAGTTTTTGCATTATATGGTGTGTTGGGTCTCTTACATTGTGGAGCTCATGCTGTGGCTGAGAATGCACATCAGTGGGGCTTGCCCATAAAATTAGAAAACACCAGAGTAAATTCGAATTATAGATGTGTATCTTCTAAACAACACAAAAATGTTCTGATATTTATGACTTTTTACATGAAGTAGTAAATGAGTGTGCATCATCTTGGCAAAAAAAAAAATCTTTAATTATCCGTTTGTTTTACATTGTGCCACATAATGGAAGCAAAGTTCTCACACGCACATAAAATGTAGGTTGACACTAACCACAGGAAACCCGAAAAATCCTACGATGACCATTTCTGAACGACTTCTGTGACCATCATAAAGGATCGCAGTCGTGTAGCCTGCAGAAAATATCCAACTGTGGCATTTCCTGTTGTCCAATACTGGAACTTTCCAGTCATCAATAAACAACCGTGAAGGAATAAGCCTCAGTCACAACACCGGGTCACGTTTAACAGGGCAAGGGTTGTTGACCAACAATTATTCAATAAATTACTTTAGTGTAAGTCAATCTAAAAAAGGAACTTCCTTAAATGTGAATATTTCTTGTGTCAATAAAGACTACATTTTGGATACAACTTTACAGTGTTATGTCATTTTTAAGTTTGTCAAATGCAGTTCATCTGATAAATTGTTTTCCTTCAAGTGCCAAGCAGTCACCTGATTAATGATGAATGTCACTGGTAGATTAAAGACGTAAAAACTACATCCTAATATGTTGATGTTCCATATTAATGAAAAACAATAAGCTTCCTCAACGGTAAATTTGATCTAAGAAATAATCCCCTTTTTCCTGAAAATCTTAGCTCCACCCAAAATAAAAATGTCACCAACACTTTTTACTTTTCTTGTTCCAAATGAATTCTCCTATTTTAGAGCCTATGTCAGACCAATTAATCAGATGGCCAAAATCTACTGAATGTGTTCCACATTAAAGAAACGGTGTGAGACATACTAATGGTGAGGTCCATCAAGCTTGCAAAGCACTTTAACGCTACATAGTCATCATGTGTAAAGGGTGACATGTCCGCTGCTGCTTTACCAGAGTAGAAGAAATTTTTTTTTTATAATTTTGAGACAAATCTCTCCCCAAATACTAATGCCTCTTCTGCTGACACACCAACACACACCACCCACTCCAAGCACATAAACGTACATCTGTTTATTGGGGGAGGTTTTTTGCACTAAAGCATGTCACCTGGAGCCCCGCTAATATCAATCCCATCTGTGTGTGGACATCTGCTATGTTTTACTTTTTTGTCTTTCATTAGCATTGCCAAGATTACAAGCTTGTAAGTGTTGCACAGGTTACGGAGCGTGTGGCGGGTTATGCTCTTGAACGTTTAACCCGTGCCCGTTATTTTGTTTTGATTAAATTCTTGTGATTTTTGCCAAAATCAGACTTTTCCTTTGAAGTGTGATAACTTCGTCATTTGTGAATATTTTTTTCACTTTCAACCGCTCAAAATGTTCACTGGCATCAGACCTATCTATACATACATAGTTTTTATCTTTATTTTTTAATGCCCCCGATGGGCAATAATAGCAGTATTATGCTAATAGCAAGACTAACTATGCTGTGTATATATATATATATATATATATAAAATAAAAGACTAATTTGAATATTTCATTTGACATAGTTAGAGGCTCAAACAAGTCCATAAGTCATAACAATAGATTTTTTTTATGCATGCCCAGTTTTTACACAATGGCATTTTTCTGAATAGCTTAAAATTCTTGTAATTTTGTCCCAAATCGGGCTTTTCCTTTGAAGTGGGATAACTTAGTTGTACTGAGAACTTTTTTTCACTTTCAACCGCTCAAAATGTTCAGTGGCATCAGACCTATCTATATACATGTATAGTTTTTTTTTTTATGCCCCAATGGACAATAATAGCAGTATTATGCTAACAGCAAAACTAACTATGCTGTATAGATATATTATGGATAGATATAAATCAAAGTAAAATATTTCATATGACATAATTAGATCCTTGAATAAGTCAATAAGTCTCACTATCAACTACTTTATGTCCATTTGCTAAAGAGGGATCAATAGAAGCAAGCATTTCCTTCCAAGTTTACAGCTAGTGAACGCAGAAAATCAATTTCAAATCGCTACTGTCACCTGTTGACGGAAAATGAAAATGCACGCTCCCTTCGTCATGTAAACAATGCACACGACGTCACATCCGCAGTAGGGATGCTCCGATCTGATACATGGATTGGGTATCAGCCCAGATATTGGGGGAAAAAATGGATCTGGTATCTGTCAAAATAGTCCCGATCCACCCCCCGATCCACAGAGGCTTATCTCCAGAGCATGCGCAAATTCACGTCTCCAATGACGAAGTGAATCAGGGAATGGTGAGGTAAATAATATTTCCCCTTTGCTACGTTGGCGCAGCCAATGGCAGTCAAAATTGCACTGGGGGAACATCAGAAGCCATTTGGCAGAAAGGCGGGCTCCGCGTCGCCAGCTCGCGAAAGCCGCCATCTTGCCACCGGCTCGCTGCCTCGCCCACGTCGGGGCGAGATAGAGCGGGGGCTGGTTGGTCTCACCGCCGGCCAAGCGGGGACCTTTGCTCTGTTTTTCGCAAAGGTCCAATCGCCGCTCGATCGGGGCCTGCCACGCTGCTTTCGCGAGTGGCTAGCCAGCAGTCTCCGTGGAAGGTACGGCCGAGTTTGCCGAGGCGGGCGAGACAAAGAATAATGTTATTAATTATGCCCGTTGTAATGGCATTTTGTACATAAAAGTGGCATTTGGTGATCATCTATTTTCTTAAACTATGTAGAGCTTGGAATCAGGCGAGCCTTGGCCACATTATATGCACAGCTGAAACGTCAACACTGCATTATCCATTTATATTATGTATAGTACATTTTAGCACTGCGGGTTGCAGTCCCCTCCACTGTTGCAGCTATCGAATATTTTGGTATTCAAATATCGTATGGGAAATTCTATTGAATAATCAGGTATTTGGATAAAAATAATATGTTTGCATGGTAAAAAATAAAATAAAAATAATGAAAACACAAGACATTAAAAATATATTTTCACTTACTAATGATCACTTTCATTTCTAGATAATCAACTTTTTTTCTTTTTACTTAAATTTAAATTATGCTTAACAGCACATTATTTTCTTCTCTAGAAATTTAGACAAATCTCTCCCCATGGATTTTGGAATGGCCTTCCGTTAAATATTAGGCAACCTCCCTCTCTACCCACTCTTAAAACACAATCTTTGTTCTTTGGCGTTTGACTCGGCATGAGACTCATGATTGTTTCAATGTTTTATGGTACCTGCTGTATTTTGTTATTAATTTATTATTTACTTATTTACTGACCTACTTGTGTTATTTTATTGACTTATTCATTTACCCACTTAACATAATTATTCATTTATATGGTTTGTTTTATTCCATGACTGATTTTTACTCCATGTACAGCACTTTGTATGAAATGAAATTCCGAGTTGAGCAGTTTTTGGTCTGTGAGACAAAGTGACGTCAGAACCACAGTTGTGATTTTGCCAACCATCAACTGCACAATTGAGTGAGTTTATTAAACTGATCTCTCGACATAGAAAACAGGCTGGACTGCTCTACATAATATAGTATGACATAATTTGGCAAAATACATACAGTACATGCAAATATACATACATACATTGCAGCACATTATTATAATTATTATTTTAACTTACTTGATTGTACACAATACTGTGAAGAGCTTCTCCATTGAATCATACCAAAAAAAGCACAGCATGGAGTTTTAATGTTCCTTGCTTTGGCTTGTTTATCAAAGTAAAGACTTCAAAAAAAAATGTTTTTGAAGTTCTATTTAGCTGGGATTCATTCGTCAGTCATGATTAAACCGTAGGAAGTATCACGCATGAACATTTGGACTCTGACTTGACAAGCATTTTTTCCTTTTTAGCGCCGAATTTAGAAATGTTCTTATATCTGTAATTGATCATTTCTGCAACCCACATGTGGGTTAAAGAATTCATTACAAACCAGGCCTTGCTTTAAAATGTCAGTCAGTTCAGGGTAGTCTGTCAGTATTAAAAGGACTGTAGATCATGCAGCTGGTGAGAGGCAGACCACGTAAAGGTAGAAGACAACCTTGTAACTCACCCCATCACAAAACCAATTCACTGAGAAAAGGAAAATTTGATTTTACTGAAGAAATGTCGCATTATTGTGTATTAAGAATACAAATGGTGATGCTTGCCTAGAGAAAATCAATTCTCTCAATGGAGATTGCTCTGATCTTGCTTTAATTTATTGCCCTTTGCGTGAGAATAAATTCTGTGCTGTCGACTTTGTCAGACTCCGCATTATCAGGGTAGAGTGGAAGTCGGTCTCCATGCTGACTGCAACTTAACAGCGGCCACTTTACATCATCTGCAAGTGAAGATCTTCTTGCAGTTGCCTTGATAAATACTTTGCACGTCCATCTCTTGCATGGACTTCAGTGAGTCCATTTATGCTTCCGAAAAGTACAACGTACCTGCACTGAATTTAAAGGCGAATGAGAGGAGCCGCTTCGAATGACAAAAAGTCTATTCGATGGCAGATGGTACAACAAACCTGTGCATCCACCTGTTGCCATTGTAACTGTATTTAATGTAAATATCATTATTAAGTAGATATTGCTCAGCAAACCGCAATAACTTACTGGTGTCTCAGGTTCAACTCAAGGAGCAAAGGAAGCGTTAGTGTGAAAAGATTAACACAAAATGTAATTTCTCTTTACAAACTCAAAAATCATGAATTATCAGATTCCTGACACGAAAACCAAACTTAAATGGTGGCAGCGATTCTGTTCTATTCATTGAGCGGCGGCGCCCCGCCATTCCTAAATCTTAGCCGCCGCTCCTTCAAATTTCCAATGAAAGCAGTTGGGGGCTGGAGAGGAGAGCAGCCACGCAGTGTTACACCGGACAGATGGTTAAAAAGACAGCCAGACAGCAGGGCTCGACACTGCAACCACTTTACCACAAATGCGTCAACTTTACAGTGTTTGCTGGTTAAAATAATAATAATAATAATAAAATAAAATAAAAATAATAATAGTAATAAAATCATCCGTTCCGTTCGCTAGCCGCAAGTGCACATTTTAATCCGAGATGGGAAAAGTACTGACATTCTGTAATAAGTAAAAGTACAAATACTTGCATAAAAAAATTACTTTGGTAAATGTAAAAGTACTTATTCAAATAATTACTCAAGTAAAAGTTGTTTTAAAAGTACAGGCTCTAAGATGTACTTCACGAGTAAAAGTAAAACGTATTTTTACTGGATGTTTCCTCCTTGTGTCATATAATTTAAAGACCATTACATTTAAAAGATCATCACTTAACAAACCCTTAAAACTGACTAAATGGCCTCCTCTAGATAGTGCCCTTGTTTTAAAGATGCAATGGAAATGAAGTTTCCACAACTTGCTTGAAGACACGTATAAATTATATGCTTAATGATGTTTACAGGAGGAAACGGTATTTCGTGGATGTTTCTTTTTTCCTCCCGTGTGGTGGAGCAACTCTCGATAACCAAGATCAACACAACGGCATCCTGAAATCATATTCAATCGCTAATTAAGGACACCAAGAAACCGCTATGTAATCACGCTGTCATTTTATGATACGGCTGGCACAAAACTCCGGCGTTAGCAGTTAGCCGCTAATGGAATATAAATGTCTTTTTTTTTCTTCCTTTTTTCAGAAAAAAAAAAGGAATGTAAATGTCTTCATTTGCAGTCGGACATTTCATACTCACACAGAAAGAAGTCCATCAATGCATTAAACGTTAACAATTGCAAATACAGTATGTCAACAATGTGGGTTTTCTATCAATCTATAAAAGCTGACATATATCAAGAGGAATGATGGGGGTGAAATCACTTGGCTATTTGACCTAATTACAATCAATGGTACATCTAGTCACTTATGTTTACAACACCTAATCGAATAACTAGGCTTCCATTCACTATTCATAAAGAATAAACGTTTCTTTCTTATACATAATTCTTATAAAAAACTGGAGTGCCTTTACATTAGCCCCCTTTCAACAGCAGGCAAACACTGAACAATAATAATATTCAGAGTTATAGAATAGCAGTTTTATTTTTATCAGTCATCTGAGCTTCAATGACAATTGTGTGGTTATCCCAAGGGGAAAATGGTTGGAAGGCCTCACTATAAGAGCTGGACCCTGTGTTGAACAAAATAATGATCACATAAAGAAAAGCATTGTTTCCTTTCCCTTCTTTACAAGTTATATAAAATAATTGACTTGTTTTGCCAGCCGCTGTTTGTTGCATGCAGACAGTTCTTGTTACAGTAAAATATCTTGCAAATACATCTTGAGTCACTGTCAATCTTTACGTCAAATGAACCTACGGTATGCAAATTGAGACGATTGTACACCAGCAAATATGGCCATGCTGCACCTCCCCAAAAATGGTGCGACCAAATCCTGTGCAGTGATACCAACTGAAAACATTAACATTTAAAAGTTAGTGTAGAGCCCTGCAGACACCACCGACCCCACTCCCTTGACAAATTAATTTCGGTCGGGCCCCGCCACTCTGGGCACGACGTGGGGGAAAAAAAAAAAATCAAACGATTTTTCACAACCCAAAGTTGGCCTGTCCCCGCTGCTGAAAAAAATCCTAGAGGAAATACTGGGTCCCTTCACAGCTTTCTGCTGTACACAGTTTTACCCTGCACAATTAACATAATGTTTGTCCATTTGTTTAGTGTGTATGTGTGCTACCTGGGTAGTATGTACTGTATGTGTTTTGTATGTGCTGCTGCGCAGTTTCGAGCTTATCTGGGTCCAGGCGTGAATCTCCATGAAGATGAAGATGAAGCTTTAAGATTCTTTGTAGCTCTGCCTTGCATCAGACAGAGAATCTGGTTGAATCGACACTGTCCCGCCAATGTAGGTCCAGCACTCATAGAACCAATCTGCCATGTCAGAAATTGAAATTAATAATACAATCATTAATTACTGTACAGTATTATATTTCTCTTTATATTTCTCTTAACCAAAGTGTAACTTCAAATACTGGTCACAAAATAAATGATAAACTATTGAGATATCGATGTGTCATTCACAGTCTTTATAAAACATGTTACATAATTTAAAGGATAATGATATCTATCTAATAAACAGTCTCTTTTCCCATTCACATGACTTTGAAGCAATTTGTGTAATTACCCCAACATGAATGCATAATGTAAATTTTTAAAAAATCTGTCAAATGAGTACAAATCACAAATTGACCTTACTCCCTCGGCATTTCTAACCATCCGGCATTAGACACGACATCCAGAAATGACGCAGTTAAAATTAGAAGTTCTCATACAGAGATAGATGCGTTACAAAAGTCAGAAAAGAAAAACAAAACTTAAACTAAATGTAATAAACTGAATGTTGCTGTACATTTATAGCTTACTCCGATTTGTTTTAAATGACAAATAAAAAAATTCAAGACTTTGGAATCATAAACATACCCAGAAAAGTTACACGGCCGCTAGCATTAGCAACGTAGCATGCTAAAAGTTACACTCACAGGAGCAACTCGGTATCAAAAGCAGAGTAGTCTGGAACTTTCCATCAACGACTTAACAAGTGTATGGAATCCAAAAACTTTTCTTTAGAAAAATGTTCTCAGCTTTTCTCTAGACTGTATCGTAGTTTGTTAGCGTCAAGCTTTTCCTGTCTTTCCCAGCATGCAATGCGCATATCACCGTATTGGCATGAAGTGCCATCTTGTGGATACTTAAAACCATAAAAGTCACTTCAAAAATAATTCACATAATTCAACCATTCAAGGCGGAAAAATGAAATAAATAACCGTAAAGACAAAATAGCACTCAATAGTAAAGTTTAACTGTACTTTCCATATGGGTTACACAGTTTATATAACACAATGTAAATAATGTCTTTCTGTGAATATAACAGTTTTGTTCACACAAAGTCAGCAAATTTGCTAGTATATTGAGACAAGAACATCATTATTTCAGAATTGATATGATTTGTTTTTTTGTTTTCTGGTGTGTTGAGATTTTCAAGTGTAAATTTGGAGCCATACCCCAATAAAGGTTTGGGAATACTTGTCTTATCTTGTCTATTATTGCAAACCTGGTTGGAGTTGTAAAAAAAAAAACAGGAATGTTACGCCATTTTGCCAAGTGTCAAACTGATTCTGGACAGCTGGATCAGTCAGCAGCAAACTCGTTGGTTTTGACATTTTGCAAAGAGCCTGGAACTAATGGTTCCCTGGCAACAGTTCCAATAAAATTGAAAAGTGTATTTGGTAAAAAGCCAAGCAAGAAGAACTCTGGTGTTGTTTTCAACGATGGCACAAGATGGTAGGCCGTACTCTTTACTTTACTTCAGCCTTTGGCTTGTTTGTCTGTTTATCTGTCATGGATGTGACGGATAATTCATTGAGTTTTCTTTCTTCATTTTTCTAGCAATTTCTCTCATTCATTTTCCATATTAAGCTCTTTAATTGATGACATATTATGAGGTGGCAAAATTGAGGAAATCCGAGACCTTCTATTTGTGTCTTAGAATGCAAAATGTTGGGGCGAATGTGGTGATGAAAAACACTCCTCAATATTTATACCACATTCTTCGGAACAAAACGTGCCTGCTGGGAATCCAGTAATTTCACCAAAAGGTACAAAATGTAAGTCCATTCTGACAAAAGCTCGCTCATATGTCTCAAGTATATATTTATCCTTGACATATTGATATTTCTTGAGAAGACACACTAAATAGTGAACAGATTCTGTCCATGTTGTGATTGCTGTCCTGAGCACTATGATGCCCCTGTGACTCCCTCATTGAAGCCTAAAAGCCGAGAGCAGATGTGGGAATGTATAAATTCCATGGACAGTAAGCATGGAAAGCTGGTATTGATCCAAACCTGTCCAACAAGGATCTGTTAAAAGTATAAAAACTGAAGGACGCCCAATTGGAGTGGACAGGTATGTGCAAAAAAAAAAAAAAAAAACCTATACTAAAACATCTTTGTTTGATTTGCTTTTAGTCTCTCCTCTCTTCACTTTGGACACCATCTTGCAAATTAGTCAAAAGGCTATAATCCCATACATATTTACATTTGTAAAAATTCATTAATACGTTAATACGTTTCATTTTTGAAAATAGACAACAAAAAGATGACTGAAAGCTGATGAAACAGTGTGCTGTTTGAATGAGGCCATGTTCAAATGATCAAATGAATGTTCTATGTAGCCTCACGTACTGTACTCTCTCTCTCTCTCTCTCTCTCTCTCTCTCTCTCTCTCTCTCTCTCTTTCTCTCTCTCTCCCCCCTGTTTTTGTCCGTATATCGGTCAGGACAAATCCTCTTGCTCTGTTCTCACTATCAAAATCTGTTTTGCTCATCTGTTAGTCATTGCATGATCACAAGACAAGAGATGAAAACCTCCAGCTGCAAAAGTTGCTCTGGATGCACCACTTGTACCTGCAAGCTACTAAATGAGCCCACATGATACATCACTTGTCCTGCCAGCAAAAAAAAAACTGACAATAATAACCATCGTCCATCCATTTATTATCCGAACCGTTTGGCCTACTCCTCACGAGGGTCGTGGGCGTGCTGGATCCTATCCCAGCTGTTTTCGGATAGGTAGGGTTGGCAGCCAATCACAGAGAATAGATAGTTCCCGTGTGACGTCATCACGTTGTGCGTCTCCATATTGTTCGGTTGGGTTTCCTAGCAGTTGGCACGGTGCTCGCTTGTAAATTTCAACAAAGGTTCCTTTTCACAACCGATATCATGGTTGTTTCGAGCACATGATGCTAATAAAGACAGCCCGGCTAATAACAATATTTGTTAAGAATAATTATAAATTTATCAGCTTTTTAAAACTGCTGTTATTCAACCTCTACTTAAACGACCTAACCTCGACCCAGAAAGTCTCTGTAATTATAGGCCGGTATCAAATTTACCGTTTATTGCAAACATACTTTGTAATCCATGGCAATGCGACCTCTGAGTTACGTAACGTTAGGTGTGGAGTCCCACAAGTGTCGGTACTTGGCCTTCTCTTGTTTAATATTATACTGTATAAAATAGCGCGCACACATGCAAAAACATTATGCCAGGGTATTTTGATGAGCACAACTGTAGTTTCCATAAATGCATAAGCTAAGCTAGCTACGATGTAGCTTTGATATCACTATCAACACATTGGAGTTCACGGTCATGCTTTGCACTTTGCGCACCCATCCACAACACAGCTGGTTGATGGCCTCCATTGATTTATATGCCTTTAGTTGTTCAAAGGTATACGCACTCTTCGCATTTTATAAGGTAGTTCACGGTGTCCATGATGCATGTGACCGGAGGCTGCCGTTTTGCACCGTTCTCCAGATCTTCCTTCTTCAATGTGTAGGTATATGAATCACTACAATGTTTGCGGCATACCACTGGCGTTCCTTTGCCTGTAAGCTTTCCTGATGCAAAGAGGACTTTTGCGTGCTCAGTCATTGCCGTCAATTTAGCCGTTTTAATAATATTATTTATTTTTATTTATTATATTTTATTTTATACTATCGTCTAGGCTTCTAGCCGTGACACTCCAAGCAATATGGTGGAAGGAAACTGGACACGCCCACCGGCTGACTTTGTGGGAACTATCGACAGTGTAATAATGAAGACGAATAAAGAGATTCAATTAGGCTGACTTCATAACACAATTACAGGAAAAGACAAACAATTCAACAAAGCTTGTGATTTGCATGGATCAGAACAGAAGATCTATTTTCAAGGGGATCTTCTGTAAGATGATGACTATCACCCACAAGGGAACAAATAATCCAGACAAGTCAAAGCGGTTGCCAAAATGCAAAAATACTTCTTTGTCAGATGGGTTTCTATTTTTCAATTTCGGAAATATGCTTGTCCTATTCAGTCTTCAAGAAGATCTTGATTAAGTATTAGTTTTCTGCTTTGTGACTACAAACTTGACTAACTTGACTCTGTCACCGTGCCGTGAGATTGTGAGGAAGTTCAGTAGGTTTACATGAAACATATGTGCCTCAGGAATGGCGACCCATTTGCTCACTTACTGCTAAAAAGCATGAGATTCATGTGATCTGACATGCCTGCATTTCCCCAACTTGCCTCACAACTCCAACAAACAGAATGTTGACATGTTGACACGTTGACTTGCCAGGAATGATGGCATGATGTCATAGTGGGCTTTTTACATGAAAGAGCAATGTTTAATTTGGTAAACCACAAAATAGCAGCTCAAAACCACATATTTAGATTTAGATTAGATTTAGATTCCATAAAGATGAAGCGTTGTCTGTAAATAACAGCATCCGGTAGTAGCTCCGAGAGAGGGGAGACGCAGTACAAATGAGTCACAAAACAACAGTCGTGACTCATGCCACATGTTTTTTTTCTCGTTTTTTTCCTTTCTTTCTTTCTTTATTAATCCAAAAAACAGCATGTTGTTGTCTCTAAACATCTGGTCAGCGGAACCATAACGCCTTGGTCTTGTTTAGTTGTTTCACGTCGGAAGTAAATACGCGACGGGCAGTTGAACGCAACGCATCAGCAGCTGCATTAAGAGTTTTTTAATCATTATTATTATTTGCATACTAGGATGTAATATATTATACGGTATTTCCCCCATTTGATTTTAATTCATTTTCTGGTAAGATGTTTGCAAAATCGTTTCGTGTTAAATCCAACGTCGTAATGAAGGGATCCGACAGGTGAGTGACGGCGACAGACTGTGCTTGTTGCTAAATCTCAATAAATCAACCTCGACATTTTGTAATCCACAACAAGAGTCAAAATCCCGTCTGCCAGTCAACGACATTATTAGATGCATGTTCTGTAGCTGCTAGTGAAACAACATTGCTTTAGTTTGACGTTTTCCCAATGTGTCTCAAGTCAAAAATGTGGATCAGACTAAATAGGCAACTACAACAATGTCCAACAACCAATCAGTTAAAAAAAAAATCATATAAAATAAATATTTTGGAGAGAAGGGAAGAGGCTGGTTAAGCACAGAATTGGAATAAATAACAATTACTATATGTTACTGTGGCAGCACGGTGTATAACTGGTTAGCACGTCCGCCTCCCAGTGCTGAGGACGTGGGATCGAGTCCGGGCTTCGGCCTTCCTGGGTGGAGTTTGCATGTTCTCCCCGTGCTTGCGTGGGTTTTCACCGGGTACTCCGGTTTCCTCCCACATTCCAAAGGCATGCTTGGCAGGTTAATTGAACACTCCAAATTGTCCATAGGTGTGATTGTGAGTATGGTTGTTTGTCTCTGTGTGCCCTGTGATTGGCTGGCAACCAGTTCAGGGTGTACCCTGCCTACTGCCCGAAGCCAGCTGGGATAGGCTCCAGCACCCCCGCGTCCCTTGTGAGGAAAAGCGGTCAAGAAAATGGATGGATGGATGGATGGATATGTTACTGTTGATGTATAGGTAAGGTAAGAATATAATAATGCAGAGTAGAAATACTGAGGAAAATAAGGGTCAAGGTGTACTATTTAGTAAAATGAACGTAGGAAGTATATTGATGGGTTAGTGATTGAAAATTAAAATACTATGGATAACTACATATTGGTAGATAAATATGGCATTACACAATGTATTGTAAATTTGAATATTGTGTTTTGCATTTTATTTTATGTATAGATAGATATGAATATTCTTAAATACTGAAATCATTTGAAAATGAAATAGGTGTATGCGGGCAGGAATAGTTAAGTATAGTTATATACTTCCTCCTACTCCTTTTCGAGAATGTGTAAGCTGGTATGATATTGCAGATGTTGTATTGATTACTTCTAACTCTACTTTTGTTTGGTTTTTACTTCATATTTTATAGGTTTAATTTGGCTTCCCCGCCCTTTTCACTAGTTACTTTATTCTTATTTCTATGCATGTTCAAAATAAATTTTAAATTATAATAATAAAAACCGCTGTAGTCGGCTCATTGTTCTTTGTTACTCTAAACAAAATATTCGCTTTTGAATGCACTATTTAATGTATATGTATCTCTGGCATGACATGAATTGTAGACTACTGGATTCTCTCACCCAAATAATATTGTATTTTATTTAGGAGGAAGCTCAAGGCTGACATATCAGCAGCCTTCCCATCTCTCTCTTCTGATGAAATAACAGAGCTGGTCCCGAACAAAGAGGATTTCAATGTTGTGAAGATATATGCGCATAAGGGAGACACTGTGACATTATACGTTGGTCATAAAAATCCGCTGTTCTTTGAAGTGGACAAACAACTTTATCCTACAGGTGATTAAAAGCCAGCAACATCAAAACGATGGAATGCTCATTATGAAATTAAAATGTGCATTTTCATATTTCAATAGTCTATACGCTTTGGCGCTACCCTGCTGCCCTGCCGACATTCAGGACATGGCCCCCTGTTCTTCACAAGTTGATCGGAGGAGCTGGTAAGCTTCTTTTTGAAGAGCTGAAAAGATTTTTACATTTTATTGGAATGATCAAGAAGTTGCATTCATTTAGAAACTTCCCGTCTACAGATCTCATGCTACCTGGTGTGGTCGTGCCTTCCAGTGGACTCCCAGATGTAAAACAGGGTGACGCCTGCGCTGTTACACTTGTTAATAATAAGTATGGTCTTTTTTTTATAGATTTTTTTTCCCCATAGACATATACATGTTTAACAGAACTCTAATGATTCCAGAGCTCCTGTTGCAATTGGCACCGCTGCAGTCTCTAGTGCAGAAATGCAAAGTGTGGGCATGAAAGGAAGAGGAGTGTGTGTCTTGCACACATACATGGATCATCTCTGGTGAGTGGCTTTTTTTCCCGCAAGCCACAGCTTCAATGATCGCTGTGTTACCGCAGGAGTAATCTGTCCACGGCGGCAGAGATAATTGGCATGAAATGTTTTCGTCAACATATTATCGGTTGCACTTTTCAGCTGATGTCGCTGGTTTCTGATAGATACTCTTATGTTTGGTTAACATGGGATTACAGCAAGGCAGCATTATCAGTGAGAGTGATTAAGTATCACAAGATATTTCCATTTTAGTGATAAATAATAGTGATTCTAAATTCTAGTTGATTCAGTCATTTAATTCAATTTGGGAGGCAACTGAACGGGATTTTGATATGGAGGTCGATCAACTTTGTACCAAGCAAACTGAATGCATAACATAGTTTAGTGTCCCCTGCTGAATGATGTTGGGGCTCTTCTATTGTCTTCTTCTTCTATCTTCATCTTCTTCTATCTTCATCTTCTATCTTTTGATCATTGAAAACTACCACCACCCACTGGTCTAAAGTCAGAATGAATGAATGCAATTATTTTGCAGATTTGAACACCCTTGATAAATAAATGTGGAAAAACAAAAGCTTATATTTATGCTACATTCGAGGATGGACGCAAGTCTGACTTTTCCAAGTTCAAACCAGGAAGTGTGTACGGCACCGCCCCCTTGAACTCGGAAAGTAGGGGGGGAAAAAAAAAAACTTCACCGGCAGACTACAAGTGACGTCATTCTACAACTCATTTGGAAACACAGACTGTGAATGGTAAAACACAATTTACTCGAGTTTAAAACCAGATTTCTTCATTCATAAATATTTGACATAACTTCATGTAAAACGGGCGTGACAGTATGTCGCTATCTCCCTGCATGAAATTATACGGTGAACTACTGAACTGTATGGAATTGCTTACAAGAATAAGATTAAAAACAATAAATGAAGCACAATTGCGAGAAGGTAAGATTGCTAAAATAAAATAAAAAACAATTTATCACTATCCGCCATTTTGGTTCTTTACTTTCGCCTTAAACGCTTTCAGGTCGGAACTGGGAATAAACAACTCGGATGTATCCGACCTCCGACCATCCTCGAATGAAGCATTCGACCGCGCTAAAGGTCCTTTACATGCTCTATATTCATTAGTGTGGGCTAATGATCAACAATCACCAAAGTACAGGCTAGCTAACTGAATAAAGATGCTATAATCGTGTTTGTTGTCCCCTGCCCGGACTCTGCCAGCAATCCGGACAACGGTTGTAGATCCCTTTTCCAATTTTTGCTGTTCTCATGGTTTTTTTCCAACATGAGACACTCTCATAAGACTCTCGCTGCAGGGTGCTCTTGTTTGTTATTTAGGCAGCTTAATCAAGCCTTAAGACATTGGTGGTTGTCTGACTACTGGTTGAGAAAGTGCAAATGTACTGTTTCTGACTGTGGAGTCCTTGAAAATGACTGATCTTTAACATCGTATTCAATTGTGTTATTATTCTGTTAAGTATCGTAGTGATATTTCTCTTTATTATAAAAAAAAAATATACAATAAAATATTTGTTTTTTTTTGGTGTGTTTTTTAGGGAAAGCCGCCGGAATGGATTAACGTCAATTCCATTCATTCAAGAAAGTTGATTTGAGATAAAAGTGTTTTGAGTTACAAGCATAGTCACAGAACCAGTTGAACTCTTATCTCAAGGCACCACTGTACTTGTCTACAATCAATTTAAAAGTTTGCTTTTCATATGTCCACTTAGGGCTGTGCAATTAAATGAAATTCAATTATAATTTTAATTATTACACTCCACAATTCGGTATAATCATAAGCAAAAATAAAATATTATTATTACAAATTTTGAGTTGTTTAAATTCATATATTTGCACCTTTTTTAAAGTAAGGAACTTTTCAACCTTAATAAAATATTTTCATAACTCTTCTAATGAAACATGGCCTGAGGGAGTCTGCATCATTTTTACTGGCACTACGCAACTTTGAGGAGGATGGTCGGAACACAGGCACACAAAAAACTACAAATGTGCTGAATGCTTTATACGTCACTTCCCCCTTTACCCATTTGTTACAAAGACAAAAGTCAATTTGAGTGTCCTGAGCTCAAAAACGATGCAATGCGCTTGTCCTCATGAGAAACATGGTCTTCCTTCAGGCATAACGTTACCGACTTTGTCCATATGGCGGTGCCATAATCAACAGAAAGTTCCTTAGTGTTGCTTTAAAATGACTACTAAATCTTATTTGGTCCAAAAGGAACTTACATAATTATAGTGTTTCAAAGAAATGTATTTGTCTTTTTATTTTTTACGTTTAAACATTTTCTTGTTTTGTCCTAATCGTGATTTCAATTATTACCAAATTAATCGTGATTAATATTTTCTTCATAATCGAGCAGCTCTATGTCCACTTTAATTTGTTTTTCAGGGCTTTTGGAGAAAAGTCCAGTCCTCCCACTTTACCAGATGCGGAGGGTGAAGCAGACGATGTGAATGGTGACAAATGTGTGACTGATGAGCAAGAAGAAGGTGAGGAAGATGAGGAGGAGGAGGAGGAAGGTGAGCAGAGTGCAGTGCAGAAGCATCAAGCAAGCGAGCCGGTCAAAGATGAAGCCTGCCCTGCTGTGGTTGAGCAAGACAAAGGGGAAGTCGAAAAGAGCATTGAGAAAGGAGAGGAGGAGCAAGAAGATCAAAAGTCACCACAAGGTACCACATTCAGGCCATCGTCACACTAACATCTTGTGCACATTCTCATTCACTGCCATCACAAAATGTATCTAAACTTTTAACTGGTACGGAAAATATTTGTACTTATCTTGTCCGGTGAATATAAAAAGTCAGCACACCCCAACCAATCACTTTCAAACTTGGTTAAACACTTGCTTTAAGTGCCTCTAAATAACCCTAAATATAGTTCTAGTAGGCTTTTCCTTCTTTTTGTTGTTGCATATTTGCAGAAACCTGAATGTTTTGCGCTGAGTGTTATTTGGAACTGTTAAAAAATTTGCTTCACTGGGCTGGACGCGCATTGCAATACACTTATGTCAACTATGCGCGGGAAGTGGGCAGTCGAGGCAAACTCGGTGCCGACTACGCCACACCAGCTAACTAGCATTGAGCTTCAGCTGGCTACTAGTGCCACTAAACACAAAGCAGAGTCGCTCCAAAGTCAGTAATCATCACCTCCATTGTGGCCAAAAAGCTGTTCCATCGTTGTCACGACCGGATGATTAGCACGAGACAAAGAGGCCGTGCTAATTGCTAAGCTAAGATTGACATGTATTCGTTTAACACCAGAATTAAATGTTTGGGTGATCGAGCACTGGTTTTTTTTGTTCATCGCAGGCTTTTGAAAAAGGCAATAAATGTTATCAAAATTATTTGACAGTAGATCCTTTTTTAAATCTCTCTTTCTTTTATATTATACATTTTATATACACTGACAGCATATGAAATGAGTTGAGTTTTTTTTTACCTCCACCAGGGAGAAAGCATGTATTCAGTTTAGCTTGTTGCATGTAGAAAACCTTAAAGGTAGTACAAGCAAATGTGTTTTTTTTCTTGTTGGCTTAGTGACTTGCTGTCAAGCTGTTTGTTTTAGAATGGGAGCGCATAGCTGGTTGACCTCTGCGACGTCGTTTTCCCATTTGTCCTTTGGAATTTACACCACAACATGGAACCGCACACCATTTGTTGCATTTCTCAGTCATCAACCTCAGTCAAACAAACACTCCAAGTATTTCCACTCAAATTGTGGAGCGTGGCACAATCAGAGGAGAAAAGGATTGTTTTGAAAATAATCTTTGTAAAATTGCAATTTTGAAGTCTACCATCAAAACCATTGTGGTTATTTCTGCCAAGCGACGTGAGTTTGTAAGAATACCCCCGGGCTTGTGTAACATAGCCTTCGCGTGGTTCTTCCGTGTCATTTATTGCTATTGTGATCATAGCAACATGCTTTAGATGAGGCGCTGTGGTTTTTGCCACAAGCGCTCTTCCTTTAATGCCGATCAGCTTCACACGGGACAGGACGCAGGAGTCAATTCAAATTCAAAAATTCACTAATTGCTTGCAGGGCATGCTGGGATGTACGCGGCGCTCTTTCATGAGCACATGGTGGTGTAATGGTGAAAGGGGGAAATGGTGTGACTCTGGCCATATTTTGTTTTCACAGAGATCATGGATGCTTTACTTTGGCAGTGCTTCCTCCTGGCTCTCAAGAGCAAGGTGAAGAAATCAGAGCTCCCTCTGCTGACAAGCACTTTTCTCCGCAACCACATGGTTTCCTGCTGGTAACGAGTCAGACGTTAGTCACAAAGCGCTCAAGAGGAATTCACTTACTTAACATTCTGTTTTGGATTTTTTTTTCTTCAGCCCCAGCGGAAAACAACTAGATATAAAAAAATCCAGCTATAAAAAGGTACATGTGAATGTAGTTGGGTTTCCATCCACTCATTTTTATTCGAATTTTCAAGAAATGCGGAAATAAAACCGAATGGAAACGCTAGAAATTCGAAAAAGGGCTTAAAAAAAAAAAAAAAAAAAAACGCTTAGAGAGGGGGATTTTGAAGTGTATCGGAAAAAATGTGAATTATAGCTATGGAATATGCAAATACCCGCTGGCAGTATCGGATACACGTCGCACGTTTTGACTGGATATTATGTCGCACGTACGTTTGTAGTCACAAAGCAATATCTGACCATAAAGTAAGGTATGTTTGGGGGGACGACCAAACAGAAATCTTTTAGGAATTAATTAAAGAGGTGAATATTAATGCAATTTTAGATGGAAAACAGCAAAGAAACGCTACGGTTTATCAAGAATTATAAAAGCAAACTCACGTCAGCACATGGCACAGTCGCTTCCTGGTCTTCTTCTTCTTTTAAATGACTGGTGGATCACATCTCTATGATGTATAGCGCCACCTACAGCGATGGAGTCCCCTATCAATATTCGCAAAAGAAGAACAGATGGAAATGAGCAAAAATTGCATGTCCGTTTTGCGCATTTTCAGTAAATTTGCTTAAAAATGTCAAAACAATTGGATGGAAACCTGACTTGTGCCATGTTTGAGACATTTCTTTCAACTTAAGTCTTCAAACAGCTTTCCAAGTTCCTGCAAGTCATGCAGCAGCAGCACAGCATCATCCGTGTGAAAGAACTGACAAAAGGCGTGGAAAGCATCGTAGAGGTGGACTGGAAAAGCCCAGAGTCAGCTTGCCATTTACACACCGACATTCAAAACGGAAACACATCAAAGTTCTCATTTGTTCCCTCTATGTGTGTCACATGTAGACTACGTTTCTCTGTTCCCGAGGAGACAGGCATGGAAGCGATTCCGCTTGGGGAAACGCTGTATCATCCTCCCGAGATCACCACTTTATACTCCGTGTCAGCTCGACTGCAGCCTCTTTTTCAGGATGCGAGCAAAAGGTGTGTGTATTTTTTAAGGATGGGCGGAATACCGATACCGGGTATCGGTATCAGGCCGATACCAGGACACATTTCACGGTATCGGTTAGTGGTGGAACGGATCATCATTGATCAGTGGTTAGTTCTGATTCGAAAAAGGATCCGATGCATGACTCAAATCCATGATACGATCCGAAGCGTGGCTTTTGCAATGGATATCGATACTGGTATCAGCCCCCGCTCTTATGGACGTTCGGTCAGGAACTAATTGGTTAGGCCTATTTTGCACGTATTGATCGCCACAGGGGCCATCCTGTAAGAGAAGACAGCACATAAGTCTTCAGTTGTACTCAACAATTTAATTTGCTCTGAAGTGCAGACAGATCTGTGTATATCATATCGTATATTGTCTCTGACTACTGCACTGCTATGAGATGAATGACGAACGGAGAACGTGAAACAGGGAAGAGAAATACAGAGCAGCCTTCCAAATTAAAAGCATGCATTTCAAAACAAGAAATCCTTAAACATCACACACTAAACCGCTTGAGGAATTCTTAACATGCTAGATGTTACAAAATGATTTGAAGCCCTATTGTATTGAATTGAATTATTTGCACTTCACTGTATTCCTTAAAAATAAGTTGTACAACCACATATTTTGATTGGAGCTTTTGTTCCCTGGCCACTGGATTATTTGTTTCATTTTATTTATCTATTTAAAAAAAAAAAAAAAATCATTTTATGGTATGCTCTATGCAAAATGACTTTTATTAGCAAATTAAAAAAATAATCAATGTCATTAATTTCAAGCAATTTTAAGGAAATGAATTGGGATATATAGGTCCTTTAAAAATATATATCTTTCATTGTTTTTTGTTGTTTTGTTTTTTAAACTTAATGTATCATCAGTACTAATGGTATCGGCACTTGTTATTGGTGAGTACTGAAGATTTACGTATCGGTATTGGTCTAAAAAAAAATCAACCATCCCTATTATTTTGTGAGTCATATAATGAAACATGTCCCTACGAATTGAGAAAGCTTGTGAGTGAAGAAGCACCCACATGTTTCATATTTCTTTGAATTAGGCTTCCACTCCGCCTGGGCTGCACTGTGGCAGAACTTAACCTCCAAACAACCCGTAAAGGCGGAGTGGCGGGATCAAGTTACCAGAGCCGGCAAAGTCGACTTTTAGAAGGTGGAAGAAAGTGTCTAAATGACTCCTGTTGTATTGATTTGCTTTTCCCCAACTGCTTGGCTCCATATGTTTTATGGTGTGCTATAATTGGAAAAGTATCAAATGTGTGTTGCTTGGCAAACATTTTTACAGTAATGTCCAAAACATTACATCACTTATAAATCTAAGTCACTTGCGACCTTAAAAGTAAATCTTCTTTGATATCTCCAGAGTCTCATGACTGTTATTTTGCCAACCTGTGTCAAAAGTTGGATATTTCATACTCATGTGCGGTCCTGAATGGTTTTTGGACTTGTTGTAATATAAAGTTTGCAAGTTGCTACTGGGTGAAGCTGTTTTCACATTCACAACTTTCTTCTTCATGGTGTGGATTGGTGGAAACTTTGCTACGAGTATTTTCGGTGTGCACAGCCGTTCTGTTAACTGGCCTCACTTCACTGACCCCACTAACGCACCCAACGTGGCGAACCTCTAACCAAAGCCACGCGCCTCACAAACATGGGCAGATGTGCCCTGTATGTAGTGTTCTTTTCATCAGGGAAAACTAACAAAGATCATTTTGTCAATGCACATATTTCACCAGACTAAACCCAGACTACACTAGACTAAAACCCTCATTAAGAAACAATAACTGGGACTAAATCAGTATGCATTTTCGTCCACTAATAAAGACTTCACTTAATAAAAACGGGACTAAAATAGGCATTAATTCATGAACAAAAACGAGACAAATATATGATTTTGTAAAATCTTATCTCTGCTAATCTGTCATGTTTGTGACACTGTCATGTGACACTGTCATGTGACACAGTGACACACACCCTTTCAAATCAGCAGCTAGCGAGTGCAACGCGCACAAACCCATGAGACAGTCAGGAGGTGGATTTACGATGAAAGGTGAAAAAAAGAGAGTCAATTATAGTTCTAATGTAACATTAATCCAACGGCTATAACGTTCCAACAATAATGTTAATCCGACCGCTAACTAATGCAGGCTAACTTGCTAGCTCGTAGCATGGAGCCATAGCAGCCACTAGTAGCAATTGTGTGTCAAGTTGTTTTTCATCAAAAAGATGAGAGAAAAATTTATGTGAAATAGTTTTAGATCCGAAATGTTCAACATAATCTGCTGACAAAAAAAAAATATATACAGGGGTAAAATGATTGTCATGACTAAAACTAGACTAAAATGTTGACAGTTTTTGTTGACTAAAACTAGACGAATTATATTCTGTTTTCATGGGCTAAATGTTACATTTATAGTCGACTAAAAATGGACTAAATAAAAATGGGGTGAGGTTGACTATGATCAAAACTAACAAGCATGATTAAAACTAAAACTGAGACTAAATTTCAAAATAGCGGATAAAATTAGCACTACCTGTATGTAACATGAAGTGCTACTATAACTGCTATAGTAGTGTTATAGTATACCACTGTATGATGTTTTATTTATTGGCATGTGCAATCAATTTAAAATCCAAAAGAGCTGACAAACTCTCCTGTTGCCAATCGCACGTCACCTCTGAATCCTCTCAGCATATTCTGCCATTGTTCTAGCAAAGCTCTTGAAGCCCTTGGCAACAGGTCAGCACGAGGTCACGGGGCGCATCTGCACCTAAACGTGGAATGTTTGATGGAAATGATGTTCTCTGGCGCTCCCGCAGGAAAGGCGCGGCACTGCAAGCTGCTGAGGTGAGAAGCATTGTCACGGAATATGTGAAGAAGAATGACTTGGTGGATGAAACCAATAAGAAGTAAGTACAATCAACTTTCTGCAAATACATAAACATGAGTGCATTGGTGCTAAGTAATGAATACAAAACATTTCACTTTGCATAATAGTTGTTTTGCGAAGATGATTAAAATGACATTACAGTGTTTGCATTAAATTCAGCAGTTCCTTTAGTCAGCAGGCAAGATGGAAAGAAAAGCTCTGTTGTTGGCGTTCAGTAATAAACTGTGGAAGATTAGAAGCATAATAAGGGCACAGCTTGCTTCAGGGTTCAATATAGTTCAGTTATTGTGGTTAAGAGTACCAACGTTCACCTCCCGGGGCATGTGATGCAGCTGTGATCAGATCAAATGCTGAAATGTGACTCCGAATCTGAAGGGGTCTTGCTGTTCTTCTTTTTAGGCCCAAAAATCCCATCTTTGTCGTTTCATGTGCCACATAAATAGATGATTAGCGGTATGAGAGATTAAGCTGATAAAGGCATGAAAGACTAATAAAATAAAGCAGCATGTGGCCTGCCATCAGGTTGAATGCGCAAGCGGAAGTGAGACAATCATTTTGTGTGTTTGCTTTTCCAACAGTTACGTGAGAATCGACCCAACTTTATGCGACTGTTTACTGGAGAAATCAGAGTACCAGGAAATAGAAACTCTCAAGTGGGATGATCTTTTCAGCAGGTAACGTTGGGGATTTTCTTTTGCCGCGACATGACACCACACAAACAAGCTTTTTGTTCTACACAGCAACCCCTCACTTGACCGTCCCCGAACCCTATTGGTAGTAACGTGTTGGTCTGCGTTGAACGTGATATTTACAGTGATGCAAAACATTGCCCCTCTCTGATCAGCGTCTGAGATTGCTGATGCTCAAAAACGTGTCAACAGATCGAGAAACTGTCAAACTCCATCGATGGAAAGCTTATCACTGTGTTGGTCACAGATTTTTTTTCCCTTATGTTTTTATTCTCTCTTTCACTTTCACGGATGAAAATGAACAAGTGAGATGGGAATTTTTTCACTTAGCAGTAACAGTTGCCAAATATTTACACAGAAACAGTAGATATTATCCTACGACCGACAAAGCCTGACTTTAACTCAGGCATGAGTTTAATTTATTTTGTGACATTGACATTGATATGTTCGAGCCTCGCAAACATTTTGCCATGTGCCTTTTAATAAGAAAAATACGGTATCTCTCCATAAAATTGTACGGTTTTATCACTTTCACAACTGACTCTAAACGACTTGTTTCTTAGCATTTAGCTACATGGACTGGGTTTATGTTTAGTTTGACAGTAAATTTTAATGACGAGTGGCAATAAACAGTCTGAAGGCTCTTTTTTTTAAAGAATTGTTCACCATCTGCCAACCTAACTTTGTTGGACGCATCTCACGCTTTTATCTCAGATTTTTGCTTACAAGTTGAAGCAAAAAAAATCCAGCAACGGCTTGTATCTTGAAAAATATGTATATAACGGTTTATTAACATTCTTTCGAAAAAACAATAGTCGAATAATTAAAAAAAAAAAAGGATCTTGTGGTGGTGCATAAAGTCAGGTGATGGATAATTGATGGACAATTAATTTATCTTTTATCAAACAAATACAATCTGCAAGTACTTCAATAACATTTCATCCTCTCTTTAGGGTCGAGTTGCATTAGAACTAAAAATAAAAAAATGATGCACATACAAATGACATGAACGCAGACAGCCAAACGTACACAAAACGCAAGATCAATATGTTGCATTTCCAACACAAAACCACTTAAAAGGAGAAATGTTCACCGGCTCAACTTTTGTTTTAATATAATCCTTGAACCCCAAATCAAATGTGATTTGCTATTCTGCTGCCTCTGGATGGGACTCCCTGTGGTTTGTTCTGAATCTGCAACACAAGAAAAGATTAGAGATAAACGTCACATACTGGTCGTAATTTTACATTTTAAACCCTACGTTGGACAAAACAACATTATGTACGTGCTCACGTTTGAGTTATCAGTGTCAGCATTTCACGACAGAGTCCAAGCGTTTCAACGTCAAACTATTCGGAACACCTTTTTCTCATGTTAACGCTGAATCGTGGACTTTTGAGACCTTAACTCTTTGACTGCCAAAAACGTTAAATAACGTTTAGTAAAATCCTATGGAGGAGTGCCAAAGACGTTAAAAGACGTTTGTTTCAAAACAGAGGTGAAACTAACCATTTTCTATTGTTGATTACTGAAAAACGGAATAAGGTAGAAACAAACTTTTTTTTCTGATGAAAGATGAGAGTCCAATCTTTCATTTGGTAGTATGTGTGTTTCCATAGTCCAAACACAAAATGTTCTGTGGACCTTGAAATATCAGTCAAAATGCTTAAAATCGGCTGGCACCCACGGCATCCCTTTTCTGAAAACGTCTGGCAGTCAAAGAGTTAATGAAATGATGACTAAAATTCAAGACTTGGAAAATACAACCTATTGTAGCTTTCAAGTAAATGATAACATACAGTACTTCTACTTTAAAGGGACAGCACATGTTAGAGGCTTTGGAGGTTGAGGCCAGCCTGAGATGGTTTGGACATGTCCAGAGGACAGACAATGAATATATTGGCAGAAGGATGCCTAGTTTCCAAATACCAGGCAGAAGGTCTAGAGGAAGACCAAAGAGGAGGTTTATGGATGTAGTTAAAGAGGACATGAAGGTGGTTGGTGGTGCGAGAGCAGAGGATGCAGAGAACAGGCTTAGATGGAGGCAACCGATTCGCTGAAGGGAAAAGCCCAAAGGAAAAGAAGAATTATCTTTCACATTGCAATGCCAAAGTGCAGTCTTAAAATCCCAGAAAAAGATTCTGGCTGGCTTTGGTGTGGGTTTTTTTTTTCTTCTCCTTTTCTTTCTTCTCTCTTCTTCCCTCTCCTCCACAATTTCTTGCGGCAAAGAGAATTTTTTCAGAATTCAAATATTTATTGCAAAATTGATGGCCTGCGTGGCCATTCAGAGTTTTTACTGAACCGGGCGTTTTACTTCTGCATTAGGAAACGAACCAGCAAAACACCTAATATTTCATTCAAAATGACATCACCATGGTGTCAAAGGTCAAATTCAATTATTATATGCATATAAATAATCCCTTTAAGGTTGATCCTAAAATTGTAGGGTAAGGTTGGAACGCATTAAAAAAAGGCAACTTAGAAATAAGACTTTGATGTTATTGCCATCACAGTGTGACTGATTATCAAACTTTCACTGAGACAGACACAGATGATTTGTGGTCACATGACATCACTACTGTGGTCATCACAATGGCAGAATGAGGAAAACAAAGCAAGGCACAAATATGAAGAGGAGCGCCCTTTTCAATGGCAGAGTCACATTTCAGTTTACTTCACGATAATATTGGCAAGGATGACGGCAAACTCTTACGCTCAAACCAGTTCTATTTCAGGGAATAGTAACGGCCACACCCCTTCCTTCATGCCACTTGTGTGACTAGACTTACGCAATTTCTCCGGAACTGGCGTGTGAATGCTGGAAGTTGAATGCATGTAGAATTATGTGCAAAGTAAAATTCATGTGGAATGTTGTGGAATGCTTATTAAAACTCTTTGACTGCCAGACGTTTTCAGAAAAGGGATGCCGTGGGTGCCAGCCGATTTAAGCATTTTGACTGATCTTTCAAGGTCCACAGAAAATTATGTGTTTGGACTATGGAAACACATATAGTACCAAATGAAAGATTGGACTCTCATCTTTCATCAGAAAAAAAAAGTTTGTTTCTACCTTATTCCGTTTTTCAGTAATCAACAATAGAAAATGGTTAGGTTCACCTCTGTTTTGAAACAAACGTCTTTTAACGTCTTTGGCACTCCTCCCTAGGATTTTACTAAACGTTATTTAACGTTTTTGGCAGTCAAAGAGTTAAGGATATTGAATACAGTATTGTGTGACAATGATTCATTATCATCTATAACTGAATGATATTAAATCAAACAGAAGCGCCATGTTGAATGAGTTTCATGTCGTCAATGAAAATATGGAATGATATCAAAAGAAACTCAATCATGTGAAGTGATATTGAATATAATGGATGTTAAATGACTGGACAATGATTATTATAGTAAATTGAACTTGGACTAAAATCTGCTGCCACCTGAATTTGAACCCTGGTCTCAATGCACTAGCCATCTGCTTTAACCACTGGACTACAGTTGACATGTAAAAATTGTTGACAATGGTACGTAATTGTATTCATTATTTTGGTAGAAAACTGCAGATTTGATTTGTTTAATCCACATTTATGTGATGAGTTCATTTTATGATATGATATTTAGTACTTATGTATATCATTTTGTGTCCGGTGGAAATTGTAACATTTGCATTGCACAGTGAGAGTTGGGATTCGAACCATTGACCCCTTGGTCACTGAATAATGCATTTTACCAACTGCGCCGTTGCAGCAATATCCAACACCTGGGAATGATGATGAGCGCTATTTAAGGGAATTGAAAAGGAATGGGGGAACATTTGACATTAAATTGTGGAATGTGGAAAAATATGGGCCTGCTTGTGTGAAACTTTTGGAGCTTATTGAAGTTGTTGAAACGGTGTCAATCGTTAGTCCATATTTTGTGGGAGTTGAGGAGATGAAAAAGAAGAATTCACACAACTGTAGCGGAATTGAAACGTTGCCCTGTCATTGCAGGACGTTGGGGAGAATGCAGGAGTGCTATCAAATAGCGTTTCCTGGACAAACAGCCCTCATAAAGAAAGGACATATTGAGCCCATCGACGTCTCGGTGGCTTCCCGAGGCTCCAATAAGAAGGTGACCGCCATCCCCGACATCTCGCTGCTCTGCAATTTGCTAGTGACTTTAAATGGAATTGTATTGGTTAGGTAGTGTGGGAAATCGATGGATATGCATACAGTAGTGTTTTCCAAAAGTTTGTATACATATTTCTTGATTTCTATTTTGGTTCGGGATCCACGTACAGCCGTCACTATTTGTCACTTTTGCACTTATTTTGTAAGCATTACATTTTCTTGGCTCACCAATTGACATTGGAGCAGGTTTGCGAAATTGCTGCCTGGCCAGATGTTTCTCCACCAAAGTTATTTAGTCGTTCATGAAAACTAGTGAAATAACTACAAATACAATTGAAAAACAAACAAACCGTTTTTGTCAACGGAGGAAAAAAAAGAAGAAGTGATTTTATAATATCTATAACTAACTGGAAGTACAGTTTGTGTTTCTAATACCAAATATCTCAATGTCAAACAGTGGCTTAGGCATTGACAAATCATGCAGAGCCAAAAGCTTCATTCGGAATTGGTGTTAAATCATCTGAAGTGTGTACAGATAAAGCTTTATCGGTTTCCGAAGCGTCCACCGAATGGAGCTTTTGTTGACGCTGATGAGTTGGTTCTATTTGTAGCCCTGAAAATAGATTTTCCTCGGCTTTGCACAAACGCCTCCTCTAGGAGTTTGGTGTGGTGGCAGCAACAGGCCTTCCACTGTGTGCTTTGTCAAGGACATACTGTATCCCCTTTCAAGAAGCTGGTCATAGATTGGATCATTTGTACTAAATGTTGGCACAGAAAGATGGCCGAACCGAAGTGCTGTCAGGGGAGACAGAAAACCTTTCGCCAGGCACACATTTTTCAACACTGCTCCAATGTCATTTGGCAAAGGAATGATATTCTTGTGTAGAGTCCATTTTTGGACCCCATGTATTGTCAAAAAGGCATTTCAATCCATTTTGTTTGTCTTGTTTTGTTTCAAAATAAAACTTTACATTTGAAGATGCTTTTCTTTGAACTGCAACGACATAAGCTATTATAAGCATTTCCGTTTTTGTCGTCTTGGCCAGGTGACATGCAAAGTCAAAATAGTCTCGTTTTGCTCTAAAAATGGCCTTTTCTAGTTTTTGCCCTGGAAATTGAGTTTGCCAACCAGGTCTTATGTTATGGAGACGCTGTTTCTCAGCTATCTTTTTTTTTTCCTTTTTGTCAGTTTTTTTTTCTTCAAACAAATCTGGGTGATTTATTTATTCCATCTCTGATGGGTTTCATGTGCTCCGTAGGTGACCGTAATCAAAAACCTGGAGGTGTACGCTTTGGACCCTTCTGCTGTCGCCAGCGCTTTACAGCACCGGGTTCAAGCCAGTTCCGTCCTGCAAGCCGTTCCTGGGGCCAAAGACAAAGTCCTGGTCCAGATTCAAGGCAACCAGATTCAACAAGTTGGACATTTGCTGCTAGGTTTGCACCGTTATCTTCTTTACAGCCGATAACGGATGTGTTTTCCTACGTAATGCTTGTGGCTCATCTGTCATTTCAGATCATTATGGAATTCCTCGCAAGTACATCCAAGGGTTGGACAAAGCTCCAAAGGGTGGAAAGAAGAAGTAACGTTTGAACGCTACACCTGATGTAACGTCAGCATCGCTTACACAGCTGCTCTACTGTACTGTATGTAAACATTCGTGTGGGCCTTTCGTGTAATATACGCTCGTCGTAATGACAGCTGTTAAATGACATTTCTCTGCCTTTATTGCCGTGGTGAGAATGCTGTACCGTAGCTTAATGGCGTCCGTCGTACCCTTCACCGTTTAGACGTTCGGCGCTGTCATGTTAAATCAGGCAGCTAGCAAGAAATCCCACATGACTTTCAGGATATAAGAACCACTTTCATTTGTGGACACGATTCAGAGAACATTTCTGTCATGATATCAACGGCTGTCAAAAGTGGAATCCACTGTATAAAATCAATATTTTGTCAACGTACAATGTGTTCTTCATTTGTCACGTCAGTCGGTGAAATGGTGGCAAAATGAGGACAGGAAGTGAAAGGGGGGTGAGGGGGGGGGGGGGTTCCGATATTCTGCAGCACGTCATGGCCCCCCCAGGTCAATTGTTAAGCACAGTGTAATGAGCAGTCTTTGTTCAGAAAGGATGCACTTGGACGGAACCGAATTTGGTTCTGATGATCTCTTTGAGGTCTTGTTTTCGCATAATGACAGACTTCATCATTCACTTCACGGCACACTGAGAATTCAAGTATAGCAAAGTGCAACGCCGTTGCCTGCTTATTTTGGCTTGGGGTTGTTTTGGTTTCTATTTTTCTTTGTCGCTGAATGTGCATTTTTAAGGGAAATATATCATGAAGAGGACACTAAAGTGAAAATACAGCTTTTGTTTATTTATTTATTTACACAATCTTAAGAAAAATACAAATATGGCAGCAAAATCTGGGATCTGGGATCTCAATCATTAATCATTGGAGGATGAAAATGGCACATACTGGTTTGTACAAATTCAATGAAGTTCATAAGTGTGTCCAGTTCTCTAAAAATGAGGCCAATTTGCTAATTTTAATTTTAAATTTAATTTCTTGCAATTTTATTATCGCCCCCAAGAATTTGACTTTGTGCACTCTTATCCAAATCAGCCCCCTCAATCTAAACCTATGATGGCGTATTAGGGCCACATATAAAGATATCTATTTTTTTACAGGGCGGGGGCAATATTCCGAGAAAAAATACGCGTAAATTTGCGACTTTAGAAAGTGGCAAATTTGCAAGAAAATTTTTATGAATTGATATGAAATTACTGTATCAATGACTAAAAGATGCAGCCATATTTCTATTAGTTTAACACTTTTGTCCACTTTTATGTTAAACTTAGGGGGAAAAAATCTATTGTACATTTAGAACCGATATACAATTGGCGATTAATCATGAGTTAACTATAGTAGTCATGCGATTAAAAACGATTTAGAAAAATGTAATCACCTGACACTCCTAGTTCTGATACAAAATGTGGATGTGGCAGCCATTTTGCATTCACACAATAGCAGACAGCAAAATAAATGTTATCGGCGAGATACAATATGTATGAATTTGTGAAAGTGCCAAAACTATTGCATGTCTTTCCTGTTATGATTTCATAAAAACAAGAGTATCATTGTTTAATAATAGCAATTGCATACTCCGAGTTTTGCGGGTTAGATCACAGAATGTGGTCATTTTTGGAACGTTTAAACCATTTGTTGTTGAAGGCTGGAACCTTTATACATGAAAAATGAAATGCATATTTGTTCCAGTAAAACAAATGTACGCATATATTTAATGTGTCCATATTGAAAATGGCATTTGTGTCTTCTATCTTGTTAAGAAGTGAGTGGTCCGATGTGGTCTCCCAGTAGTGCTGACGAAAATTGGTTGCCCATCCCTGGTGTAAATCATACTGATAGTGCAGAGGGAGTTGGAAAGATATTAGACTCTGATGTCCGCCATACAAATGATCATTATTATTTTTATTACAGTATTATCATCACTGATAAGGTGTAACGTGCGAGGCTGCGATCGCTCACACTTGTGGCAAAAGAAAAGTGTGAATCCGAGCTCTGAGGCGAATGTTGATGGATAAAACTCAGGAGTTTATGTTCAAGTTCAGGAAGAGCGAATTGCACTGATGAATATTTTCTTTTTTGCATCCGCGTGCACGCATGTTATGAAAAGCACATACATTTGAAATCGGAATCGATGCTAGACTCACATGGTGCGGCTTCAGGGCATTTTTAAAGGTCGTCGTTTGCAGTGCAAACTGCTTGTAAGATTTGAAAGTAGCCTCACTGCGCTAATCTTTTCCCGATCTCGTCTCTAACAAAAGCGCTAGCCAGCTATGCTATTAGCATGGTTGACAAGCCAACGTTAGCCACTAAATTTGTATTGGTTTGAAGTTTGATTCTGATGAATGTACCCGTCAAGCAGAAATGTTGCTAATTCTGTGTGGCTTCTGAAATCTCTCAACTGCCTGAGGCCCTTTGCGTTATTTCTGTTTGCCAGTTATGAGGAAAATCACACAAACATAACTTTTATGGAGGAAAATGACAAATATTCAGATCTGAGAATTTTCAAAGGCTTTCAAAAATATTTATTTTGGGCGTTCATTGTTGCCATTGGCTATTTGGTGGCCCGGCTTCTTCTTCTTAGTTGTTTGGCCACTCTGGAGCATTTCATTTGCTGATAAAAGCTGGCATGCTGCCCAAAAGTGTTTCCCGTTCCCTGTGGAATGATGTCCCATGAGTCTCATGAATTAGGAAATGTGGTTTCATGATGACATTTTAACAGCGACTTAAAGGGCAAACGTTTGTAGCGAGCTCAACGCAAATTATACAAAACCTCCTCGAGGTGCTAACGTATCGATCACGAGATGTTTACGTAAGTATACTCGAAATTAGCCGAGTATACTTCGAGTTTACTTTTTGGGAGTATACTTAGAAGGCACTCTCTAAGTAAGGAAGCAAAGGTCGCTACCTTTAGTAGTAGTGTTTGCTGGTTGGATCCAATCTGTCAATTCGATCCTGCGGCGACGCTGGTTCGGCTGTCGGCTCCCCCCGAGTCACGTGTCGTCGTGTCCTTGGGCAAGGCACTTGACACACCAATGTGTTGCTACTCACACTGCCGTATGGAAGGTGCGAATGTTTGGTGGTGGTGGGGGGGGGGGGTGGTTGTGACTACTCGAGTAGCCACAACCGCCACCACAGTGTGAATGTGTGAGGCATGAATAATGTGTTCATTGTGAAGCGTCTTTGAGTGTCCAAACAAGCGCTATATAAATCGGACATTGTTATTATTAATTCATCACTGGGCTTTTTGCTGTACACTAAACTTTGCACATAAGTGTACCACAAAGTATACTTTCAAGTATACTTAATAGTGTGCTTAAATGTACTTGAAAGTATGCATAAGTATACTTATTCATTTACTTTATAATATACTTAAGTATACTTTTAAGTGTACTAAAATGTTCCAATTTGGTTCCAAGGAGTTTACTTCAAGTTTCCTTTTAGTACAAGAAGAAGTGCACTGGAAAAATAAACTTAAGTAAACTGGATATGATGTACTTAAAGTACAACTTTTTGGTAAGGGTGTGAGGGAGGACACAGCACGAGATCGCGTGTGGAGGACAAAACAGAAGACAGAAGAAAAGTGCAAGTGTCGCCTTTCAGCTTGCTTTGCTGTGCCGGAAGCCATCCAGTGTCCAAATTGCGACATTCTTTTCAGGGCAGGAATTTGACTTCATGGCACTCCGCATCATTTGTGGGCGCAAACCTCTTGGCTGTGTTTGCCTGCAAGGAAACGAGTGTCATGTTTTCAGAAAGTGAAGTTGAGGTCAACGCCCGCCCTTCGAGGGCATTACAGGACGTACATTTGACATTTGAAACAAACAAATATGCCAAAAGAGAGAAAGGACAATTGTTAGTTTCTCGGCTCCAAGTGCTGAACTGTGACATCTCTGTCGCCATCTACTGGCTCCTTTGGAACATCGCAACCACTGTAGCAGTTGAATACAAGTTTTGTTTACATGAGGACCCCGAGTTAACGTATCATCGGCAAGTCATTTCATTTAATAAAATAATGTAATAAAAGTTTTTAGTCTTTAGTTGTAAGTCAATGTCAGTTCATTTCCCTTGTGGGCGATTACGGCATCCATCTTTACCCAGCGATCCTTTCCTTAACTGAATTTGCCCTGTGGGAGTCATTAAAGGATTATCCCATTTAATGTTTTATGTTTATTTTACTTGATGAAAACGGCATGTCTGCCATTACTGTAATTAATAGTCTGCCCATCCCTTTGCCATTTGGCATACGCTCACTCGGGTCCCGCGGGGGCCGGCCTGCCGACTCTGCGAATGCGAGGTGAGCTACACGCCGCGCACTTTGCCAGACAGTCAGAAGGCACATTTTAGACAAACAAGCATTTACGCTCACGTTATTTAGCTAGCAACTTTTTCGAGCGTGACAATGAATGCAGAAATGAGTCGAAAACGGCTCGCAAGCATAGCGAGCCTCCAGACTCCATTTGAACCCGCAATCTGAGAAGTCCCAGGCAGATTTGAGATTTTGCAGCATTCTGCACAATCTAGTAATGATAACGCTTTGGAAGGTATTCAAACGCAGAGAAGAAGAAAAACAGGCCGTTAAAGATGACAAAGCAAGCGCAACTGAATGATTTATGAGTCAAGTAGTCAAATATTTCCACCACTTGACAGTAAAACATTCTTGATTGGTTATTGTCCAGACGTGTGCATTTTTATGCTCTAAAAGAAATTGTCGGACAATATCTCCGTTTTTCTGTGCTTTATTGATGCCACAGAAGCTTTTGATGAAGTCAAACATTTAAAGCTATTTATGAAATGAATTCATTAATAGAGGTGTGCCTCGACACTCGGTACGCTTTCTTGCTTTTTGGGATGCAAATCAATGAATGCATGTCAAATGTCCTTTCTGAGCCTTTTCATGTTGTTAATGGTGTTCGGCAAGGGGGAATTCTCTTTCCGGCTTTATTTAATGTCATGGGTGTCCAAGATCGGTCCTGGAGGGCCGGTGTCCTGCAGGTTTTGGAGGTTTCCCTGCTCCAACGCACCTGTTTCAATCAACAGGATTGTTATCAGGCTTAGTAGAGCTTGCTGATGAGCTTCAGCTGTGTTGGAGGAGAGAAATATCCAAAACCTGCGGGACTACCGGCCCCCGAGGACCGAGTTTGGACACCACTGTTTAATGTGGACATTGATGACCCGTCCTCACATCTCATGTGATGCGGATGGCTCGATGGTGATCAGCCCCGAACAGTGCCGGGGATGCAACAGTTGTTAAAAATGTGTTGTAAATTTGGGAAAGAACGGGACATTTTGTAGAATCCCACTAAAAGCAGCAGGATGATTTTTAGAAGCCAGGAGGACAAAAATGTTGTATTTCCTGCCTTTGATTTATGTGGAAAGTCTCTCATACGTGCTTGTGAAGTCAAGTACCTGCAGGGACATTTTCTAACTGGCCAGCATGTCGATGTGCAAACGCAGCTCGTGCGAAGTGTGCCCTCTTTCAAGCCGACTGCACTCGGCCGCACGCGGCCTCCTTGCGGTGGCAGTTCAAGCGCCGCGCCATCCGCCGACTCACTGTGGCCGATAATGACACCTTTCGGCTTTTGCTGAGGCTGCCGCGATGCTTCCGTGCAAGTCAGTTGTTTGTCAATGCTGATATTCCTACCTGTGAGGCACAAACAAAGGCAAAAACATTTGCTATTCCAATTTAGGCAGCGGCGGGAAGAGTCGGATAACTCCATTTTACGCACTTTTGACAAATCCTCAATTGTGCAATTGTAAGTACGCTTCTGCTTTGAGGAAGCGTTTGATGGAAATACTTTTGCCTCAATGATCTGATTGTTTTGCATTTCTTGTCCCTTTTGTCCCTTTTTCTTTTATGCTTATGGATCCTATTTGTGTCTACAATAAAGAATTGATTGATTGAAACCATGCATATATTATACATTAGGGGGAAAATTCACGGCACACCAACAAATAAAAGTCACAAAAAGCCATCTACAGTAGTGAAAAATAGAAAAGTCAAACGTTACAGCTTGCTTGTTGTGCATTATGCAACAATAAGTCTTTGAATGAGATCATGTGACATTTGTGAGAACAAAACCACTCGTGTCCAAGTCCACATAAAAGCCCACTGATTTCAAACCAGTAAATGCTTTCACTTCATTTTCCTCAAGGCCAAAACAACCAACACCGACAAATGACTTTGGGCAAGGGTTTTCAAACTACAGCTCGGGGGGTCATTTGCGGCCCACCACTTATCTTCTTAGTGGCCTGTGATAAATACAAAAAAAAATCTTTAACTTTTTGCTTGGTCACCTAGTGTTTTGTTTTGTTACAAATAAATAGTACTAATATGAATACGTGAATACAAAATAACTGCTCAGTGTGCCCAAAAATCGATTCTCATAAGAATCGCGATTATCATTTAGTACGATTCAGCATCGATTTTAAATGTCCCCAAATCAATTTTATTTCAATTATTTATTTATGCCACTTAGGGGCAGTGTGGTTCCACGCTCTCTGATTCACTACTAAGTTGTAACCACATTAGAGAGTAGAAGGAAAAAGTCACTATCAAGTTATTCTAATAAAAGTAGTTTTTTTGCAGCGTGGAGTCGTTCTTTGAGTGATAAAAGTGCCGCGAGTAGCGCGCTAATTAGCATTAGCGAGTCCGACTGGAGGAGATCATAACGATTCCTCGAACGTGTATAAATTGAAGCAAAAATCATTGTCAATCAAATCATTTGGAATCAAAAATGGTCCTTAATCGAAAATCGATTCTGAATCGAATCGCACGCCCAAAAATCGTAATTGAATCGAATCGTGAGATATTCAAAGATTCCCACTCCTACTCAGTATATCATCTTTACTTACACCAATAGATTGGTTTCATGTGTTCAGTAAATTAAAAGGGAAAAATATCAAAGTGGCCATTTTTCTTTTGCCGCCCTGTAAAGAAAAATGTGTCCACGCTTGATTTCAGGTCATACGTATGGTCACAACATGGCGCCTCAAGTAAACTCAGCAGATGTCATCAACCAGGCCATGTCATCATGCTGAGAGGATTTGACTGCTAAAACAGGATTACACCGGTTGACATTTTTCCTGATCAGAACTGCTTACGCACTTTGATTAAAGACCCCAAAAATATATCAACTACTATGAATATTTTTAGATTACAGTTATATGACAGCAAATGTGACGTGGTTGAGTTAACGAGTTAGAAGAAAATCCACCTCCGTGTTCAAATCATTCACCTCAACTGCACTCTTTCAAGTCCAGATGTTGGAAACGACTCTCATCTGGTGCTTGTTAGAAGATCGATGACCGGCATGAATGCAAGTTCCACCAACACCCACCCAAAAATTGCAGCTGACTAGCAAACAACATTCCACGTGTCATTAATAATACTGAGGTTTCTTCTAATAGAATTGAAGAATTGTAGTAAAAAATGCGCTTTTGACATTGCAAAGGTGAGACAGACATGAACTCGCTCACAGATGACTTCACTTTAATACCATCATTTGTTATCGACTCGCCCAAAAGTGACGAAGGCGCCGTCCACACCAAAGCCAGTTTCAATGCAAGTTTTTCACCGTTGACGCCGTTCGTCCACCCGGCGGCGCAATTTCCGAGCTTGAAAGCGATCACTTTTGAAGGCGGACTCCGGAGTGGAAAGATTTCAAAACGTGGCGCGCACGCGTCCGTCTGGACGACGTCACGCTCGCACTTCGATGACGATGCATTGCCGCAGACGTATGCGACACTTCTCGCGCGAACCGTCAGTCTGTCAACAACGATGGCGGACGGTCGTTTTGCGCAAAATATTTTGCTTTTCTTTTGCCACGTTGAAGAAGCCGTGTTGTACGTGAATCAGCCGCCGTCTTTTTCATGTTGTTTCGATACACGCAGCGCCATGTTTGTTCTGTAGATCGCAATCAAGTGAGAAAAGTGATTCTTCTTCTACGCTTTCCGTTAACTCCCTGTGGCTGCGCTACAGCGCCACCTCAGGCTTGGCATATACATGACAGCCGTCCTCAGCGTCTTCTTTTGGACACACGCAAGTCTTGAAATGCTTCTGTGCGGACGAGATTTGTTTGAGGGACGAGGAGGGCTTTGCTTCCGTCCGGACGGGGCCTCATTTGAACCCCGCCATCTGTATGACGGGCTCTTAGACGGCTTCACTGGCAGGCCGCAGTTTGTCAATTTTGGCAACCAGATTCCAGGCGTCATCACCACAAACACGGGCACACCACAAGGATGCGTCCTCAGCCCCGTCCTCTGCAAACTGTTAACGCACGATTGTGAAGACGCCAAAACTATCCTGAAGTAGCCAACGAGATGGCGGCGGTCAGTCAAGCGTTATGGCGGGAGGACAAAAACCTCACACTCCACATGGATGAGACAAAGGAGAAGAAGAAGAAGTAATAGAGGCCTGATAATGCAGTGAGGACCTTACCTGGGGTCCATTTCACAAAGCGCGTTCAACAAACAACGACGCTAGCTCTGGACAGCGAGTTGACATCAACTGAGAGAGGAAAGTCTGCGTTTTGGGTTCCAGGACGGCTGATTTGAGGTCGTTTTATCAACGCAGAGTAGTTCGACCTGGCGTTGCCACTACACCAAAAAGTCCACATCAATGGAGCCCCGATTTGTCGAGTCACCACGGCAACGGGGAAGCAGAGGTTGGCGCCGCCCTCTGCTTCCGTGTTTCCTTTTTTTTTTTTTTACCCCTCTCAACTGAAAATCTGAACGTCTTCAGAAAAAAAGTGCAACACCGCAACGGCTCCCCCGCAGAGGAAGGCGGCGTGGGAGAACCTGGCCGCTCGGGTCAACGCGTACTTTTAAATGTAGTCCTTTTGCAATCACAAGAATATTACAGCGGAAACCTGTTGAATTGGAGCTCATTGTCAAAAAGACGTGCCATGTTGGTGACAAAAGTGGACTTTACGCTGTAGACTAGAGGTGTATTTACGCAAAAAGTCGCCGCATCAGACTTTATCAATGAGGAAATGAAATGTCGTGTGTGTTGCTATGGTAACTGGCCGAGAGCTTAACTCTTTGACTGCCAGACGTTTTCAGAAAAGGGATGCCGTGGGTGCCAGCCGATTTAAGCATTTTTGACTGATCTTTCAAGCTTCACAGAAAATTATGTGTTTGGACTATGGAAACACCAAATGAAAGATTGGACTCTCATCTTTCATCAGAAAAAAAAGTTTGTTTCTACCTTATTCCGTTTTTCAGTAATCAACAATAGAAAATGGTTAGTTTCATCTCTGTTTTGAAAAAAACGTCTTTTAACGTCTTTGGCACTCCTCCATAGGATTTTACTAAACGTTATTTAACGTTTTTGGCAGTCAAAGAGTTAAATGAAAAAATGTTAAGGAACAGGCTAGAGTTAAATCTGTTCCTCTGGTTTCTGAAACAGAAAACGCAGAGTTTCCCACAATTCAGGGTTAACAGACTCAGGATTCTCACGAAACCTGCTTTGTGAAATGGACCCGTGGAGACTGAACAATACGCAGCCGGGGTCCATTTCACAAAACGGCTTGAGTGAGAACCCTGAGTCTGTTAAACCCGAAATGAGGGAAATTCTGCGTTGTCCGTTTCAGATCGGGACGTCACTGAAACCGGAGGAAACGAGGCGACTCTAGCCTGTTTCATAAAAAACGGTGACGGACGGACGGACGGAGGGACGGACGGACGGATGGCTGGCTGGGGGGCCAGCATGCGTCCAAAACATCGTCAAACTTGAATGACTTATGATGCATTCATATTTATTAATAATGGGACTGATGGCGTTTTAATGACTATTTTATTATGGTTCGACTGATTACTGATGACTCTTTAATGAGCATTTCAAATGTGTTTGTATTATTCTGAGTAATACATTCAAATTTTTTGGGTCAAACCAGCTCCCAAGAAGAACAGATTGTCTTTGATCTTGAAGCAAAACTGCAAATGTTATTATTCATGCTAACAGTCGCTCTGTTTTAGAAAATGTGGCCCAAAAAAATGAAGACTGTCGTGACAAACGAGCCCGGTGTGGTAAGGGTGCGAATTCCAAACTGCGGACAGAAACAGAAACGGAGAAACGTTGTCTTTGGGTGTCCTGCTTGGGGCTGAAGTCCTCCCAGTTGTCGTTATCATCCTTTCGCCGCTTATGCGAGTGCTGCCAATAATGAGAAACGTGCGGAAACAATTTGACAAGCTGCCGTCAATCTCAAGAAGAAAAAGTCACTTCTGGTTTGCAGACGGCTTGACGCTGATGCAAGTCATAAACGCTCACAGTCTTTGGTTTGAGTCCATGTGGCTCGCACATGTGCCTGCCTGAGGTTCCGGCTTTCAATCTCAAGTACCCCCCAAGCACGCGCTTCGTAAAAACGTGCATGCGTGAATGTCACTGTGAAAGCTCATCTGTCTACGGTTGGCAACTTAAAGGTCGGAAGGGGCCACAGTTTTGTTAGCGCTACTGGGGGGCCACATCGGACCGCAGACTTCAAAAGCAGATGTATGACAAAAATGCAGTTTCAATAAGGACAAAAATAGTGTATATGTCTGTTTTTAAACCAATGCATAGATGAGTATCTTCATGTATTTTAATGCTGAAATGCATAAAAAAATCCACTTGTCAGCTACAAATTCTTTGGAGCAAACATAAAAATAACCGCATACTGTGAGGTTTGTTTTTTGTTTTGCTGAGAAAATAGCTCTCTTAAAATAAAAATTCCCCCACAAAGACAGAACAAAAGAGTACAATTAACGGCATGAAATCGGTCCATATTTTTGTAGGTCACATATTTATAGTTCAAACGAGAGTCACAGAAGGTCCTTAATAAGTCCTTTCGCACCCCGATACCACCGGTAGTGGTTGAAGTCACGAGGTCAGGATGTCTTGGGTACCGCGCAAGATGTCTTCCACAGCAGTGGCGCCTTTTTCAGCCTCAAGCTCATGTTGAAAATATGCTCCACAATGAGTTGCCTTGCCAAGGACTTGAGGAGCCTTGACCTTAAGCCATCCCGACCGGTGGCCTTCCTGACCTTGAGCCTTGGCCTTAAGCCATCCCGACCGGTGGCCTTCTTGACCTTGAGCCTTGACCTTAAGCCATCCGGACCGATGGCCTTCTTGACCTTGAGCCTTGACCTTAAGCCATCCGGACCGGTGGCCTTCTTGACCTTGAGCCTTGGCCTTAAGCCATCCCGACCGGTGGCCTTCTTGACCTTGAGCCTTGACCTTAAGCCATCCCGACCGGTGGCCTTCTTGACCTTGAGCCTTGGCCTTAAGCCATCCCGACCGGTGGCCTTCTTGACCTTGAGCCTTGACCTTAAGCCATCCGGACCGGTGGCCTTCTTGACCTTGAGCCTTGGCCTTAAGCCATCCCGACCGGTGGCCTTCTTGACCTTGAGCCTTGACCTTAAGCCATCCCGACCGGTGGCCTTCTTGACCTTGAGCCTTGACCTTAAGCCATCCCGACCGGTGGCCTTCTTGACCTTGAGCCTTGGCCTTAAGCCATCCCGACCGGTGGCCTTCTTGACCTTGAGCCTTGACCTTAAGCCATCCGGACCGGTGGCCTTCTTGACCTTGAGCCTTGGCCTTAAGCCATCCCGACCGGTGGCCTTCTTGACCTTGAGCCTTGACCTTAAGCCATCCCGACCGGTGGCCTTCTTGACCTTGAGCCTTGACCTTAAGCCATCCCGACCGGTGGCCTTCTTGACCTTGAGCCTTGGCCTTAAGCCATCCCGACCGGTGGCCTTCTTGACCTTGAGCCTTGACCTTAAGCCATCCCGACCGGTGGCCTTCCTGACCTTGAGCCTTGGCCTTAAGCCATCCCGACCGGTGGCCTTCTTGACCTTGAGCCTTGGCCTTAAGCCATCCGGACCGGTGGCCTTCTTGACCTTGAGCCTTGGCCTTAAGCCATCCCGACCGGTGGCCTTCTTGACCTTGAGCCTTGACCTTAAGCCATCCGGACCGGTGGCCTTCTTGACCTTGAGCCTTGACCTTAAGCCATCCCGACCGGTGGCCTTCTTGACCTTGAGCCTTGGCCTTAAGCCATCCCGACCGGTGGCCTTCTTGACCTTGAGCCTTGACCTTAAGCCATCCCGACCGGTGGCCTTCTTGACCTTGAGCCTTGGCCTTAAGCCATCCCGACCGGTGGCCTTCTTGACCTTGAGCCTTGGCCTTAAGCCATCCCGACTGGTGGCCTTCTTGACCTTGAGCCTTGGCCTTAAGCCATCCCGACTGGTGGCCTTCTTGACCTTGAGCCTTGGCCTTAAGCCATCCCGACCGGTGGCCTTCTTGACCTTGAGCCTTGACCTTAAGCCATCCCGACCGGTGGCCTTCCTGACCTTGAGCCTTGGCCTTAAGCCATCCCGACCGGTGGCCTTCTTGACCTTGAGCCTTGGCCTTAAGCCATCCGGACCGGTGGCCTTCTTGACCTTGAGCCTTGGCCTTAAGCCATCCCGACCGGTGGCCTTCTTGACCTTGAGCCTTGACATTAAGCCATCCGGACCGGTGGCCTTCTTGACCTTGAGCCTTGACCTTAAGCCATCCCGACCGGTGGCCTTCTTGACCTTGAGCCTTGGCCTTAAGCCATCCGGACCGGTGGCCTTCTTGACCTTGAGCCTTGGCCTTAAGCCATCCCGACCGGTGGCCTTCTTGACCTTGAGCCTTGACCTTAAGCCATCCGGACCGGTGGCCTTCTTGACCTTGAGCCTTGACCCTAAGCCATCCCGACCGGTGGCCTTCTTGATCTTGAGCCTTGGCCTTAAGCCATCCCGACCGGTGGCCTTCTTGACCTTGAGCCTTGACCTTAAGCCATCCGGACCGGTGGCCTTCTTGACCTTGACCTTTGACCTTAAGCCATCCGGACCAGTGGCCTGATCCCCGGTTTGTTGTTCACAAACTGTCTTGCAGTCTTGATAGGAATGGCAGCATCAACACAAAAGTTGACGTAGTCCGTCCCACAGCTGGTTAGACTGACAATGTCCTCCCTGTGGTCATCACAAAACACATCCCACATCGTGGTGTCAAAACAGTCTTTCAATGTCTCCGCAGCCTTCACTGACCACGTCTTCCTTGTGTAGCTGGTGGCTTGTCTGCGTACTAAAAGGTTTGTACACAAGGAGAAGATACACAAGATGATGGTCGGTCGGATCTACCCAGAGGAGCAAGGGGTGAGCATTTTATTAATTAGTGTGATTGAAACTGGACTAAAATGGAGACATTTCCATTTTAAAATGGCGGCTAAAATTGCCACTAGTGACCATTAAGGTTAAATGTCTGCAAGCTGCCTGAGGATCTGGATCATCATCTGAGAGCAGAGTCTGCGTTTGATCAGGAAAAAGAAAAAGTGGATTTTCGCCCAATGCTCCATGGCCTTAATCTGTGGGATTAGCGTGTCAAAAACTTGAGTTTAGCGTGCTGTTTTTATTGTCTTCATGCATCCGGTATGAGTCAAAGGACGTCCGCGGGTTGCGCGTATGCACGCTGCACATGTTGCAAATGCATTGAAACCAGCACCGGTGGCAATGATCGTATGGACGGACGGCGACATCCTCGGCCACACGTGCAGACGAGATGGAGGGAGGCGCGCGCGTGCGTGTGCGTGCGTGCGTGCGCGCGCGGGTTAAGAGCTAAAGCGGCTTGGCCCAGATGAGCGGGGATCTCAGGCTGTCTGCCAATCCAAGCCCGGCCAATAACACACTCTCGTTGACATGGTGAGGAAGCTGTGAGCGAGCCGGGCCGGGCCACACGCAGAGTTGAGCCACCGGATCCGTCAAATGTTTAGCATGCGCGATCCTATCAAATGGAACAAAACTCACACATTTCCTTCTGTATGAAGGCAACATGCAAGAAGAAAATCCATCCCAGACACACCCCAAAGTCTTGTCATGGGTGGACGGATGCATAGAATTGTCTTCCAGAACATTCTCGTTTAATGGCCTGCAAGGGTCATTCATCATCACTGGAATATTTTCCAGGAAAATTATTTTTCTCTGGTGAGTTTTTGAGCTCAACAGGAGTGACAAGAGAATGAAGGATTAGGCTGGATTTGTTGTACAATTTCAATGGAATGCTGCATTTAAGATGCGCCAACATCCTCCCTTGACGACCAAACTGGAAGACGACTCGACTACTGTACGTGGGAGCAACAACACGGGGGAAAAAAGAAAGTGGAAAAGAAGAAGTTACAAATACTTTGTGCAGTTCGCAAAATGGGTGGCAATTCGGACCAGAGGCTGACATTTTTTTTTAAATTTGTTCACATTTTGTTTCACTCTTTAAAATAAAAGAAATGAAAGGGGACAGAAAGAAGTTCTAATTTATTATATTTGCCTCTGATCAACACACAAAAATAATCAACACTAAATGAATGACAGCTAGCGGTCAAGATGCTTTCAATGTAACAATTCTATAAAATAATTCAACAGCATGTCCTTGTGCTATATATATTTTTCCAGTAATTGTGCTTTTATTTAAAATGAATAAATAAATACAGATAGACTTAGATGATTTTGTTTTATAATCCAGATTGTTCCACAAACACCTTGAGTTGAAATACTTCCTTTTTGTTTTGTTCTATATTTAGGTTTGGGAAAAAATATCTGTTCCTCTGAATTTGTACTCACTTTGTCTTTTTTTTCTTTTTTTTTTAATTTGTATATTTAACTGACAAAGTTTCATGAAGGGCTTTTTACAATATTTTAAGGTGGTTAAACTATCAATTCCTTCAATTTCAAAGTTTTTACTTGTATAAATAATGGATTCGTGTGGTGTCTGTATCCACATCCGAAAACGACACGAATAGCAGGTTTCTGTAGAAGAGAGACGGGTTCGGTATCGGTTTTGCCAGCACACCCCCCACACAATGCAAAAGGTCAGGTATGGAAAAATCAATGAATCATACAACAAAAATCAAGCATTCTTGTTCAATGATTCTTTAACCTTGTGTAAAACGGCTACAGTTTTGGATAGCTTCGATTTCACATCTTCTATATGTGGTTTCCATGTTAAGTGGTCACCAATAATAAAACCTAGATTGCCGCAGGATTCCTGCAGGATGGGAGTAAACCCTGCGTTTAATCATGGGATTGTGACGGGACAGGAAAAAAACTTCAAGGGAGCAGACGGGAGCAGGATTAATTCAATATTCGTTCGGGGGAAAACCTTGTACGAATGTACGGGAGTGGGACGGGAGTCGTTTTCACCGGGAGTGGGATGGGACAGGATTTTTTTATTATTTTTCACCAGGACTGGGACACGGGATGGGATTTTTGCTGTGGGAGTGGGATGGGACGGGAGTGAAAATCCACTCTAATTTGGACATTTGTTCCACGCAAAAAAAAAGGTCCAGGTTGCAAACAAGCTCTTTTTGTCAGTGTTTTCAACAGATTTGTGAATAATGATGAAACTTAGCTATATTCTAATGCTAAATTGCTGCAAAACGAAAACAGATACAAATATCATTTTTTCCTGATGAAAGAAGAGACTCTAATCTTTCTTTTGGAACGTTCCATGCTTTTATAGCTAAAGAACACAATATTCTGTGGTCCTTGCAAAATCAAGTCAAAATCCAGTAAAACAGCCGGGAGCGATGGGGGTTGTTTCAGTCAAAATGGCTGCCAGTGAATGAGTTAAGGCGCGCCATTTCAAACGTAAAAGATCAACTTTTCCATAATTAGAACAATGCGGCAGGATTGCGTCCGCTGATTGTAACAATACGTATTCAAATAATTGAAGGCTGGTTTTTGTTTGAGAACTAATTCTCATTTACAAATATGACATGACTAGGTTGTTTATATGTCTTCTCCATTTACTATTTAGGTCAAATTTTATTTACTTTCCAAGAAATGCATCTTTTTTTTTGCTTCGTAAATACGTCATATAAGTTACAAATCCAACTGGAGTTCGTTTTTAGAAGCGAGTCCAACCCCTAAATTCAATAGTTCAGTTTCAGCTTCTCAGTAGTAAATATTATCCTTCTGTAGTCCTTTTTATTTTCATTTTTACATTTTACAGACCAAACAAGTAAATCCTATTTAATTTGTTTGGACATTTTCAGCATTATCAATTTGAAATAGCATCCCATTTTTAACTCTTTGACTGCCAAAAACGTTAAATAACGTTTAGTAAAATCCTATGGAGGAGTGCCAAAGACGTTAAAAGACGTTTTTTTTTCAAAACAGAGGTGAAACTAACCATTTTCTATTGTTGATTACTGAAAAACGGAATAAGGTAGAAACAAACTCTTTTTTCTGATGAAAGATGAGAGTCCAATCTTTCATTTGGTAGTATGTGTGTTTCCATAGTCCAAACACAACATTTTCTGTGGACCTTGAAAGATCAGTCAAAATGCTTAAATCGGCTGGCACCCACGGCATCCCTTTTCTGAAAACGTCTGGCAGTCAAAGAGTTAAATAAAAGGGTGGAAATTACAACATAGGCAGGTTACGCGATTCTTAAAACAATGCTTATTTGCAGCCCTCATAATGATATTTCTGTACACTCTGTTCATATCTATGGAATGTTTTTTTTCTACGTCACACCATCTTCACTCAGTTATGTTGAGATAAATAGATTGTTAATTACGCAACTTAGGTTGTCCAATGATGTTATGAATGATGTTCCCGCTGTAGCTTTGCGTTCGTGTCGTCGGGTGCGTTTCATGTCGTGGCAGAGGAGCAGGAGGACTCATTAATATAGAGAACATCAGGAAGGACCGAGGTGGGGGGGGGGGGGGGGTCAATGAGGATAAAGTCTATGAGGACATCTGCCAAAACGAAGAGATCATCTCACCACCACCGCAGAAATGGCTGCGCAGTTCACTGTGACGTAACACGCAAATACGAATGGCAAAAAGGCTTTGGGCTTTTCGTCTTTCATCCATTTCATGTGCATTGTGTTTTGGCATCGCCATTTTGATCACCAGGCCGGTGGCTTAAACGGTCACTTTTGATGAAAAACAAACCGCTATAAATATAATATATCAATATACGACTTCCTTACTGGATCGGTCGAGGCCCGGGGTTAACAACGACCGACATCGGGTGCCGGTGGAAACTGGACGACTGTTTTGTCGAAGGAGGAGAGAAGGAAGGTGTTTTTGTAAGAAGAAAGAGAAGAGGAACACCAAGAGTCTAGGACTGACAGGAGGGACTTTGAATGAACTATGACAGGAAAAGATAGAGAACTGGTTGACATGATGAGGAGGAAGGTGGCCATATTGTGTTCCGGAGACCAGGTGGAAAGGGAGCAAAGCTAGAAGTTTAGGAGCAGGGTTCAAGTTGCTCTATCATGGAGTAGATAGGAAGAGAAATGGATTAGTTATCGCCGAGGAACGTCCTGGATTGAAGCTCCTGGTGTCCGCGCCAGATGTGGTCCGGCTGCCTGATCGCATCGGTGGCCTTCGCGCCTGCCGATGACGTCAGTACGTCTCGACCCTCAAAAAGAGGTCTGAACTTGTGATGTCCACCAAAATGTCCTCACGAGGATGAGTTGGTCCCCTCAATGGTGGTTAAACCAGGGAATAACAAGCGTGAGTATGGGCCCCATAATGTAGCAAAGACAAAGGCACACACACACACACACAGACACACAGAGGTCAACCTCAGAGGGAGCAAGGCTTTACAAGTTATACAAGAACAGCCTGCAGCCCTTTCAATTGTCCGACAGACAATCGGCCGTGCACGGAAATATGAAAAGAGAGACTTGAGGTGGGGTCAAAATAACAAACCAAAGCAACTAATGGAAGAAAAAAAAATGGAATCCTCTTTGCCCTCTGAAAAGAATATGAAAAGAGGCGGTGTCGTCCGATGGCACTCTCCTTGCATCCCATCGTCACGATGACACGGATGGACATGGATGATGCCGTGTGAGGGAGCCAAAAGCCAGGACGGGCGGGCGGGAGAGGGATAATACCTTGTGAATGCATGAATGTAGCGCTCGGGCTTAAAGTGACTTGAGGGCGAGCGAGCGGCGCACAGGAGAGCGAGCACATGTGCCATCGAGCTGGCCAACTCGCCCTCGTTGACTCCCACTGCCCCGCAGACGTCCCCCCGAAGAGCAGCGCGCGAGGTTCGAGCCCGCACGCACCTGCTCGTGAATACCGAGAAGCGCACCAGATATTTAGAGCTTGATTTCCAAGCACGGGATCGAATTGTGGTGCGCGGCTTGAGGAGACGAGAGAGAGAGAGAGGATGCTCAACAACGTGACGGCGGACGGCGAGGAAGGAGAGGCGAGCCCCAACAATCAGGGTGAGTCAGATGACAGGCTGAGGCTGATGACTTTGTGCAGGTGTTCCGAGTTAGGAGGGGGACGGATGCTGCGGTCGGTTTGGTTTGTGGCTACAGACAAACAGACAGACAGACAGACAGACAGACTGGCAAACGTTCAACGAGTGCAATCCAGCAGAGGTTGAGCTTGTTAAGGAATCCATGACAAGAAAAGGAAAAACTTTATAGTGAGCTGAGTGTGAGAGGGTGGGGGCAACATTTTCAGAGAAAAAAAAAGTGGCAAATTTGCGAGAAAAAACGTACAAGAAATAAACGTAGCGTAGCTTTAGTCTAATGTGAGGATTCGTTGGTGGTTAATGGGACGCTGTTTATAAAACGAAAAGGCAGGACAGAGTCAAGTCAAGTTTATTTATTTAGCCCTCAATCACACAAGAGTCCCCAAAGGGCTTCACTTGCCCGCAGTTGACAAATATCAACGACATCCCCTAATCGAACCACATGAGGACAAGGAAAACACACAAAAAAAAAAACAGGCAAAAAAAGAGAAACTTTAAGAAGGGACAGAGACGGATTCATTCTTAATTTCAACTTTACTCGTCATACGCGGCAGCTCGAGCGACAACACTTCCTGATCTACTATCAGCTGACGAAACACTAGCCAATCAGAAGCTAGCTTACTTTAGGGAAATGCAAGGGAAAGACGGAGAACAGCAGATTCGACACATCAACTTAGCTACTAAAAAAAAAAAAATGTATGAATGTGTAAATAAAAATTCTGGAAACATAAATGTACAAGTACATTTTTTTTTTTTGACTAAATGATAGCTAATACTTTAATTCATTTTAGTCAAAGGAAAAAACTAACTAAAAGTCAGTTAAAATTTCTTATCTTTGACTGCCAGACGTTTTCAGAAAAGGGATGCCGTGGGTGCCAGCCGATTTAAGCATTTTTGACTGATCTTTCAAGGTCCACAGAAAATTATGTATTTGGACTATGGAAACACACATACTACCAAATGAAAGATTGGACTCTCATCTTTCATCAGAAAAAAAAGTTTGTTTCTACCTTATTCCGTTTTTCAGTAATCAACTATAGAAAATGGTTAGTTTCACCTCTGTTTTGGAAAAAAACGTCTTTTAACGTCTTTGGCACTCCTCCATAGGATTTTACTAAACGTTATTTAACGTTTTTGGCAGTCAAAGAGTTATCAAAATGAGCACTTTAGTGTCTCGCTCAAGGACACTTTGACACAAGGGCTGAGGATGGAACCCACAACCTCCCTGGTTGAGAGACGACCACTCTACCACGGAGCCATGCCAGCCCCGTTCGGAACTACGTGTTTCGATCCGGGCCCTGGTGTTGAGTTTACCTGCTCAACATCTCGCCCAAAGTCACCTTGGGTCGGCTCCAGCCCACCTGGGACCGCGACGGGGGAAAAGCCGTATAGAAAATGGATGAGCAATTATTGTAAATGCTCATTTGTAACGTTATTGGCATATTGAGTGCAGTGCTGGAGTTCATCCGAGCTGTTTTTCAGAGCGAGAGGCAGGGAAGACCAAACTAACAGACAAGTAGATAATCAACACATTCACACTCATGTTCTCACCAACGGGCATTTGACCGTCTTCAATGAAACTTCGCAAGTGGAGCTTTTGGACTAAACTCACACAAGTACAAAGAAAACATTCATCATACTGACAGGCGTTTTTTTTAGTTGACCTTAGTTCACATTTGAGTTGAGCTACACCACAGCAAACCAACACCACAGTAATATCATTAAGACGAGATGTTCTGGAATCCAAATTGAGACACACTAAATGACACCAAGCAGAACAAATCGCAACGTTTGTTTTGTAACGTGTCGAATGAGTTGAAGTCTCATCGGGTTCATTCTCACGGATTGCGATCGTCATGTCGGAAGGACGACGTGCCCAATCGCACCAGAATTGATGATCCCGTTCATTCCTGAGTAAAAAAGAAGAAGGCGAGATAAAAATTCCTGATCGATCCCACGAGGCGTCCACTGGTGATTAATGGCAATCAATAAGATCAACTGGAGTGACTGTGAGGTTAAGTCAGCCATTTGTCAGAGCGGAATCGATGTTGGTTCACCAAACATTTCACATTTCGGCTTATTCTGACTTTCCCCTCAATATGCAATACATATTGATGAACGTAAACACACACCTGTTATCCATAATAGCATCCCAATTTAAAAAGATGCGTACTTGTGGTGCAGCGGATCTTGAAAGTCTACACACCCCTGATCAAATGTCTGCGATATGAAAAAAATGAGGCCAAAATAAATCAGATCAAACTTTTTATTAAGGTGACCCTAACTCTGGACCAAGGTTTAGTTAACCACAACTAATGAAAAAGCTCAAATTGAAAAAAAAAAATGTGTTACAAAATAAAACTAAAATGCTTAAAAAAAAAAAAAAACTCACTGAAGTTACATTTTATGTTTACAAAACTAACTATAATTGTAGCGAAAATGACCTTCGTTTTAGTCTTTGGTTATTCATTTGGGGTTTATTTTAAATGTGATTTTATGTATATTTATTTTGATATCACCCGGAATAAGGACGTTTGAAAGTGTGTCACGCGGAAGTGATGTCATCGAGCAGCAGCCAATAGAAAAGCACCTTCAGATTTCGCTTGCTTGACTTTTGGCTCCAATGTCTCGGCTTGCCTGCTTTTTCATTTTACTCAGCCCAAATGCGATGCTAAGTAAGAAGTGCGGTACTTTATCATTTTATCATAGTGTTTATTAAATATTGCGCACAAGTCAAAAAAAACAAAAAAACTACAACTAATACTGAAACTAACTAGACTAATATTAAGGATTTTTTTTTAAACTAAAACAAATAAAAACTAACAGAACCACCCTGAAAACTAATTAAAACTAACTACATTAAAAAACAACAACAAAAACTCTCAACTATAATAAGCTTGATCTGAACTGTTACGTGTGTTGTGGGAAGCAGAGACGAGGAGGCAGAGTTGAAGTAAAAAAGGGGTTATTCTTTAATTAAATTGTCTTTAACTCAGGGGTCTGTAACCCGCGGTTCTGGAGCCACGTGTGGCTCCCTCTGCTTCGCAAAAAGTTAAAAAATAAATAGTAGAAATTAATATTTATATATTTATGCTATATTTTTAGATAGAATATTGACTGCCAGACGTTTTCAGAAAAGGGATACCGCAAGCCGATTTAAGCATTTTTGACTGATCTTTCAAGGTCCACAGAAAATTATGTGTTTGGACTATGGAAACACACATGCTACCAAATGAAAGATTGGACTCTTATCTTTCATCAGAAAAAAATAGTTTGTTTCTACCTTATTCCGTTTTTCAGTAATCAACAATAGAAAATAGTTAGTTTCACCTCTGTTTTGAAAAAACGTCTTTTAACGTCTTTGGCACTCCTCCATAGGATTTTACTAAACGTTATTTAATGTTTTTGGCAGTCAAAGAGCTAAAGTATTGGAAGGCTCTTGGGCTCTCAGTGCATTCGACTAACTCGAACGCAATGTTTCATTCATCACAATGGCCAAAGGTTTTGCGGCTGCCGACAGATTTTGTTATTTATTTGGCCTTAAAGGGCTCTTTTGACAGGAAAGCTTGCTGACCCCTGCTCTAGCCCAAGCCTGAAAGTTTCGTACTAACACTGACTGCTACTTGGAACTGTTGACATAAAAAAAAAAAAAAAAAAAAGCATACCTAAGAGTGAGTGATGATCATGTATTGGCCACTGGAAATAATTCAGAACATAATGCATGAAGGTCAAACTAAGTTGGAAATTTTTCGTATTGATAACAACCATTATTATGGATGAATCATCCGTTTGGATGAACTTGAATCGATGTTTTTGAGCTTGCACTTGCTCATGTTTTTGTAGATAATCAACAACACACATTTCAACGCATTTCATCATAATTACCTCAAGAAAGGGCTGCTCGATTATGAAGAAAATATGAATCACGATTCATTTGGTAATAATTGCCATCACCATGAGGACAATCATTTCAATCAACTAATGTTTAAACATGTAAAAAAAATATTAAGATAAATACATTTCTTTGCAACACTATAATTGTGTGAGTTCTTTTTGTATCAAACAAGATTCATGAAATTAGTCATTTTAAAATAAAAAAGGGGCAAATATATCAATTTAAAATTCAAAATTAGTATTAAAAATCTTTTGTTTTTGTTTAAGATTATGCCAATTTTGCAATTGTGGAGTGCAATAATCGAAATTTGGAATCAATTTTGCTTAATTACACAGCCCTAACCTCAAGAGGAAAAAAGAAAAAAAGGCAGAGGCAGGTGGATCTGTATTATGTTGCAAAACTCCAGATGTTAACGCAAAACAAAACCTTCATCATGAGCATGTGGGCCACAAAACCAAACTGGTCGAGATGTCCGTTGCCGCATGCCAGTCCACTGATAGTGCTGACGTTTTCACATCATCCGGTAAGTTCAAAGCCCCTCAAATCATCTGGCGCGGCTTGTGGAGAAGAGCGAAGGTCATTTCAATAACAAATATTTGTCTGTGTTTATATAAGAGCATAAAATGACACCACGTGCGCTTAATGTGAGGTCACGGGTGAGGCTTTGCCACCGTTATGCAAGTCGAGCACACGGTTGGATCACTAATACAAAATGAAAAATGAATAGTCGTTTACTTGAAAAAAAATTGTGAGTGTTTTTTTACAAGGAGAGTTTTGAGTGCATTTTGCTTTTTAAAAGAAGAAGATGTAAGCATTGAGGAACGTACTCGTGACCTTCAGCCACTCTACCACCTGAGCCGTGCCACTCTTGCTGTTTGTCGCTATACTGCATTGCTGGCGTGTCCAAAATGAGACTGCAATATACTAACACACAGGAGGGACACGGCTTGGATGGTAGAGTGGCTGTCACCCAAGACATTTGTTCCTCAACGTTTACATAGCATCTTCTTCTTCTTTTTTAATAAACGAGTCAAATGTATTCAAAACTCTCTTTGTAAAATTGACTTGGAATTTCCAAGTGAAAAAAACGACTAGTTTTTAGATTATGGAGGACCAAAATTGTCAAAATTCTAATTAAATAAATAACTAAATAAATAAATGAATGAATAAAAGTGAAAATAAAAATGGATATAAAAAATATAATAAAAAAAATTAATACAAAAAATAAATATAAATGGGGGAAAAAAAAAAATATATATATATATATATATATCCATAAATAAATAAATATGTAAAAAAAAAAAAAAATAACGAGATTCAAAACTAAAACTAAATGTAAAAATAAATCCAAAAATAAATATAATAGAATTCAAAATCAATTAATAAATAAAAACGCTCTCACATGTGTTTATTTCAGGCTGCAGACATTCTGTCAGGTCGAAAATGTTATTCAAATGAGGGGGGCGTTCCTAAGCATGTCTTGGGTTGGGCCCCACCGTTGCAAAGTGCCTAAGAGCGTGTTTTTCAACCTTTTTGGACCCACGGCACAAGTTTTTCATGGAAATATTGATATACTGCAGACGGAAAAAGGCGAAAAAGGCATTTTGTTATCTTTGGCTTGGATGTTTTCTCACGTGCTAAGAGCAGCTCACCATTCGATGCTTCAGTGACCTTGACGGTCTGGAACAGTTCTCCTGAATTCAACTGGGACTGGCGCTAGACCACACATCCAATTCACTGCAGCTAACTTTACAGCCAATTTACTTGCATTTGGGACAACAACAACAAAAAATAACATTCTAAGCCAAACGCAATAAATAGCAAATTAGCATTGATGCTAATCTAACTTTACATAAAAAGTTGCTCATTGTAAAATTTGAGGAAAATGTTTTTCTGTGTCTGACAATGTGGAGCTTTTTTTACTTTGAAGGACCGCGCGGATCGTGCCTGATGTTAAAACAAACACAACTAATCCACTGGCCAGATGTCACAAGGCTGTTCGCCGGCATGTCAATAGAATCCATTTCACTGATTGTGCATACGTAATCATTTTTACGAATAGGAAAAGGTTCATATGAAATGATCGCTGATGGACGGCTCAAATATTCTTAGCATGCATCAGGAACATGAGTGATATCAAATTGTGTTGGGTTCTTGATTTAACTGTCGTTTAAATGTGCAGATGTTCCCTATAACGCCATTCACTTTTTCGCAGCCTTACTGATTTTTTGGGGTGCAATTTTGCATGCATTTTTTTTTTTTTTACAGTAGTGTACCTAATTGATGCAGAGAGAAATCTGAGAAAATGTAAATACCTCTCTGACAAGTGTATAAAGTTTTTTTACAGCCTTAAAACATTTATGATAAACGTAAAATTAAAATAAAAAACGGACTACTTCGTGGATTTCACTTTTTTGGAACGTAACCCCGGCGATAAACGAGGGAACAGTACATACTATATAAACTGTATTTACAGTGGAGTCTTGAGAGACAAAATGATTTCCAAAAGTAGTGATAAAAGCAAATCTTGATGGCAAACAACGTTCACAGTTTCCACTCATCTTTTCCTTCCACTAGTGTTAATTTCGTCAACAAAAATCATTTCGCCAACACATATTTTTCACCGGACTAAAACTAGAGTAAAACCCTCATTAATAAACAATAACTGGGACTAAATCAGTACGCGTTTTCATCAACTAATGAAGACGAGACGAAAATGTACTTCACTTCATAAAAACTGGACTAAAATCAATGGACATTTTAGTTCATGAACAAAAATGAGATTTAAAAAAAAAAAAGATTTTGGAAAATCTTGTCTCTGCTAATCTGTCACTGTGATGCTGTCATCGCTGTCATGTGACACACTTTTCAAATCTGCAGCTAGCGAGTGTAAAATGCACAAACATGGGACAAACAGGACGTGGATTGATGGTGAAAGGTTCAAAAAAAAGAAGTCAATTATAATTATAACATAAGATTAATCCAACGGCTATAACGTTCCAACAATAATGTTAATTTCACCGCTAACTCGTGCTTGCTAACTTGCTAGCTCGTAGCATAGAGCCATAGTAGCCACTTGTTGATGTACTGTAATTCTGTGTGTCAAGTTGTTTTTCCATCAAAAGAAAAGAGAATATTTTAAGTGAAATAATTTTAGATCTGAAATGTTCAACATTATCTGCTGACAAAAGAAAAATAACAGAAGTAAAATGATTGTCCTGACTAAAACTAGACTAAAACGTTGACAGACGTTTTGTTGACTAAAAGTAGACAAATGAAATTATGCTTTCTTGGACGAAAATAAAGCCTAAAATGCTAGATTTATAATCGACTAAAAATGGACTCCATAAATGAGGTTGATGAGGTCGACTAACTGTGATAAAAACTAACAAGCGTGATTGAAACTGAGACTAAATTTAAAAATGGCGGCTAAAATGAACCCTACCTTCTACAACACAGAAGCTTGTTTTCAATGTAGTGTCGCTTCCTAATTCGTCGTAATGTGGAGTGTGGCAATATATAAAGCGGACCTCATTTTGTCCTATAAAGATTTGAATATTGTTGCCTGCTAAAGATGTATTGCTTCACTAAACTGTCTAAGAGGAGAGAGCGTTTTTTTTGTCTTCCATCCTGGCATGTCGTCCTCAGGAATGCCAAGGACAGCCAAGGTGGTGTTTCATCAGGGAGTGTGTTTCAATCCCGTCAATGATTGTCAGTAATCCTCACAATGTGTTTTAGCGCCTCTTCAATTGCTCCACTTAAATGGAGAGTGTGTCACGTCATGACTTTAATCGATATGCAGCGAGTGGGTCAGAATGTCAAAGCTGGATTACAAAGGTCTTGACATAGTCCTCGTGTGTACAGACACAATTTATTTTCTGTATTATGGATTAGAATGTGCAGCAGAGTGATTCAGCGGTTACAGTTTGGAGGTTCTGGGTTCGAATCCTAGCGACAGCCTGCCGGTGCGGAGTTTGCAACTTCTTGTGTTTTCTTCAGGCACTCGCAGTGAAGTGAACGTTCGAAATTGACATTAGGCGTGAAAGTGAGTGTGGTTGTTGTCGGTTCGTCTAGACGAGTGATTGGCTGGCGACCGTGAGTGGCTCGTAACATAACGAGAAGGACGATTTCCTGGACTTTCGCCAAGACTGGACAACAATCCAAATAAGCAAACGGAGAAATGTTGAATATTTAGACATTTCTGACAATTAATAATAATAATAATAATAATAATAATAATAATAATACAGAAATGTTGAATATTTAGACATTGCTGATAAATAATAATAATAATACAGAGAAATGTTTAATATTAAGACATTTCTGAAAATTTAAGATAATTTAAAAAAAGTATTAATAATAATAATAAAATAACTGAGAAATGTTGAATATTTAGACATTTCTGACAATTAATAATAATAATTATAATACAGAAATGTTGAATATTTAGACATTGCTGATAAATAATAATAATAATACAGAGAAATGTTTAATATGAAGACATTTCTGAAAATTTAAGATAATTTAAAAAAAAGTATTAAGAATAATAATAAAATAACTGAGAAATGTTGAATATTAAGACATTTCTGACAATTGAAAATAATAAGAATAATGATACATAGAGATGTTGAATATTTAGACATGGCTGAGAATTAAAAATATCAAATAAAATAATAATAATAACTGAGAAATGTTGAATATCAAGACATTTCTGAAAATTTAAGATAATTTTAAAAAAGTATTAATAATAATAATAAAATAACTGCGAAATGTTGAATATTAAGACATTTCTGACAAGTGAAAATAATAAGAATAATGATACATAGAGATGTTGAATATTTAGACATGGCTGAGAATTAAAAATATCAAATAAAATAATAATAATAACTGAGAAATGTTGAATATGAAGACATTTCTGACAATTAAAAATAATAATGATACATAGAGATGTTGAATATTTAGACATTTCTGAGAATTAGAAATAATAATAATAATAATAATAATAATAAAGCGAAATCTTGAATATTTAGACATTTCTGACAGTTAAAAAAATAATAGTAGTAATAAGGATAATTATAATAATAATTTAGATTCTTGCTTCCAGGTATTTCTTCTCAACTGAGATTTTGTAGCATTAACATTATATATGACCATATGGATTTATGTGCAAATTTAGTGTCAAATTGCCTCAAATTTTGGCTTGATTTGGAAATACGCCCAGAATGCAAATCTGGAAGGATAGAAATCTGAGGCCACGATCATATAACTACCTTGCATCGCAAGCCACAAATCATGTTTACTTCTGCGTTACTTGTTCTTTTGTGTCATGTGTCACTTGAAGTGTGATGTTCTCACACACTGGAAATATGGGCTTGCGTTCAACAAAAGAAAACACTCAAAGCAGTCGCAGCTTCCGCTCGCTCATCTTACTAAGTCGCTCACAAGTCACTGGGATCACTCATCTGAGAATGTTTGTCTACGGTCCAGAAGAAGCGCAATGAGCAGTGACAGAGATTTCCTTTAATCCTCCAAAATACGCTACAGCACCAACCAATCATTTTAGACTAGATCAAATACAATACAGCGCGTCACCTAAATCTTTGCTTCAGTGTAGAATATAGCGTCTCACTCACACGACAATATTGTCTCTATAGACCACCATCAGGCACCATTAATTGACTAGCTTGTTTATTTATGAAATGTTTTATTTGGGGATAGTCCCTCAAGACTTGTGCATGGAGTTTTCACTAACAATGTTTCAAAAAACGTGAAATAAGCAACAATTGCTGATGCTAAATGCTATTGCTAAACGCTAAACAGGTCAATGCACTCAGCATTATCCAACCTTTTTTGCTCGGTCCTGACAACTATTGGAAGCTGGTTTTGCCGGCGTTTACCTGGCGCTGGTCACTCACTGCAACATTGAAAATAGACTGCTAGAAAGATTCAAGCGTGCGTTGTCTGACAGGCAACTGGCAACCGCATTGGACTTCAATTCCCATGAGTCTTACATGCAAAAGCAGGAAGTAGTTCCAGTTCCTGCGATTGCCTGCTACGTCGGTCCGTCCGGCTTGCGATTAGATGCGGATGCGCATGAGAATGCAAACGTACGTTTGGAAGTTATTAGGAAAGAATTAACAGTTACATTTATTTTATGGGTTTATGGTATGAATCGCTATGACAACTGTGTGATTGACAACAATAAAAGAAACAGACGTTTTGAGCAATAGCGGGACAAAACAATGAGGTTGGCAAAATCCACCGTGACGCGAGACCCAAGGCTCAAAACCAGGACTGTCCCGGCCAAAACAGCATGTCTGGTCACCTGAACCATCACGTCCTCCGAGGGTTGCTCACACTTCCCAAGTCTGGCTGTCCAAGGTTTCTACAGGTGAAATGTGGGCGGATGCCGGGCAGCTTTCGAAAAATGTTTGGGGCCCTGGCAGAGTCGAATGAAGCCTCGATGCCGTGTCGGTGTCAGCTCAGTAAATGTTTCATAATATTCATTTCTGTTAACAGTTGTTGTAGCAACATACGCAAAGGAGCCCGTTATTCGCATACACACTGCTCCCTTGCTCACACATTCAACATTTAAGCTTTATAAATTGGCATGCGACGGCGGGCTTTGAATGGCTTAGCTCACAGATGGCGATTGCGATCGTGGACAATATATATGTTTCCCGTCCCACTCGGGACCACGTCCGAGTTTTTTTTACACACCATCATACTGTCAGGTTTATTTTCAGTCACCCGTTTTTACTACAGTAGATTTATCCCATCCCATTTTGTCACAGTGGCCAGAAACGGGGCTTACCTGGCTGCCAGGAACAAAGTATGAATGTCGCTTGATCCTGTTCAAATGTAGTTTCATTTGACTTGAATCCTGCTCAGCTGGCAGCGCTTGGAAAGCAGACGACACCCTGAGAAGTGCGTCTCAAACCGTTTGCATTCATCGGTGCCAATGAAGTAGCTCTCAGTTTTAGAAAGACAAAGATGGCCTCTGCACGCCACCATCAGTGACTCGGAGCAAATGTTGTGTTTTGTGTGCCTACATGTTGATTGAATATGTTTTGACGAGAGCTGTCAGAATGTCAGGTGGACTAAACAGGTCTGCCTTTGGTTGTATAATTGACCGTGACAGAAAGCCTCACAAATCAGTGTCAACTTGGCTCAGCGGAGACTCGGATGGAATTAATGCAAATGTTCATTTACAGCAGGCGGCATTTGTGGGCCTGCTGTAATTGATGTCATTCAAGCTCACTTATGCAGCTGATTGGTACATTTTGCTCACATGCAGATGTTAAATTCTGCCTTCCTCTGTGGCCTCCGGCAGCTGCTGGATAATCCCCTTGAGCCTGCGTCATATTAAGCTTTTAAAAGCTGGAATCAACTGTCCATTTTGTAATAGCCGTGTCACATGAAGGGTACAAATCTGCCTCGCATTTCAAGTTGCAGTCACTGTTGCGTCACATAAACCTTTTGGAAAAAAATCTTCGCAAACAGGTTTTTATTTTGCGGCACGGTGGATAACTGGTTAGCACGTCCGCCTCCCAGTGCAGAGGACGTGGGATCGAGTCCGGGCTTCGGCCTTAGTGGGTGGAGTTTGCATGTTCTCCCCGTGCCTGTGTGGGCTTTCTCCGGGTACTCCGGTTTCCTCCCACATTCCAAAGACATGCATGGCAGGTTAATTGAACACTCCAAATTGTCCATAGGTGTGATTGTGAGTGTGGATGGTTGTTGGTCTGTGTGTGCCCTGCGATTGGCTGGCAACCAGTTCAGGGTGTACCCCGCCTAGTGCCCGAAGCCAGCTGGGATAGGCTCCAGCACCCCTTGTGAGGAATAAGTGGTTAAGAAGATGGATGATTGGTTTTTATTTTGCTATTTAATTTTGTCTTTTGTTGGTTATGAATGTATTGTCGAAAGCGTGTTTTGCTTGTACACGGACTGAGAAGTACCGTCTGGACTGACCCCGACGGACGGATGTAAACCTGCTTGAGTCGGTGCTCAGTCCGTGTATTTTTCTGAGGCTTTGCGTCATAAAGCGCTCGCCGAAAATGAGGGCAAACTTGGTTCCCCTAACCCGAAAGGTGGGCATCTATCAATACAATGGCCCGTCATTGATATTTCTGCCAAGTGGTTCTTAATGGCTTTCTCCCAGAACATTCCACCGTATTGGAATCAGGCAGGACTGCAAGTTCTCACAGTTCATATTTTCATGGCTGTACATGAAGAACAACGTAAGACTACAACTTTGACTTGCAGTGGACACCGTGACCTCAACTGGGTGATCGTGACTTTGACTCTGTTGTCATACCGTCAACTATGGCGCTCTACTGGCCGACATATTTGCTCAAGTAGAATTGACATACGGCAGAGATGAAACCAAGGTCACGAGCACAACAGTCGCTAGGGGCAAGGGGGGGTTGGGGCATGGGGCTTTTATGGGGTACTGCCTTCAAGATAGTATAAGAATGCTGTGAGTCCGCTGTAACGACACACTTGCGAGAGGACTGCAGCCGTGTGTCTGTAAACTTGCTTGTGTCCAGAATATTCTGTAAAATAAATCCTTCGAAGGACCTGTTCACCGATCTCCAGTCTGTATTCAGAAAATCAACATTCTCTCAAACCGAACAACAACGAACACGCGGAAGACAAAGATAGTCTTCTAACACCAACAACAGAAATTAAGAATTGTGGGCAAAAAGCAAAACAAGCAGCGTTGAGATTCAAATTCAATGTCACAAATGGGGTGGGATCAGACACACTTCACAGACAATGTCGTCAAATCATGCCTACATTGAACTTGAAAGGAAAGAGAGGCAGAGGAAGACTGAGTCAGCTGGTGAACATCTGCAGAACTAAAGACAACTGGAAAATCCTGGAAGGAACTGGGAAAGTTTACACGAAATAGAATGAAATGGAGATCACTTGGCCTGCACGCCACCTGCCGGGCTTTTGAACCCACTGCCTGAGAAAAAGTTAACGGACCAAATGGACCTCAATATAATGTTTACATGCCCTCCACTTCAACACATTCTTGTCATTGTTTGGTGTCTCAGGTGATGGAAACCCCAAGGAAAGCAGTCCCTTCATCAACAGCAGCGTCTCAAGCGACATGGAGAAGAGCCAGCACTACGACGGCAAGAACATGGCCCTGTTCGAGGTCAGCGACATGTTCGTTTTCTCCGTCAAATGCGTACGTTGAGAGCATAAATTGATAGCGGTGAGTGTGTGTGTGTGTGTGTGCGTGTGTGTGCGTCCGTGTGTGCGTGTACACTTGCAGGAGGAGATGGACACCAGTCCCATGGTGTCCTCTTTGCTCAGCAGCCTTGCCAACTACTCCAACCTGCCGACAGGGAGCAAAGAGCACGAGGAGGCTGAGAACAATGAAGAGGGCGCACGTCCGTCGAAAAAACCTGTCAAGGTAGAGAAGTGCACGGGAACCGCACAGCGTTAACTCTTTGACTGCCAAACGTTTTCAGAAAAGGGATGCCGTGGGTGCCAGCCAATTTTAAGCATTTTGACTGATCTTTCAAGGTCCATGGAAAATTATGTGTTTGGACTATGGAAACACACATACTACGAAAAAAAAGATTGGACTCTCATCTTTCATCAGAAAAAAAAAGTTTGTTTCTACCTTATTCCGTTTTTCAGTAATCCACAATAGAAAATGGTTAGTTTCACCTCTGTTTTGAAACAAACGTCTTTTAACGTCTTTGGCACTCCCCCATAGGATTTTACTAAACGTTATTTAACGTTTTTGGCAGTCAAAGAGTTTTAAGGACAAATCATAAAGTCGGAAATTCATTGTCAAGAAATTCCATTTCTAGCTCTATTAAAGCGTTGACAAAAAGAAGTGGCAACTTGTATTTGCCTTTCACATTGCTGCCATTTTGTGTTTTTCAGGCTCCACAGCTGGGAACTCTGATGGGGGTTTACTTGCCATGTATTCAGAATATTTTCGGTGTGATCCTCTTCTTGCGGATGACCTGGATGGTCGGGATCGGAGGCGTCCTCGGTTCCTTCATAATTGTCTTCATGTGTTGCTCCACAGTGAGTATTGCAGACGTGCACGTGCTCCTACTTGGGAATCCTCAGCACTGCGTTTAGTCACATCACTCATTTCTGACCAATGTGCCCAAATGATGTAATTTCACGGAATTGGCTGAAAAATGATTCGTTGTTGACTTGAAAAAATCATGTGAGTTTGTTCATTCATCGATCTATGCCAGTGACTTACAATGAAAGGCAGAAAAATGAAATGCTCATCCACAGCAATTACATTTGTGAGTAAATCGAGGTCAGATTGTCATTATTTTTTGTGGCATTTTTGTTTGGTGCTTTTTTGTGAGTTTTTTTTTTTTTTTTTAAATGTAAAATATGTGCCTTGGCATGATTAGAATGCGCATTATCCGGATGCTGAAGGTGACCTGGTAAATCCCGGTCTAAAATTGCCTTTATCCTATTTTGCATCAGTCGCACGCTGCTACAGCAAAATGTGGTATAAAATACTGTATATACGTATCTATATATTTCAGTAAAATGTATTGTACAGTATATGTTGCATTCCAACAAAAATGCACCCTCAAGCTGGAGACTGCAGAGTAAACTGGCGAGCAAGATTCTTGTTGATTTGCGTTTCAACATGCCTTCTGCCCAAAAGGAGTTGACAGTACTTCCCGTTTGATGAGCCAGGTGGCCTCTGTGGCTTTATCGTGTAATAATGGCAATATAGATCAGCATTTCCTGAAATTCCACTCAAATCCTGGCAATCCAATGCAACCTTTAGAAAAGAATGTCTCCCACAATGTCTGCAGTGCTTAGAAATGGATTTACTGAGAATTGCGAGTCGGTTATGAGTCACCAGAAAGCATACGTGGACGCTGATAATGTCAGCAAACTGAACAGACGACGAAACCACTGGTTCTCAACCCCGGTCCTCCAGTACCCCTATCCAGCTTGTTTTCCATGTCTCCCTCAGCCAACACAGCTGAGGATCGTTATCAGGCGTCATGCACAACTTGCCGATTAGCTGGTCGTTTGAAACACCTGTGTTGGGTGAGGGAGTCGTGAAAAACGGGCTGGAGATGGGTACTCGAGGACCGCCGTTGAGAACCACTGTACTAGACAATAAATAGTACACTGTGTAAGCCTGACTGGTGTCACAAGCAAACAAAATTGCAGAAATGCAGAAAAAAAATCAAGGACATTTGTTGAATATGTATTACCAAATTGCATAAAAATAAGATGAATATATAGATTTTATTTATTTAACAAATGTGTATATGCTGTTTGTGGTTCATGACGTTTTCCTTGAAGTTGGGACAGGGAATAAAACAAAAACAGATTACAATACTACTCAAATCCGTTTCAATCTGTATTCAATTGAATCCACTACAAAGACAAGATATTTAATGTACAAACTGATGAACATTTTTGTTTATTTGAAAATGTTCTATCATTTTGAATTTGATGCCTACAACATTGAAAAGAAATGCTGGGACAGAAGTAACAGATGACTGACGATCAAGATATATGCATAAAAGACACATCCCCAAAAATCATTCACAGGCAAAGAGGTGGCGAGGTTCCGCACTTTTCTGAACGTAGATTTGCAAGGAATTTAGGGATTTCGCATCTACGGTCCATAAAATCATCAAAAGATTCCAAGAATCTAGACAAATCTTTCCATGGGAGCAACAAGGACGAAAACCAAGATTGAATACCCGAGACCTTTCATTCCAGCACTGCATTAGAAACTGCCATCACTATGTAAAGGATATTGCCAAGTGAGCTCAGGAACAGTTCAGAAAACCATTTGACATTTGACACAGTTTGATGCTACACCGACAAATGCAAATTAAAAACTCTGCAAAGCGAAAGTCATATCGAGTATCAACAACACCAAGAACGCTGCTGGCTTCTCTGGGCCCAAGCTAGACTGACGCAGAGTGGAAAAGTCTGCTGTGGTCTGATGAGTCCACATTGCAGATTGTTTTGGGAGACTATGGGCTTTGTGTGCGCGCCGGCCCAAAGAAGAAAAAGACCATCGCACAAAGGTCAAAAGTTATCATCTATGATGGTATGGCGGTGTGCTCGTGCCCATGGCATGAGTTGAATAACATCTGTGAAGGCACCGTTAATGCTGGACGCTTTTGGAGCAACGTAGGTTCCGTCTTTTTCAGGCACATCCTTGCTTATTTCAGGAAGACGATGCCAAGCCATTTTCTGTATGTTACAACAGTGTGGCTTCGTGCTGAATGAGTGTGAGTGATAGACATGCGTGGAAGCAGTCCAAACCGAGCTCCCATTGAAAACGTGCAAAATACAACAACATCACCTCTGAAGTTGTACAGCAAGTAAGAATGCCAAAGAATTCCACCTACAAAGCTTCAACAATTAGTGTCCTCACTTCCCAAACGTTTTCTACAAAAATGGCACTACAGAGAGTCCTCGAGTAATGTCGTACGCGACTACGGCGTTTTAACTTCACGGCGCCTGTGCCTCGTGCGTAGCATCTTCTTTTTCGTTAATCTCCCACAGTGATCGCACCATTTTAAAGTTATTTCAAGTTGTGTCGTTACCTCGAGTAACGGGCGTCCATCGGGCAGGTTGGCTCGCCATCAGGCGTTTCACATTTGCGTCTTGAAGTTTCCATTAGCTCCAGCAATGAATGTCAGTGCGGAAATACGAAATATTGGTTCAATTGGCACAAATATGTTTTTTTAACTCTTTGACTGCCAGACGTTTTCAGAAAAGGGATGCCGTGGGTGCCAGCCGATTTAAGCATTTTTGACTGATCTTTCAAGGTCCACAGAAAATTATGTGTTTGGACTATGGAAACACACATACTACCAAATGAAAGATTGGACTCTCATCTTTCATCAGAAAAAAAAGTTTGTTTCTACCTTATTCCGTTTTTCAGTAATCAACAATAGAAAATGGTTAGTTTCACCTCTGTTTTGAAAAAAACGTCTTTCAACGTCTTTGGCACTCCTCCATAGGATTTTACTAAACGTTATTTAACGTTTTTGGCAGTCAATAAATTACTGTACAAAGAATTTTGAAGTAACTATCGACTTTAACGGTGAAATACGACTGAAGTCGAAATTCAGTTTACATCGCCGGCGTAGGAACGGAACTCGTCCGTAACTCGTCCGTAACTCGTCCGTAACTCCTCCGTAACTCGTCCGGAACTCGTCCGGAACTCGAGGACTCGCTGGACGAGTCTTATGATTGAAAAATGGTGATTTTCCTCTCCAGTCCTGTAGGAAGCTCGAGCTGTGGTGTCACGACCCTACTTTGACCCTAGTGCAAGGAGACCATTTCACAAGCTGTAAAAAGTATTTGATTTGAATCTGATTTTTGTTGTAAGGTTATTAGCAAAATATTGTAGTGTTGTTTGTAACCATCCTTATGACAACATTCCAAAACGGCAAATTCAGAAAGTAGATCAATTCACTTGTTCTTCTGATAGTTCTTTCATCTACTGCCTTTTTTGTTCTCCAGTCAAACGTATTTCTTTTACCATCAGACTATGCTCACGGCCATTTCCATGAGTGCCATTGCTACGAACGGAGTTGTGCCGGGTGAGTGGATGGACTGAAAGTGTGAAATAATACTTAGCTGACACCGACCTCTCTCTGGCTGACTGACCTTTTATTCTTCCAGCTGGAGGTTCCTATTACATGATCTCTCGCTCACTTGGGCCCGAGTTTGGTGGCGCCGTTGGAATTTGCTTCTACTTGGGAACCACTTTTGCCGGTGCTATGTACATCCTCGGTTGCATTGAAATCCTGCTGGTAAGTTAGCAATTATTATGCTAGCATTTGTGCGTTATTCAACACCGCTTGTGTAAGATCTTAAATGACCCAGTTACGCTTATCGTAGACGTTACGTGTCACAACTGGAGAGTTCGATTGGAATTAGCAATGGCTGCATTCCAGTCAGGCGTGCCAGTTATACAGTCGAGTTGGGTAGCTACGCACATTACGCAGTACGAATGCTTGCTTACATGTTCAGTCATGGTTGAGCATCTTTAACATTGTCGGCGTGCCAGTTGGATTTTACTTAAGCTGCCTGTAAACGTTTGTTGAGAGATGGAATGAATATTGATAGTTTGCTTTCCTACCACGACGCAGAACCTGCACTTGGAACTTGTTGGAATTTTCTACATGATATTGCAATATGGCTCAAATATTAGAATGTAATACAATACAATACAGGACAAGATCGTCTAAAGCAAACAATTAAGCACTTACTATAGCTGGGGTTGTTTGTATCCCCATTTATGTATTGCACCGTATCAAACTGTATTGCATTTTAAAGGAGAAGATGAACACATGTATTGTGTGTCACCTTTCTCTTCCGTTATCCTCCACACCTTGCCCATTTTCTTTCCTGCCTTGACCCATCTTCCCATCTGTCAGATTTATATTATTCCTCAGGCGGCCATCTTCAAGATCGAAGGCTTGGAAGGGCTGGAAGCGGAGGCCGCCCTCCTAAATAATATGCGGGTGTACGGCACCATAGTTCTAAGCTTCATGTCTCTGGTGGTGTTCGTGGGGGTGAAATACGTCAACAAGCTGGCGCTGGGCTTCCTCGCTTGCGTCATCCTCTCCATCTTGGCTGTCTATGGAGGAGTCATCAAGACCGCCATTGACCCGCCGGTCTTCCCGTCAGTCTAATGGTCATTTCTGATGATGGATTTTGTGGTGGCACGAGTGTCTGAAAGCGGTTCCTTGTCCTTGACTTTCCTTGCAGCGTGTGCCTCCTGGGAAATCGAACCCTTGCCTCCAAAGGATATGACGTCTGCGCAAAGGTCATTGAAATTGACAACGAGACGGTCACCACCAAACTGTGGCGCTCTTTCTGTGATTCCGAGTACATCAACGCCACTTGCGATGACTACTTCAACGACAATAACGTCACAGAGATACAAGGCATTCCAGGGGTCACTAGTGGAATCCTGGCAGGTAACGAGTGCCTCGAGTGTCATTGCATGACCCATTTACCAAAAAAGACCAGCTCATTGGATTCCTCTTCCAGAAAACCTGTTTGGCAATTATTTGGAAAAAGGAATGATCGTCGAGAAGAGAGGACTGGCATCCCAAGTGGACCCAGACAGTTCTGCTTCCAGCACGAACCGCTTTGTGCTCGCTGACATCACCAGCTTCTTCACACTGCTGGTGGGAATATACTTCCCATCTGTCACAGGTTAGAGGCATGCGTCTCCAGAAAAAAAAAATAATAATAATAAAAATAAAAATAATAAAAATAAAAATAATAAAAAAAAGGTTAGAGGCATGCATCTCCAGAAAAAAAAAATAATAATAATAAAAATAAAAATAATAAAAATAATAAAAATAAAAATAATAAAAAAAAGGTTAGAGGCATGCATCTCCAGAAAAAAAAAAATAATAATAAAAATAAAAATAATAAAAATAATAAAAATAAAAATAATAAAAAAAAGGTTAGAGGCATGCATCTCCAGAAAAAAAAAAAAATAATAATAAAAATAAAAATAATAAAAATAATAAAAAAAAGGTTAGAGGCATGCTAGCGCTACATCCATATCATTGTCGTTGACATTGGGCAACAATGTCAACAATAATGCATACAGAAGTGTTTCCTCAACATTCATTTAGCAGCAGTGGCTCATCGCTACTAAATCTTAGCCGCAAGTTTCGTATTTTCTTTCATCCACAGCGTTGCCAGGTGGAAAATATAAGATTATCGTACCATTGACTCAAAATGATCGTATATTGATGGAAACTATCGCACACCCCTCATACCCAAAATAACAAGCACATTGATTTGCCATTGCCAAAATACAGTTGTTCTTGTGTTTAATAGCGCTCACAGGCACTCGGAACTTTGTTGAGTCAGTAGAGGATAGGTTGTCGTGAACTCACAGTTGCGTTCGACTAATATGTGTCCCCCACAAAATGACTGGTGGGAACTGATAAGCTAATCATGAGACCTAGAGGCGCCACATTTTTTTTTAGTTTTTCAGTGTGCCTTTTTTATTTGCTGTGGTCTTTTAAAACCGTGAATTCAGCCAACCGCTCGGTGTTGCAAGCCGCAACAACGGAAAAAGGCCGTACCGTCTACGCCTGCCGCCGGCAAAGTGGGCTTGGCTTTCCCAGTCTTTTCTCTACGTTCGTGGGTGAGGCCGCTTATTGCTCTCGTCCCTCCTCACTGTCTCCTTAAACAACATTCATTTTGCTTTTGTTCATCTCTCTTTCTCCTTCTCTGTCTTCTTCTTCTCTCAAAAAATCTGGCAGTTTCAGTTTCGCAGCCCAAAAAATGAAATGGTCATACTATCGTACAGTTGCCATTTTTTAGGATAATTGATCGCACAAAGAGACAAATGATTGTACAAATACGATAGTTATCATACACTTGGCAACACTGCTCGTCCATCACTTGCACAGTTCGCACGGCGACGAACCAAATATAGTCATCGCTGCTCAGCCGACACGCACTCGTATTTGAGGGTGGGGCCAGTTAAGTAGGATGTGACGTCAGGGAGACGGGAGGTGGCAGTTGAGGAAAGCTGGGCTCTGTTCGTCAGTCCGTTTGAGGAATGCATGAGCGTAGGTTGCGGCTAACAGCAGCTTGTGTTGATTGTGTTTTGGCACCGCTGTTATTTTGATTCAAAAGCGATCAGACTTAATCAGTGACTGTGTGCATCCTTGATCACACGTAGCGGCACTACAATATCCGTCAGGAAGTGGTCAGAGCGTCAGACAGTGTAATGAACAAGTTTCAAGATTGGAAGAGTGACAGAAAGACATAGAAGAGAATGTCCTTGGAAATGTTTACCATTCAAAACCCGTTTGTGAATTTTGCTATTCAGCTCCTTGTTGTAGAGCAGCAAGTTGCACAAAAGTACTAAAACATTAAAAGGTTGGACGTAAAAGCTCACAAAAATCTCAAAATTGGCCGGTAATGGTCATCGTTCCTACCTTGTTTCCCAGGTATCATGGCAGGTTCCAACCGTTCTGGAGACCTACGTGACGCTCAGAAGTCCATCCCCATCGGCACCATTGCAGCCATCACCACGACATCTACTGTGTGTATCCTTCGCAGAGCAGCACAAGCAATAGTCACGAATAAACACGATCCGAGTGGATTCCAAAGAGCCAAGCGTTTGTTTGTCGTTACTTTCTCAACATTTCCAAAGATATATTCCTTAGTGGACTTCTGAATCAGATATGTCCTGCGTGGTGCTCTTTGGTGCTTGTATCGAGGGTGTTGTCCTGAGGGACAAGTAAGTCCCACTTATTGGACCCATTACTAAACTTTACAGTACCTCCAAAATCCACGTAAACTCTTACATATTTGTTTTAAGATTTCTAATTGGTCTTCACCTTGCAGGTTTGGCGAAGGGGTCAACGGCAACCTGGTGATTGGGACTCTCGCGTGGCCGTCTCCGTGGGTCATTGTTTTTGGATCTTTTTTCTCCACCTGTGGCGCAGGACTCCAGAGTCTGACCGGAGCGCCGCGCCTCCTACAGGCTATCTCGAGAGACGGGATCATCCCATTCCTTCGAGTGAGTTCACTAATACCGGCTTGATTTTTTTTTTCTGATGAACGTGAGCTTAGTTTAACACTTCATATTTTGTCGCTTCTATCCTGATATACATTTACTGTAACAATGTTTATTCTGCAAGAGGATAATGTGATGTGATTTACTCAAGCCCTTTTCTTTCTTTTCTTTATTTCTTTGTATCCCCGCAGGTGTTTGGACATGGTAAAGCCAATGGGGAGCCCACCTGGGCCCTCCTGCTCACAGCTAGCATTTGTGAGATTGGCATCATCATTGCCTCCTTGGATGCCGTTGCACCGATCCTCTCCATGTAATTCTGCTGCCAAGCCAAATATCGGCTGCTGTATGTACAACGTGTTCATGTTGAACTGATGCTTTCTCTTTTTCAGGTTCTTCTTGATGTGCTACATGTTTGTTAATCTTGCCTGTGCGCTGCAAACTTTACTGAGGACACCTAATTGGCGACCACGTTTTAAGTTCTACCACTGGTGAGCTACATGTTTATTTTTAATAAGTAAATCACTTTTAATTGCTATTTAAAGGCTGGATAATGCTATTGTAGTACTAGCAAGGTAACAAGATTGTGCAAGATTTGCTCTGAGAATCTGTAAAGATGCCCACTGATTGGCTGGTCATCAGTCCAGGGTGTACCGTGCCTTTCGCCCCAAAGTCAAACCCGTGACCCTAACTCTAGGATAAGCAATACAGAAAATAGATGAAGGAATCTGAATAGGATCTTCATTTAACTAACTAACTAACTAACTCACTAACCCAGTTTTTAACTCATCATAAAGCATAAAATGATTATAAATAAAAACGGTATGATAAATTCCAGAACAATGTCGATTTCAAGCAATATCGAACATAAAATGAGAGAAAGCCAAAGTATACAGATAAAACCCACACCCTCCCCCACGCCGTGCTCTCGAGAGCTCTCCCGATCGCATGTTTCTTTAGGAACGCGACGAGTCTTACCTCGCTTTCTTTATATCCATTTTGCATTGCTCGAGCCAGCCCGCCATTCTACGTCACTGAGCAGAATGCGTTTGGCACATAAATAACAAAATTAATAAATAAATAACAATGGCCTCGTACGTACAAATAAAGTTCCTACAAAATGTATTAAACTGGAAATGACTTTTGAAAAATGAATCTCATACTTATGTTAGTAACAACCAAATAAATCATATGGAGCAAACTTGTCATTACAGTCGGGGTTCCTTTTAAGAAGCGGGTAGCGAGTACTAGAAGCCTGAAATGTATGGAAAACCTTAGCCAAGCTGCAAGCAAAATACAAATAATAAAAATAACATTGTGAGGCTGCCCGAAAACACCAGTTTGATCAAAAACACAATGCATTGTCCCCCACAGGGCTTTATCATTCTTGGGCATGAGCTTGTGTCTATCACTTATGTTCATCTGTTCCTGGTATTATGCCATCATTGCCATGGGAATTGCCACCTGCATCTACAAGTACATTGAATTCTGCGGGTAAGTAAGTCATCATGTGATGGAGACTAAATGCAAATGTCCTTTGAGGCACACATGCTAACCGAAGAAAATACGGTGTGACAGAGCTGAGAAAGAGTGGGGTGATGGAATCCGCGGCATCTCCCTGAGCGCTGCTCGATTTGCTCTCATGAGGTTGGAGGAGGGGCCGCCACATACCAAGAACTGGAGGTCAGTCACAATCAAGCTAAGTTGTGATCGTTTACTGGAATTGATGCTCAATTTGTGGTCACGTTGGCTGCGCTCTAGCTGCGTACTGTTGGAATTTATTTCTATATTAATATAAACTCAAGTTAATAATCTGACTCCAATTCGTGACCTTACCAAACTATCACCCATCCAACAATAGCGTGCTCGTTCTGCAATAGAAAGGTATCAGGAAGCCGGCATTTTCACACACGAGTGGATTTATTCCTAACACTCAAATCTAATACAAAACAGCTGGGGTCCCGGGTCCCTATCAATACAATTCTATACGTCTCTGTCTCAAGCAGCCGGCGTAGTCTCATCCGAGTTGCCCCAGTGAATAGTTATACTACACAGTATTTAAATGACACAGAAACAAAGGCATCCTGACATTATTCTATTGGCTACGTGTTTTCTGCAGTTTAACTTTAGCTTGCTTTTCATTGGCCGATCTTCATCCGCAGCGTCACTGGATGGCTTCTCCTGTTTTGTACTTTTCCCCCCCGGTGTAAAACAAATGTGATTTACAACATACTTTGAGCTTATCGCGGCTCTGCATCTCCCCTTGCAATTAGCATCCTTTGTTCTGAAACATTCCATTCCTGCAACCCCCACTTGCATCACACATCCTGTATTTCACCCCCATTCACACAAACTCTTATATTCCTTTAGTACTCATTTCTCTGCTCAGGCCGCAGATCCTGGTTCTTGTCAGTATGGATGCCGAGCAGAATGTCGAGCAGCCTCGTCTGATCTCGTTGACCAATCAGCTGAAAGCAGGGAAGGGTCTCACTATCGTTGGCACGTCTGTTCAAGGAAAGTTTCTTGACAACTATACTGAAGCACAAAGGGCCGACCAGGTCTCTGTCACTCATCCCACTAAGTGAAAACATAGTTTGTTCCGATGTCTAACGAATGCCGTTGATTCTTTGCCACGTTGAAGTCTTTGCGGAAGCTGATGGAGACCGAGAAGGTGAAGGGCTTCCCCCAAGTGGTCATATCCTCCAATCTGAGAGATGGGACATCCCACCTGATCCAGGTTGGAGGACTTGGAGGTTTGAAGCACAACACTGTGATGGTCAGCTGGCCACGGAACTGGAAACAGCCCGAGTTCCACCAACAATTCCGAAACTTTATTGGTAAGTTACTGCTGATGACGCACTCACTATATTTAATGTTTGTCAATTTGGTGTGACCACCGTCTACTGCATATTCTGTATTACCGTATTTTCACGACCGAAAGGCGCAGTCTCAGTTACGGGTACTATTTCTATATTGAACACATACATAAGGCGCAACGTATTATAGCATGGTAAACCATACGCTAGCTTAAAACATGTGGTAGCATGCTTTCACGCTAAAACATACGCTAGCATGCATGCTAGCGTATGTTTTTAAAAAGGCAGCGTTGAACAATGTATTCACGTTACTTTCGATCAATCTTCATCTACAAAAGTCCTCATCTTCTGTATCTGAAACGAACAGCTCGGCAGGTTTTCCATCAAACACGCCGGGTTCCCTCTCATAATTGTAGTATTGTCAGAGTCAGTCTGGTTACCGTGCGTCTCCTCAGAAATGATGTTGGCGTTTGCGGAAGCTTGAACATTAGTGCAAGCAGACACATTAACCCAAACATGCACAATCCAATCACAAATTGTGGCCTAACTCGCTCTCATAAAGCAAAATCACCAAGACGTCCATCCAAATACAGCCCAGGTTGAGGACTGGCAGGCATGATGAGAACCTGAAAGACTCAAATGAAAGAGGACATCATCTGTCAGTTGAGTCTTTCAGGTTGTGCCCAGCTGTTCGTTTCAGATACAGAAGATGAGGACTTTGGGGATTTGTGGATGAAGGTTGATCGAAAGTAACGTGAATACATTGTTCAATGTTGCCTTTTTAAAGACATATGCTAGCCCATGTTTTAAGCTAGCGTATGTTTCACCATGCCTGCGCCTAATAATACGGTATTTCACTAAGCGCTCCACTTGACTGACTCTGTATGTGAGCATTTGAGTCTTTCAGGTTCTAAAAGACTCAAATGAAAGATGAAGTCATCTTTCATTTAAGTCTTTCAGGTTGTCATCATGCCTGCCAGTCCTCTACCAGGACCGCATTTCCTGTATAGAAGCAACGTGTCGGCGGAAATGCTCCCATACAGTCAATCAAATGGAGCGCTTACCAAAGTAGCACACAACATTTACAGATTTTGGAACTCGGTGCACACAAAAGGCGCACCTCATTATTAGGCGCGCCGTTGATTTTTGAGAAAATGTAAGACTTTTGGGCATTGTGGAAATACTGTACATGAAGTATTTTACTTGAACAGTCAGCCCCACATTTGAGCGGGTACAACTCGAGGACAGACAGTTCCATTTGTCTAGTCCAGATGTGGGCATCAAGGGCTGAAGTCCTGCAGATTTTGCATGTTGCCTTCTCCAACACAGCTGATATATGATCAGCTCATCAGCAAGCTCTGCATAAGCCTGATAATGATCCTGTTGATTGGAATCAGCTTGTGTTGGAAGTGAGAAACCTCCAAAACCTGCAGGACTCCGGCCCTCGAGGACCGAGATTGCCCACCTCTGGTCTAGTCGCTCTCTAATGCAAATATTTTCCTCCCGTTACTGTGTAGAAGTGGTCAGAGAGACCACAGTGGCCAGTTTGGCCTTGTTGGTTCCCAAAAACATCTCTAGCTACCCGTCCAATGGAGAGCGCTTCACCGAAGGACACATTGATGTGTGGTGGATTGTCCATGATGGAGGCATGTTGATGCTTCTGCCCTTCCTGCTGCGTCAGCATAAGGTGGCAAATGCAAGACTGTCAAGTATTCTTTAGGTCGGATACGTCTTCACCTGGTGCTCTCCTTTTCCTGCAGGTGTGGAGGAAGTGCAAGATGCGCATTTTCACCGTGGCTCAGATGGACGACAACAGTATTCAGATGAAGAAGGATGTCTTAACTTTCCTCTATCACCTGCGAATTGATGCTCAGGTGGAAGTGGTGGAGATGGTGAGACTGACACGTAAACTCACCTACACAGCCTTCCATTTATTTATTTGTTTCATTTAATGAGCATCAATTCACGGCAGAAGCGGGTTTGGCACAACGGGGTATTACAAGCACTTTGGTGAAAGTGTGAAATCATGCAATACAAGAGCTTGATCAAAACTTCTGCCCGGCTCCTTGTAGATCCGTGTAACCGAAATGACTCTCAGTATGATGTAGTCCTGTCTTTACAACATATATCCATTCGCACCATCACCCACCATATGATGCTAGTTGCACATTTGAACTTTGCCTTCCAATCCTAGCATGACAGTGACATCTCAGCCTACACCTACGAAAAGACACTAGTAATGGAACAACGCTCACAAATCCTCAAGCAGATGCATCTGACTAAGAATGAAATGGAGCGAGAGGTAAGCATGCGTTTCTAAAAAAAAATTGGAGAAGAAAGGTGAATTTTGTTACTAAAGCAGCGGGTCCTAAAAGTATGATCTCCGACTATGAATTGAATTGGTCGGCAGCAAGACAAGTAGTACATTCCTGGGTTAAATGAGCAAGTGGCAATCATCCATTGCGTTCCTTTCTAACTCAACAGATTCAGAGCATAACGGATTCATCGCGTGGGTCCATCCGGCGTAAAAAATCCTTCGCCTCACGCTCACAGCACAGCATTGAGGAAGGAGTCCGAGTGGCCGAACATCCAGAAGAGGAGGTACTGACCATCGGAACTGTTTTGTTTTTTTCCGGTTGATCTCTTGGATGGCGTCCCAATATCACACAACTACGTCAATTATCCATCCTTTCTTTGATTAGTAGAGTTGAGTTGCTGGTGAGCCGGCTGACGGTGGGCAAGAGGTACGGCACAGCTCAGATTGGTGGACAGTCACAGGGCACAACTCAAGACAGACACACGTGGGCAATTAATAGTCTTCCAATGCATGACTTTGGCCTGTGATTGGCTGCTGATCCGTTCACCGTGTATCGCACCTCTCACCCAAAGTCAGATGGAATCGGCTCCAGCTCACCCGCAACCCTTAAAGAGGGCAAGCGGCACAGCAGAATTCCCTAGTGGCTACCACATCTACAGTTCTGAGATTCTCTGTTGGAATCTCGAATTACGCCCATTTCACACTGACTGCGGAACGGACGCCGTGTGTTTTCCGTACGGCATCCGCACGGACTGCAATTCACACCGCGTGCGTTGTGTGAGCAAATCCGCACCCGCCAGACCACAAGATCACGGGCGTTCACCCTGGAAAGTTGAGTTCACGCGATAACAACCGTGTATATCGGGTCCTGTTGGTAAACAATTGCCACGCTTGCCTGTTGTCACAACGAAATGCTTTTGGACATTATTTCTGGGACTTCTACCATGGGTAAGTACGGTTTATGTTATTTTGTCCGACTCATGTGATGCTACGTACTTAGCTGGCTTCCCTCGCCCAAAACATGAGTTCGCAAACGGTTTTATTTTGAAATATACCGGACCTGCCTTGATGTTGACGCTCGACTTCCTGGTGTAATTTCTTCAGCTTCATGAAAATGCGCTTGCGGTGTGCACCCATACGCAAAACGCCCCGCGTCCGTTTCGCAGTCAGTGTGGATTGTGTGTTAGGCCTTCCTATGTGGAATGTTGTCCCTGTGCACGCATGGCTTTTCTGCAGCTTCAGCTTTACGGCTTCATCCCGCGTTCCGAAACGTTGCAAGTATGAGTTGATTGAAGACCGTCTGTGGGCGAGAATGCGAATGTGAACGCTCGTTGGTCTAAATATGTCGTGGTTGGTCCGTGACCAGTTCGGGGTGCACCCTGCCGCTGACCGAGACGGTCCTCAAATGAATACGACCATATAGGTCGTTTTGAAAAGGTGCCAAATGACGACCAAGTCTTACATATTTTAGTTTAGCGACCTCTATCGGCCATTTTAAATCCCAAACTGATCATCAAACCTGGTCCAGTGTTTATCTCACTGAGCTATTTGTCCACTGATTGTTTTAGTGTTGACTACATGTTTTTGGTCTACAACCTCACTGTGCCTTTTCCTAATCTCAACCATTAGTGTCCCATGTGAAGACGAAACGTGTACTGTACGACCTCACAGAAAGCCGAACCTTAACCCAAGCATTAGTCCGTGACAGCGAATTGACATACATATTAAAATGAACACTAAAATCTTTACTGTGCGGTTAGCTCAGTGAGATAGACGTTAGTCTTATGACCAGACGATCCGGGTTCGAGTCTCAATTTTTTCGCTATTTAACATGGCCGATAGACGTCGCTAAATTACAATATATATCGTATTTTGGTGCATGGTAAAATGACCAATATGGTGGTTATTGTTGGAGGACTTGTTGCGCTTAGCCAAAGTCAGCTGGGCTCGGATCCAGCTCAGCCGTCTCAGTCGGAGGACACGCGCCACTGGACACCGACTTGACGCCTTTGCTGACGAGTGCCACACTGTGGTTATGTCCCCCGTCTCAGTCGGCGTCTGTTTCCAACCCCAAACAGGTCCAGCTGATCCACAGTAAGAACGCCTCAACGCCTGCCAGCCCCACCAGCCTCACGGCCCCGGCCGGGGGTGGAAACACCTGGACGGACAATAAGGACGTTGACAAGGGGAAGAACCTGGGGGCGGGCAAAGACCCTTTCAGCATGAAACCGTGAGTAGCCTATAAGCTTCTTGATGAAGTCAAATATCAATGGGCCGCCTTTGGTAGCTTCCCTTTATCCCCTTACTACACCAAGGTGCCGTTTGCCCTCTGCTAAAACCACAGTCAGGATTGCATCCAATTGTTTCCAATTTTTCAAGCGAATTTAATGAAAATGCGCAAAACAGACGTGCGACTTTTGCCCATTTCCATCTGCTCTTCTTTTGCGAATATTGAGAGGTCGCTCCGCTGCTGTAGGTGGCGCTATACACCATAGAGATGATGATCCAGCAGTCATTTAAAAGAAGTAGAAGAACAGGAAGTGCCGTGCGATGACGTCGTATGAGTTTACCTTTCTTTGCTGTTTTCCATCTAAAATAGCATTAAAATTCGCTTCTTTAATTAATGCCAAAAAGATTTCTGTTTGGTCCCCCCCCCCAAACATACCTTACTTTATCGGCCGCCATTGCTTTGTGACTACAAATGTACATGTGACGTCATATCTGATGGAAACATGCGACGTGTATGTGGTCTTGTCAGTGTTTCCATCGCCAAAATAAAATTAGCATTTTCTTTTTTTCAATACGCTTCCAAATCCACCCCCTCCAAGCGCAAAAACTTCTTTGCAAAAGTTTTCGCGTTTCCATTCAGTTTTATTTTTTGCATTTCTTGAAAAGTCAAATAAAAATGGGTAGATGGAAACCCAATTTATGGTACAACACTGGAATTCTTCCTGGCTGCTTTCAACCTCCTTTCAATATCGGTACTGCACGCGCTGAGGAAAGCGGTGAAAAAGCTGGATGGGCAGCGTGAAAGGGGCCTACAGCTTCTTGTGTTTGTCTTCTTTGTATTTCAAATGTTATTTTCTCCCTCGCGCCATGCTTCTGCAGGGAATGGGAAAACTTGTGAGTACGAGCATGTCTCCCCGTGACCAACGGTTTGATCCGAATCGTTACATGCAGTGTTTCCGTTTTTTCTCGTGCGCAAGGAACCAGACCGATCTGAGGCGCATGCACACGGCGTTGCGGCTCAACGAGGTCATCACAAAGAAGTCCAAGGAGGCCAAGCTCGTTCTGCTCAACATGCCCGGACCCCCGAAAAATCGCACGGGTGAAGAAAACTGTATCCTTGCCGTGTGTACCGTTGCGGTCCGTGTCTGCGTTAATGCATGCAAATGGACAAACGGTCCATTTTTGGAGGCTTTTGGAACAGGTTGGCTGCCAAAAGGAGTATTTGATGGCGTTGAAGAAAAACGTCATCATGAAATAAGGACCATGTAAAGCAGTTCCATCTTTCATATCCCAGCTTATCATGTTAGTCTTTGTCCTCCTTTACTGAGACCTGCAGACATGGAGTTCCTGGAGGTGCTCACGGAGGGTCTAAACCGGGTTCTCCTGGTCCGAGGGGGGGGACGCGAGGTCATTACCATCTACTCCTGAACATCCCGAATATATTTGATCCGCAGGCGTCAACTGGCTCTCACAAAACCTCCCTCAAGGAGAAACTTTGCAGGTGGCCCCGTCCCCATTCGACCGCATTTCACCTCTGCTTCGATTCCCACTCCTTCATGAAGAATATTTTTGTCTTTTCTTATTCTGTCATACAAGCTTCTTGTTTGAATGTTCATTTCGATATGTATTCATCTTAAAAATGTTTATTTCTCTTTGTTGTCTGTAATAAGTTTGCATGGAGGCACACAGGTCAAGTGATGACAATAAATTCAACATCAACGTCATATTAATTTATAGTTGGCAAGCAGAGTAAGGATGCGTGATTATGAAGAAAATGTGAATCATGATTCATTTGATAAAAATTGCAATCACGATTAGGAAAATCTTTTTTTTTTTGGTACAAAACAAGAACATGTTTAAACATGTAAAACATAATAAGACAAATGAATTTCTTCGAGACGCTATCATTACGAAAGTTCCTTGGACCAAACAATTTATTAAAATTTTCATTTTAAAAATGGAAAAAATGCAAATATATAAATTTAATAAACTCTTAATTAGTATTAATACTATTTTATTTTTGTTTACGATTATGCCAATTTTGTAATTGGAGTGTAATAATTGAAATTGTAATTGAATTTCAATTAATTGCACGGCCCTAAAGCAAAGTCAGACATTGTAAAATTTAGAGATAAAACCTTGCCTCAATTGCTATAAAAATATGCAAATGAATGTGAAGTGAATTGACGCTTTTTTGTGAAGTTCACTTACAGTAATTAAGCTCACAGATCAAGTTTCCCATCCAGTGCATCGCAATGTCGCACCTGTGTGCGTGAGTGAGTGAGTGAGTGAGTGAGTGAGTGAGTGAGTGAGTGAGTGAGTGAGTGAGTGAGTGAGTGAGTGAGTGAGTGAGTGAGTGAGAAGGTGGAGTGTGTACAGAAGAATAACATGTAAATAAATATGTCATTTTAGACTTAGAAATACAAATTGAAATGTGTGTGTGTCAATAAAGGTTTTTGTGTTGTTTCATTTCATTACCAGTTATTGACAGTGACTCTCTCTCCTCCTTCAAATCAAAACTCAAAACACACCTATTCCGGACTTATATTCCATTTAATGTTTCCTGCCAGTTTGTCCTTTTTATGGTATTGATTTTTTTCTTTCTTTTTTTTCCCTGCCCAAATTTTGGGGTTTGCTTTTAATTGTCTTAGTTTAGTTTACTCTGTCCTGTAAAGTGTCCTTGGGTGTCTTGAAAGGCGCCGATAAATTTGATTCATTATTATTATAAAGATCAAAAAGTGGCGTCATGAATCTACTGTGGAAAATTGGAGATGTTACAAGTCTGTTCAGTAAATATTCAAGCCAGTCGAATAGGTAGAAAACTTGACAAGTTTTCACTTGAACTTTGGTGAACTCTCCTCAGGTGGTAGCCAGTTTACTTGGGTGTCCCGCCCAACTATTTAAATGTACTGAATTGAATTGCAAAACCTGCACAAATATTTGCTGTGGCTTCATTAGCCATGCGCATAATCACATTTGTGAAAACACGGCCTTTAAAAAGAGGTCATGACTAAGACCAGGAAAAACCGTTGATAGTGAGAAGCCAATTGATCTTATTGTAAGCCACGCCCACGTGACCTAGCAAAGCAATCAAGACGCCGTGTCTGCGTCGGCGCACGAGTCAAACAAAGCAATCCAGCTCCCGCTGATGCATTGCGAGGTCATCCAAAAGCCAGGAAAAAAAAAAATCACTCAAAATGTTTCAGCGCTGAAGCCGCGGCTTGTGTAAGAATGATAATCGTTATCCCGATGGACTGAGCGGCGTCCTGCTGTCGTCACGTGCTCGCGGCTTGTGTAAGAGAGATAACCGTGTCCGGTTTATTCCCTTCCCTAAACCCTCAAACAAATCGGAAAAATGTGCCAGAAACGATGACGTCTGCTCTTGCACCAAAGTCATGTTCTCCATTGTTGTTTTTAGCTCCAAGTCGCTAACCGTCCACGCCTTTCTTGACTTACTATTTACTAATCATGCCAACAAAACATTGAAACTATGATGTAATATAAATTCAATGGCTGCGTATTGCCAACAACCTCATGAAACAATGAGTATCATGACACAGGGGTCACGAATCTCACGATACGTATCGCGATACACGTGTATCCCGGAACGTGGCCTTCAAGGCCATTCATAGCCTGATATTTGACATTACATATGTTTTCATTAAAACTGTCATATGTATACTCAAAGGATATTTTTACTATGCTGAATGGCAATTTTTTATTTATTTTTTTCTAATGTGAGCAGCGCTTCCAATTTGCCGCCAGCTGTGCCCGGTCAATATGTATGCGCACTGCATAGTAAGGAACAACTTCCAGAAACGTTACGAATGATATCGATTCTGACGGCTCTGTATCGATATGTATATTGTAACTAAGGATAGACCGATTAATGGATTGATTATCGGTGCCGGTATTTGTCATTTGAACAAGTATGGACTTTTGGATGAATCTGAAGGCCGATAACGCCGCTAACGCCGCTATCTCACTCAGCGCTGAATGCTTGCGAACGTAGCGAATTTGGGGTTTTCATCAGGATTTGTAAGATGTTCACAGACCGTTTTTACTTGTTGCAAAGAAATGTTGAACATGTTCAGACCATTTTTCACTGTCTGCAAAGATCATTTGAAATCTTTTAGCCCTGACAAAAAAAAAACAAATTTGCTACGTTCGCATGCGTTTGTCGCTCAGTGAGATAAAGGGAACTTTTCAATCGATGTAATTATTTATTTATTTCCACATTACTGTACTTTACAAAAGATGATGCTCCCTACACTTTTTATTTTTTTTAAATGAAACATTTTGTTAAAATTAGGAAATGATGTTGAATTTTTGGAAAACTTTATTTGCAGTAGAAAACTTTAGGGAGTTATTTACTTTGTTTTTTTCATTTAGTTGAACACATGCTGATGAGCTCCTTGCAATTCTTTTCAAATATTTTTTTAAAATCAAAAAAAAAACTTGAAAGTTTTTAAAAGTTGTTTCAGCAAACACACTTAATGGCATTTCAGCAAAGTATTTTTATTTAATTTTTTTGACGCAAAATATTTCCTTTTTTACTGCAAATGAATGTCAGCTTGAAAAACCGGTTATCGGCCTCCTTGACTACTAACTCTTTGACTGCCAAAAACGTTAAATAACGTTTAGTAAAATCCTATGGAGGAGTGCCAAAGACGTTAAAAGACGTTTGTTTCAAAACAGAGGTGAAACTAACCATTTTCTATTGTTGATTACTGAAAAACGGAATAAGGTAGAAACAAACTTTTTTTTCTGATGAACGATGAGAGTCCAATCTTTCATTTGGTAGTATGTGTGTTTCCATAGTCCAAACACATAATTTTCTGTGGACCTTGAAAGATCAGTCAAAATGCTTAAATCGACTGGCACCCACGGCATCCCTTTTCTGAAAACGTCTGGCAGTCAAAGAGCTAATAATCGATATCGGGATGGGCCCTAAAGAAAAAAATTGGTCTGCCAATAATTGTAACGAGGCCCGCAGCGATACATATATTACCGTATGGCTTGTTTGAGCTAACCCCCCCCCCACCCCCAGCTTTCTCCCAAAAGAAGAGAAAATATGAAAAGAGAATATTGTTAGAATCCAAGTGGGAACATTCAGAGTTAGAACACGAGGAGCCGAACATCTCAATAAACAAACAGCAAGACATTTTTACGAGCCAAGGCAAAGTTCAAGCTCCTGAATATCTCAACGTGTTTGAGCGCGCGCGGACTTGAACGTTGTCCTCTCTTATCTGCGCTAATGATAATCCTGCCTTGGGATAAAACAACTGCCATTCCATCCAAGCGCTCCCGCCATGAAGTCAGCCGGCGGCAGCGGCCTGCGGTTGAAGCTGCCCGTGTTTGTTTTGGCCGCGGAGGTGACGATTGTGGCTCTGTTTGTCACTTTTGTCACGTACGACGAGCACGCCGACGCCAGGTTCCAAAGCAACCGGACCGAGGCCATGGGCAACGCCGTCTACAAGGATTACCCCTTTTTTGCCGACATTCAGGTGATGATATTCATCGGCTTCGGATGCCTGCTGGCCTTTTTCCGCCACTACGGATTCGGCGGGATGGTTTTCAACTTTCTGCTGGCGACCTTTTCCATCCAATGGGCAGTTCTGGTGCAGGGCTACTTCCAGTTCAGCCACGACGGCAAGATCCAGCTGGGCGTGATCAACCTGATCACTGCCGAGTTTGCCTGCGCCGTCGTGCTCATCTCCTTCGGGGCGGTGCTGGGCAAGACCAGCCCGCTGCAGCTGCTGGTCATGGCGCTGCTGGAGGTGCCGGTGTTTGCGCTGACGGAGTGGGCGGTGCTCAAGTACCTGAAGATCAACGACGCCGGCGGCTCCATCCTGATTCACCTCTTTGCCTGCTATTTCGGCTTGGGGGTGACCTTTGCGCTGTACAGACCTCGCCTCAATAAAGGTCACGCCAAGGAGAGCAGCAGCTATCAGTCGGACCTCCTGTCCCTGATGGGGACTTTGTTCCTCTGGGTCTTCTGGCCCTCCTTCAACTCGGCCTTGACCCTGAAAGGCGACGACCAGCACAGGGCCATCCTGCACACCTTCATCGGCCTCAGCGCCTCCACCCTCACCGCCTTTGCGCTTTCGGCGCTACTCAACAAAAATGGCAAACTCAGCATGGCCGACATCCAGAACGTGACGTTGGCCGGCGGCGTGACGGTCGGCGCCTCCGTCGATATGATGATCTCGCCCGCGGGAGCGTACGTCCTGGGAATGTTGGGCGGCACGGCGTGCATGCTGGGGTACAAGTACCTGAGCCCCGTCTTGGCACGTCGCTTCCGAATCCAGGATCAATGCGGGATTCATAACTTACACGGGCTAACGGGACTCATATCTTGCATGGCTGGGATTTGTGCAATCGTGACGGCCAGCGAGGAAGTCTACGGCCCGAGTTTGTACGAGACTTTTAGGCACAGAGCCCCCAGAGAAGGAGATCCGAAGCTGCTTGAGCTGCAGGCTTTAATTCCTGGTCTGCAGCCAGGTTTGGGCCGCAGTGCCCGAGAACAGGCCCTCTTCCAAGTGGCGGCCATCTTCTCCACCATAGCGGCGGCGGCCGTCGGAGGCGTGCTCACGGGCCTGGTCCTCAAAATGCCTTGCCTCGCCGCACCTTCCGATGATTCATGCTTTGATGACAAAGTATATTTTGATGTGCCGCCGTACAGTTATTTACCGCTTAAACACGAAAAAGCCAAAGATAAAGAGGAAAGTGTTGCCTAACATAAAATGCTGTCGTCATGGAAACACTGAAAAACAATGTGTCTTTGGGATATACATATAAATATAGTTAATATTCAAAAAAGTGTGTAATATTTATTGTATGAGTAAATCTGTTTAAAGAAATAAGAATATGAAGATCGTGATTGCCATAGAGACATGTTTCACATTTGTGCAAAAACTAAGTAAAAATAAACACGTTAAAACGTGTCCACCTTTACATGACTGAATGGAACAATTGTTGATCATGATTAAGTTGGTGAAACAACAAGCATTCGGGCCACACCACCATTTTATTGCTGTCATTTTTAACCCCTTCGGATTCATAGAAGATCGCAGTGGAAATGACGTAATTGCGTGTCTAAACCAATAAAAACGCATCATTTGGATGATGTCAACACTTCCTTTTTATGATTGGATCCTAGCTAACCAATCACAAACATAAGTTGATTTGCATGATGTTTATGTTAAAAATGTTACATATAAGTTTGGGAAGTTTACAACACATTACAGCCATACAATCCTGGCGTCCACTATTACAAATAAAAACATGAGATATACCCCCCGCCCTCCCCCCACCCAAAAAAAAAACGTTTCCATGTTATTCTTATGTGGGAAAAGAGTTAAAATAAGTGTGTTGTTTTTTTTTATTGCCCAACCGAAATTTAAATGCGGGTCTGAAAGGGTTAAACAACATATTAAATTTGAAATCAAAAGTTAAAAAAAAAAAAAAAAAGTGGCCAAGCCTAACTTGAAACTTAACTTAAATACTTAAATAGTTTCACAATTTGCAGCAGTAAGAAGTTAATATTTTTATATTATCGTGAATTTGATAACGTCATTATTTTTCATGTACAATTAACACCTTTAAAAACGTATTTTGCCACTTGCTGTCGACTGAAAAATGATCAGGCAACCAATCACCGATTACCTAACGTTTACAAGTTGAGCCTTGATTGGTTGTTACCTGAGCCCTCAAATGCCTTTTTAAAGATGTTAATTGTACATGAAAAATAATGATGTTATCAAATTCATGATAGATCAAATATTAACTTTTTACTGTTGAAAATGGCAAAAGTATCCCTTTAAACGAGTGAGGGGTTGCAAAGAAAGGCCAGGGTGCTTGCTTGCTTGCTTGCTTGCTCTCTACTGCTTCGTAGTGTCTAGTTAGTTCTTTGTCGTCACTGCTTGTTATCCATCTTTATTTCTCACTATTACTGCAGTCTTCAATGAGCATATTCCAAAGTGTGTCCAAATACAGAATTTCTAATGAGAGGTTGCCACTTAATGGACACAATAGTGACACCTGGTGGACAATTTAAGTTATTGTGTGCAAGGAAATGCCCGCAAAGGCCAATTCGGACTTTTTTAAAACCCGTGGGTAGTATTTTATTTTGAAATGGCCTGTTCAGAACCATCCAAAAGCCCAAAAGGGGTCACAATATTCTCTAGGGGCTCATTAACATGTAATTATGAAAATGCCTTTGCTGTTTTATTCTTTCACTGTTTCGAGATTCGCCCCGTGACCCTCCAAAGACCAGCAGGTGCATGTTTTGTGCGAACCGGAGTAAATGTTAGAGCTAGTCTCACCTTGCAATAAATATGATCATAATGTGATATAGACATCATTTAAACTCGTTCTAACATTTGGCTGAACTCCATTTGGTAGAAAGAAAAGAAAGAACGAAATACCACAACAATTAAGCAATATCAGTGATCACACGACGAGACGGATTGATGGTGTACTCTCGAACCTTTAAAAAAAATAAAAAATATATATTTGAGTATTTGTGCTCCGTACGTTTGTCCTGCTTGTTAGGCTGTCGTAAAGGAAGGAGTTGTTGTTGGCATGAAAAAAGGGGGGGGGGAACAAGTAGGGCTAGGAGCAACAACTTTGTCTAACCGTGCTGATCGTAGGTTTGTTTATGCTTTTGTAATCACCATTTTTTTAATGTAAGTAAAGTAGAAACCTTTCTTGTTCATCCGCAATGGCGTTTTGCATTCGTTGTCATTGCTGAGGTGGAAAGATCGACGACGGTTGGTGCGCGTTCGAGACCTTCATGCCCTGCTTACGTAACGGCGAAAAGAAAAGGGAAAGGTGCCGTTACAATATATATCTATATTGATTAATTTGACATTGTGCTGGCCTTTGTGGTCACATACTAAGTTGTAGTTGTACTGTTCATTGAGGTTAGCAGTGTCAAAATGAATTGACAACGAATCAGTGATCAAATTATCACTCGAGAGCCATTCAATTAAAATGATATAAATCCTCTAATTTAAGACAGTGGCACTTCTCTTGATTCCTGTAGTCCTTCATGAAAACAGACGTATCTTTTGTGTTTTATCAAAATTTTGCAAACGTTTGCTTTTACTTTGGAAAACAATGACAAATCAGTAAGTGTGCGATTGTCTTCTACATCCGCTAGATGGCAGAGTGTTCTACCTTTAGATGAAAAAAAAAACAAAAAAAAACCATCGAAAATAAGCGACGAAGAAGAAGCAGGAAGCTGAATGTTGTGTGTGTGTGAAGGCCACGGCCGTTCTTTTGGCTTTTTTTGGCCTTCGTGTACTAAACACGTCTTACATAAGACGACGCTATTTGAAATAATTTATACCACTTTTTAGTGGGATCTGCAGAACGGGAGGCTCCCAGAAGAAACTCTTCAGCGGAAAGCTCGCTGATATTTTGACTTTTCCTCACATTTTCACCAATTCCAGACGGTATCGTCATTGTCTGCTAAGTAAGCTAGCCTTTGCTGTTAGCTGGTCGTTTTTAATGAACGTTTTGAAACTGTAGCATCGTGCTGATATTTCGCTAAACATTTGCGCTAACGGTGTTTGCAGTGTGCTTTCATCACATTACGCATTCGTCTAAGTCTATACGGATTTGTCCAAAGCGGGGCCATCGGTTGCTACAACGGGCCCGAGCAGCTAATTAGCGTTAGCATGTAGCTGCGACCGAAATTTAGCCTCCAAGACTTTGTAGCATGTGTTGATCGTCGAACGTGCGTATTGTTCGTGTTCTTCTCAATTGACGTACGCTCTATTTAACATCGAGCGTAGACTGTGGATTTTCAGCGTTTTAAAAGGCTTCAAGTTACATGTGTGTTAGTGTGCTTGTTAATTTCGCAGTGGTTATTTTTTGCCGTGATCGGGAACTCGCCACTTCTCGTTATTTGGCCGTGAATCGCACAAGAACTACAAGTAAAAAATAATGCGCCGATGAATGTGTACCAGCCTACACGACTCGCGGCAAAATAACCAGTTCCCAACAGCCTGTAAATCACACTAAAATAACCTATTCATGTAACTGTAATCACGGTAAAGTTGCAGGCAAAGAATATTTATTTACTCCTGCAATTGACCAATTAGAGCTATTCACGGCAAAAAAAATAAGAATAGCGGGAGAGTTGCCGGCACGGCACGGCAAAAATAACCACTGCTCAGTATGTATGGCCAAAATGTATTGTGATTCTGATTTAATTGCTCCCCTCGTTCTATTTTAGGATCGTCATGGCTGATGATTTTGATGTTGAGGCTATGCTGGAGGCGCCATACAGAAAGGTGGGTTGAAAGGTCAAAGAATGAAGCTTACGTTCTACACTTGAGCCGTTCATAATAATTACAAGTGTGACAAAAGTTTACATGAATGTTGTGTGGTGTGTTTGAGTAAACCGCTATAAGTTTATAAATAAATCCGCATCTATCTCTCTTTATAGACTTCCCTAATGATATCTCACCTCTACTCCCATGAATTCATCTTTGATTCCACTGTGAACTGTGAAAAAAAGGAAGGTAGTTATTGTGCATATACTGATGTACTGTGGTTCACCATAGGACTAAAAGAGATTCGACCTAAAACACCCAGGCCCTATTCGGTTGCAACAAGGGGAATAGCAATGAGCGCTAGGCCCGTCTTACCTGGCCAGCAAAGTTGGCAGTATTCACATTTATAACCTGCATGATGGCAATAGCAAGGCTGTGTAAGATTTTCTTGAAACTGAGAAAGACGTCCATTCCCGTAAAGCTTACCATTGTGCTAATTCCATCCTTATATTGTTAAACATGTTTATTTTGCTTATAAACATGAATACTGCCTCTTTGCCTCATTAACTTGAATGTGTATCAGCATATTGATTTTGCATGCTGCACAACACCACATGAGCTGTACTTCTATTCTTTGTTACGTGACTTGGCACACATTAGTCAAGACCATATTAGCGGCACACTTAAGATCATAATCTGGTAGAAGATTCAAAAGAAAAATCTTTTCTTTTTTCTTGGGCGTCAATATTACTAAGAAGTGTGAATCCCTGTTTGCTTCAGGGCAAGATGTGTGACAGAGGTGGCATCGAGCTCTTACAGTCCAAGAACGAAAATGGGTGAAGATCACTGGACTGACACCAACCCCACAAAGGATGTCTTTTAGCGACCCCCGCTTCATGCGTGGTCACACGATTAGGCACAAATAGTGACATTGGTACGACTTGCAATAGGGGGAAGGGTTGAGATGAGCGGCCAATGGTCAGAAATTCCTCAACGCAGCTCAAAGTTGTGTGTGAGGGAAACAGCCTCCATCTTTGATTAAGAACAGCAATTGGGGGAAGGACGCCTGTCCAGGCACAACAGAAGGACATTTTGAAGTATTCTTATTAATTGAAACATTTCTGCATTTTTCTCTTGTCTCTCCCCCTCCCCCTTTACCATGACGACTTGAAATGTTGCGTCTACGTCCTCATGATGTTCTTCTATCAACCTTGCTTAGGATGAGGTCAAGTCTTCTCATGCAAACGGACACGATGGACAGAACAGGAAGTATGTTTTCGCTTTGCTCTCCCAAATTACAGCGCGCTGGATGACAATAACCCCAATTCTCTGACGACTTGCGCGCAGGAAGCGACAAGGCAAGAGCAGAAGCCCGGCCTCCAAGAAAAGGAGGAGCCGGAGCCGAAGCAAAGACAAAAAAAAAGCCAAGAGGAGGAGCCGGAGCCGAGAAAGAAAGCCGAGCCGCAGCCGGGAACGCCATCGCAGCCGCTCTCGAAGCCGGGAGCGGGCGGGGCGCTACAAAGCTCGAAAGAGCCCCATGTACGTCGCCCGAGTGCCTTCGTACCCGTGTGGCTTAGGCCAGTGTTTCCCAACAATCAGCCACGGCGCCCATTTTGCATTTAAAGAGGACAAATCTTAACGAGACGCCGCCGACCAAAAAAGCTGCACAAAGTATCAATGCTAAAATAATGATTCATTTTAATCCGAAATTCACAAAGCGGATCGACTTAAAAGGAAACCATAACTTTGCTGCGTGAATGGCTGCAGGTGCGACGATATGTCGGTGGTCATTTTCAGCCAAATGGCGTTACTTGGCAGTAACGAGCCCCGTGATCCGTCACGGCACACTCGGCGTTACGCCACATGGCGCCGTTTGGGAAGCGCTGGCTTGCTCTGCAAGTAGGAAATGTTGACAAAAATGGTTGCTTAAAGCCACACGTGACTCATTGAGACATTTTCAGCAGTGAAAAGTCACTATTTTGTCCAGAATGAATTTGATTGCTTCGTTGTGTGTCTTGTGCAATTATTACCTTTAAAAAGGATGATTTCCACTTGCTGTCGACTGACGATGACATCATCTTTTGGTTAGCAAACTGAGCCCTGATTGGTTGTTACTACTTCCTCAAAACGGGTGATGTCATCTTCAGTCGACAGCAAGTGGAAATCATCCTTTTTAAAGGTAATAATTGTACATGAAAAAATAATCAATCATTCTTTGTTTGTATCGCACATTTCCTACAAAGAATGCATTTTACATAGTTTAAAAACACACACAATACCAACGAACACAAAAAGAAGACATGCATAAACAAACATTCAAAAGAAAGCAAAACCGAAGATCTACGGCTCAGCACGAAGCAACCCGGCGACAAATGAAGTTATCAAATTAATTCTGGACAAAATGTTCACTTTTTGCTGCTGAAAAATGTCTCAATGAGTCGAGAATCCCTTTCAAGAAATGTAACAATGTTGCTTTCAGACGCAAGCGTTCCAAAACTCGGAGTCCTGTCAAGAAAGAGAAGAGTCCGGTCAGGTACAAAGTCTTTTCCTACTCTTGGTTTAGTTCTGTCAATGTTGGTGTCGTCTGTCGGAGCTTCTCTTGTGGTAGAAAATGTCTGATTTCGCAGCAGGATTTTGCGAAAATGCCAATAGAATTTATTTCGTTTTTTTACCTGGACTTTTTGTTGTGCTATCACGAAAGCATGTTTTCTCCTCTCACTACACTACGGCGGCTCCATTATGATGGAAATATGAGTTACTATTAATTAGGTGATTATTGAAATCATGATTAGGACAACCATTTGTTTTTTCGCACAAAATAAGAAAATGTTTAAACATGTAAAAATACTCAGACAAATTTCTTTGAAACACTCCAATTATGCAATTTCCTTTTGGACCAAACAAGATTCATTAAATGAGTCATTTCAAAAAAAAAAAAAAAAGTGCCAAGATACCACTCAAAATTAGTATCAATAATCTTTTATTTTTGTGGCGTGCATAATTGAAATTGTAATTGAATTTCGATGAATTGCACAGCCCCAACTTACACACAATCCCGCACACACCATCGCCGGGGCTGAAAGTAGTCCGGCACGGCGCCGGATTTGCGGCGTAAGAGCCACAAATCCGCTAAAACACGTTACATGTGGGGAATATTTGACATGTCGGGCAAAACAAGGCCAACTTCAAAATAAACCTTCCCGTACCGAGTCATATGTGGAGCGCAATGCCAAGAGAGGCTTTTATTTTGAAGTTTTGCCGGTCGCCGTCGCGACGCACTGAATGCGTTGCCACGTAATTGACGGTGGCGGCGTACGTCCACATAAAGTTTCTACAAAATGTATTCAACTGGAAATGTTTTTTAAACAATAAATCTCCCAGTTATGCTAATAACCAAATCAATATGATCGAGCAAACTTGTCATATGAGTGAACGGTTCCCGCCCGGATCTCATTGAGCCGCTTGTTTTGTGTTTGCAGGCAACCGATTGACAATTTGACGCCCGAGGAGCGAGACGCCCGCACCGTTTTCTGCATGCAGCTGGCGGCTCGAATCCGAGCTCGAGACCTGGAGGATTTCTTCTCGGCTGTGGGAAAAGTGAGCGAGCGAGCGAGCGGCCGGCTTGGAAATGCGCACACGCGCTGCACAAAATCCACGTCTGGAATTGTTTCCGTCACGCAGGTACGAGACGTGAGAATGATCTCGGACCGGAATTCGCGGAGATCGAAAGGCATCGCTTACATCGAGTTTGTGGAGTCGTCTTCGGTGCCGCTGGCCATCGGGCTGACGGGCCAGCGGCTTTTGGGCGTGCCCATCATTGTGCAGGCGTCTCAGGTGGGCCGGCGCGCCTCTTCCTGCTTGCAAACCTTTCACGCGCACGCCGCTAATTGATTTGGCGTTTTGCAGGCCGAGAAAAACCGCGCCGCTGCCGCCGCCGCCAACAATCTGCAGAAGGGCAGCGCGGGTCCCATGCGGCTCTACGTGGGCTCGCTGCACTTCAACATCACCGAGGAAATGCTGCGAGGGATCTTTGAACCCTTCGGGAAGGTCGGGATGGATTTCCGCATTTCGGCGAGAGTTTAGCGCTCGCTTGAATGTGTTTGTCATCTTCTGCTCTTTGCGTAGATTGAAGGAATTCAGCTCATGATGGACAGCGAAACCGGACGCTCCAAAGGATACGGATTCATATCGGTGAGGAAATCGGCTCGATCGCAATATTTCATGAGGAGGGATTGTCCGATTATGCTGCCGATATTTAGCATTTTGACGAATGTCGGCTGTTTGTACAAATCTGAAGGCCGATGAAGTTGTCGTCTTTCTGAGCGGCGGATGTTTGCAAACTTAGTGACGTTTTCTTCAAAGTTTGTCAAATGTTGCCAAGATGGTCACAGAGCGTTTTTGCTGGTCACAAAGACATTTTGAACGTTTTCTCGCAAATGTTCACTGTTTTATTTGACCAACTCTGACAAGAAGCCCAAATTTGCTACGTTCACAAGCACAGAGATTTAGAGCAATTGAAAACGAGGTTCATTTCATGGAGATTTTTATGTATATATTTATTTCAAATGTCGCTTCACTTTATTAGAGATGCTGCTTTTTGCCTTTGTTAAAATGAAAGCGGAAATAGGTGAAAGTTTTTAACATTTCAGTTCTGTTAACATTTTGGGAAACCATTTACATTTCCAAACAAAGCTGTCTATTTGCTACAGTACATGTTGAAAATGTGAGAAGTTGTTTTAACAAATGCGCTTAATTTTTATCTTGATGCAAATATTTCTGTTACTGCAAAAGAATATCAGCCTCTCCATTTGCTGAACGCGTTTGTGACCCGATGGTTCCCGTCCGCTTGCTTTTCCAAGTTTGCCGATGCCGAGTGCGCCAAAAAGGCGCTGGAGCAACTGAACGGCTTCGAGCTGGCGGGCCGGCCGATGAAGGTGGGCCACGTGACGGAGCGCTCGGACGCGTCCACGGCCAGCTCCTTCCTGGACAACGACGAGCTGGAGCGGACCGGCATCGACCTCGGCACCACCGGCCGGCTGCAGCTCATGGCGCGGCTCGCCGAAGGTTTGGAACGCCGCCTTTGGATTTTGCGTCTGGCTTTTTGAGCCTGACCCGCCTTTGCTCCCGCAGGAACGGGTCTGAAGATCCCGCCGGCCGCTCAGCAGGCGCTGCAGATGACCGGCTCGGTATCGTACGGAAACATGGCCACCCCGTCGGGTAAGTCCGAAACGCGCTTTTGGGGGGTGCGCTCGATTGATTGTTGGCTTGATGTTGAAGCCGTTTCAGCTCCTTCACAAAGCCAAGCTTTGAACCTTCCGTCGCAGCCGCTGGCCACTCACTGCCTTCAGCTGTCGAACCTCTTCAACCCGCAAGCGTAAGTCGGCCCCGACCTTCGCAATGTGAGAAATGTTTGCGGAGTTGACCCAGCGCTTTTGTTTTTGGTAGTGAAAACGATCCCAGCTGGGCCATCGAGATCCAAGATGATGTCATCGAGGAGTGCAACAAGCACGGAGGCGTCGTCCACATTTATGTTGACAAGAGCTCCGCTCAGGTGTGAAAGCAAGTTTTGCATTGTTTGTTTTGGTGGCCCAAAATGGTCCAATTGTTGGATTTGTGCGATGAGACGCCCCCGACCTTTTTGAGCGAAGGCGTACGTTGGACACGAGAAACAATCGGACGTGTCACAAGACACAAGTTACGTCACTGATTCTGCCTGCCGCGCGACATTGCTGGCAAAGATCGACAACCACATTTGGAGCAAAGCATTTTTGAACACATTTTGACTGTAATGTTTTGTCAAATGCGAGAATGGCAACCATTAGGACGTCCCTCCACTTCACACTCGACTGGTTTGCAATCACAGGTTGGGGACATTCATTCACGCATCTCAAATATTCATCTATGTTTGCGGCAATCTTGTGACGGGCAGAAAAAGTGAATCCTCTTCCATTGGGGTTGCGCAATCAGCCGGCGCGTCCGAATGTTGCTCTTCACACTTGCAAATATCAGCTTTGCGTTTGTTCAAGTCGACGTGAGCCGATTTGGACTCCACTCAGACGAGGTCCACATTTCCATATGAAAATGTCTTTTTGGTTGTGACTCAAACGAGCCCTTGTTTGCAGGGTAACGTGTACGTGAAGTGTCCGTCCATTCCGGCGGCGATGGCGTCCGTCAACGCGCTTCACGGACGCTGGTTTGCAGGTACGCACTTTTAAGTGAGCGCAGACGACGACGACATGATTGCAGATGAACACGCGTTTCCCTCTTGCAGGAAAAATGATCAAGGCGGCCTACGTCCCCTTGCCGACGTACCACAACCTTTTCCCGGATTCCGTAACGGCAAAGCAGCTTCTCATGCCGACCCGTCGATAGTGAGGCGCGCTTGACATCGTCCGTTTGTTTGCATCGATTGAAATGTCGTTGAGGAGGCCTCGTTGAAGTCGTCGGCCGGAGTTCGTTCGTACGGACGCCCTTAAGACGAAAGGCTACTTTTGAGTTTGCTTTCAACTTTGTGCCGTCAACGACCACGGAAGAACTCTGCAGGTCCGTTCTTTTTAAATCTTCCCGTCTCATCTGCTTGTTTCCTTGTACTTGTAGATTAAAAACAAAATGGCAGGATTTCCAACGTTTTGGAGCAATGGGTCTTAAGAACCAAAAGAATATCAATGTCTACAATAATGCTTTGTAACTTTTTACAGCCATGAGTTCATTTTTAGTATGAAGCCTCTCAATAAACTATTTGAAAAGTCTCAATTGCTTGATGTGTTCTGTTCGTGCGAGATCAATGATGAGATTTCACTTACTGAGCCAAAACTTCCAAAGTTTACAGCTGGGGTATGCGGGCCGGTGCTCGTCCAAAAATTGGAATAGCCTCAAAAATTGGAATCCTTTCCATAATTCCATTCAAAAAGTCAAACTTTCATAGATTATAAATTCAGGGCCCGCATTTTAAGTGGTTTCAAGTATTTATTTGTTAAGCGTTCAGCTCATAAAGCCCACAAAAAACGGGATTTCAAAAAAATAGAATCATGTGAAGAAAACATCACGCATACTTCCCAGTGATTTGCATGGGGAAAAAAATAAGGATTTTATTTTCAAACCATATGTCAATCTTCAATAGTTGGTTGGATTCCCTCATGCCTTCGCCACCGCCTCGATGCACCGTGGCATTGCCTGGGGGTCTTGGAAGCCCACGCAGGCTTTCTTGATGCTTGCTGACAGCTCTTTGTTTTTGCATCTGCTGGCCCTTATTTTCCTCTTTTATGTAATACGTATGTAATATCATTTTCCCACCCATACATTTCTATGAAGAAAGTGAAATGTCATTTGAATTGTATTGAAAATGTTACTGTATATTAGTGAGTCTAGTGCAGTTTCTACTTTTGAATTCATGATTAGCATGAAAACTGATGTACACTATCGACTGTTCATGGTTGGTATTTGTCATCATTATTAAAATGCATTGCGACACTTCACAATCGAACACGCGTGTGTCCTTTTCTCATCAAGTGTAACGAGGGGAAAAAAGGTTAACGTATGGGGGGGGAAAGGGCACGACCCATCCATCCTTATCCGGGGTCGGGCCGCAGGGGCAGCAGTTTTAGGAGGGAAGCCCAGACTTTCCTCTCCCCAGCCACTTCAACCAGCTCCTCCGATGGGATCCCAGGACGTTCCCAGGGCAGCCGAGTGACATGGTCTCTCAGCGTGTCCTGGGTCGACCCTGGGGCCAGTGACATACCCAAAATACCTCTCCAGAGAGGCATCAGAACCAGATGCCCGAGCCACCCCAAGTCCTCCACTTGGGGCAGGATCTCATTCCCGACTCGGAGAGGGCATGCCACCCTTTTCCGACTGAGGACTACGGTCTCAGATTTGGAGGCGCTCATCCTCATCCCAACCGCTTCACACCCAGCTGTGACCCGCTCCAGTGAGATTTGGAGATCACGGCTTGAAGAAGCCAACAAAAGCACATTATCTGCAAAAAGCAGAGATGCATTTCTGAGGCCACCAAAACGGAACCCCTCAACCTGCGCCTAGAAATTCTCTCCACCAAGGTTATGAACAGAATCGCTGACAAAGGGCAACCTTGGCGGAGTCCAACCCTGACTGGGAACAAATCCGACTTACTGTCGGCAATGTAGACCGAACTCTGACACCGGTCGTACAGGGACCCAACAGCCCGCATCAGGGGGCTCTGGTACCTTGTACTTCCGAAGAACCCCCCCCACAGGACTCCCTGAGGGCGACGGTCAAACGCCTTCTCCAAGTCCACATAGCAATCACGACAGCCCCACAACATCCAGATTTTTTAGGAACTCCGGGTGGATCTCATCTTCATAATGCCACCAAGGAGCTTCCCAACCACTTCAGTGACCTCGACCCCAGAGTCCCCACACTCTACTTCCTCAACGGAAGACGTGTCGGTAGAATTGAGGTCTTCAAAGTATTCTCCCCACCGACTCACGTGTTTGTTTTCTTTTTACAGTCAATTCTAACTGGCGCGTCAAACGGTTGAAATCCCGCTGCGGGTCGCTAAAAGTCATACAGGTCACACTCTTGCTAAGTTGCTACACAAACATGATGCATTTTGGGCACTTACACCACATTGTTCAGCACAAGATTAAAGCATTAATTCATTTATCACAAAAAATGATCACATTAATCACACTATGAATTTTACGTTAAAAAAGTAGCACAGGTTGTAATTGAGCAATTAACATAGCTACTTGCATTCCAATTGAATTGTAGAACATTCAGAATATTTATTCATGGCAAACTATCGGGGTGATTTTTTCCCCCATTTGCAAGTAATTAACGGATTACAAAGAGGATGATGATAAGCGTGTGCAAAATATAAAAAAAATGTTGAAGACATATATTTGTATATATATATATACACACATAACGTTAAAAGTCGGAAAGATTAACACAAAACAGGAGTTCTTTAAATTTTGCAGGCAAAAAAAGTTAATTAATTAATAGCAATTAATTCAAAATTCTAAGACGTGATGAACTCAGTTGCTCCCAAAAACGTATAAATACGTTCTATTTGAAATGTTGTGCCAAAGACGTATTTATAAGTTTTTTGCTTTTTTTTTTTTTTTTTTTTTTTAAAGACAGAGCATACAGAAGGCTTTGATGCAGCCTCTGAACTGAAGAGGTGGCTTAAAGCAATGGTAGTCATTACAAAAACGGCCAGCAAGTGGCAGTAGAGTATAAGAGATCAACCAGGGCCATGTTGCAAACAAGCAGTTCTTAACAGGTTTGTGAATAATAAAGAAACTTAGCTATATTCTAATGCTAATTGCTGCAAGTCACTTTTTTTTTTACCTGATGAAAGAAGAGACTAATCTTTCTTTTGGTAGGTTCCATGTTTGTATAGCAATAGAACACAATATTCTGTGTGCCTTGCAAAATCAGTCTAACAGCCAGGAGCAAAGGGGGTTGCTTCAGTGAAAATGGCTGCAAGTGAATGAGTTAATCTTATGGAAAAAAAGGCTCTATTTTTAAATGGCGTTTTCAAGATTAGGTTTGCATTTCAGACAGAGGACGAATATTGGGCGTAGTGCGGCAGTTCTGTCATTATTGACTGGAATTGACAAATGCGTAACAAAACTTGATTCAAATGTAATTCAATTGTTGTGTTTTTTTCTTTCCTGGATTTAGAGCCACTCGTGTCCAAACGCGACTTGATGCCGTTGAGTGCATCAGCGGATGTTTGCTTGCAACGTGTTGAAATGACTGGAGACAGATTTAATGCCTATATTGTGAACTTTATATGAGAACAAAAGAAATGACAAAAAGAACAAAACAGCTTCAACTCCTTTTGTTAGTTACAGCCAACATACAACATTTTTGCTTTTCTTTCAACTTTTTTTTTTTCTTTAAATCAACATCACACCTCCGTCACCCGCCACCTGTAAAGACAACTTAATAGTTAGTTGCATTTAAATGTACGTCCACATGAGCAAATATTGCAGTTATTTGATGTCTTTGAGCTCGGGCCGACCAATTGAAATCATTTCACCGTCTACGGATTTGACAACTCGTCAAACATACGACAATTAAGCAAAGAAATGCAGTGGCATAAACCACGGAAGGATCTCTTGACGGCATCAACATGGCTGACCTTAACGCATTCCTCACTTTTTGGGCGAGCAGACCTTGGCCTGGTGGGCTTGTAAGACGGCAATGGCCTCGTCCACCTGAGCCGATACAAGCGAGAAGACAATCGTTGACTTTTTTTTGCTTGGATTGCCCGATCGCGGCGCAACCCCCGAAACTTGTTGCCGCTTTTTTTTTTTTTGTTTGCCTTGGAGCGGAGCGACTCCGGCGACTCCAGCATGCGCAGCAGCTCCGAGTTGTCGATCTCCAGCAGCATTCCGGTGATTTTGCCAGCCAGGTTTGGGTGAAGGCCGTGGATCAGCGGGTACAGACGCTCACCTGTGTCATAGCACGGAGACACAACATGCGAGAAAATGAACATCAATTCAGACCACCTTTGCCAGCCATTGTGAGAATCAACCCAGCCATCGTAAACAAGATTTCATCACATCATATAACACTGACATTTATATGTGGGCCACGTATATAGTTTTTTTAATATGGTAGTATAACGAGAAAAAAAACGTACAACAAATACACGTAGCATAGCATTAGTCTAACGTGAGGATTCGTTGGTGGTTAATGCGACACCGTTTATAAAATGAAAAGGCAGGACGGAGACGGATTCATTCTTAATTGAAACTTTACTCGTCAAAACGTGACAGCTGGAGCGACACTTCCTGATCAGCTGACTCAACACTAACCAATGAGATGCTAGCATACTGAAGGTAAATGCAGATGAATGACGGAGAGCAGCAGATTCGACACATCAGTTGAGCTACTCTGGAAACATGAACGTACGAGTCAATATTTATATTCACAAATGAACTTCAGTGCTTGATCGTCAGGATGCGAGACCTTCGCCAAAGCGAGGCGTCTTCGTCGCTGGCCGAACCCAACGCTTCAAACCAGCGAAGGCTCAGCATGATAATTAATCATAATAAAGTTGATAAATTCATCTCTGCTGAAGCAATTACTATCTCCTCATTTGAAAACAAAAAATATTCTCGTAAATTTATGGTTTTATTTCTCCCAAACCTGCCACTTCCCAAAGTTACAAATTCGAGTTTTTTTCTCTGAATATTGCCTCCGCCCCTCTTAAAAAAAAAACGCGGCCCTAATATGCCGTTGTGTACATTTTTATTGTTTAAATTAAGATGTTATTTGTGTAGATAAGTAAATGAGTAAAAGGACTACAATTTCCCATCTTGTTAAGCGAGTTGCATCTGCTGACTCGTACCAAAAAGCTGCTTCTGGTCCACAAGCGGTGCTGCAGCCAACATTGAGGTTGTGAGTGGCTCCAAGCCTTTCACGTGCACGGGATGCTCCATCGCAGGGGCAGGAAGAACCTAAGAACAGACGAAATCTTTGCAACAACAAAAGTCCCTAAAATGGTTCCTTCGCTTCGTTTCTTACGCCCCAAATAATAGATTTGAATGAAGACAGACAAGGACTGTATTGTACGATATATAAACCATTTTCAAGAAAGAAATAGTGCAATTAAACCAAAACACACACACTAGCCAAATGTCTTTCTATGGCGCTCCAAAAACACGCTGGGGAGAATTTCGCAAGCACAAAAAAATATATCCGTTTTTTTGAGATCCACAAATACATCTTCAATTTACACGTACTTTTTTTCCATGAGTGCATTTGTCATAACTTGCCATTTCATTCTGATTGTGAATTATTAAATGGGTGTTTGTAGATCAGACGGCGCTTTTATTTTGGAGGCCAAACATCGCGCGATTTCAAGACTTTTTTACACGCACAATTCTGAACATCCACAAGTTGAAAGGTTATCCCTGCTCCGTCCACTAGGGGGAAGTCTTGCCGTCTCCATTGAATGGAAACAAGCCATCTCCCGTTTCTCATTTCAAAAATTGGAGAGAGAAAAAACGAGCCTTTATCTGATCTTCTATTATGTGCTTGTTCCACACATACACAAAATAAACTAAAAACAAAAATTGAGCAAAAAAACTAATGTTTCAGGGTTGGGAACATGGCCGAGTACCTACGGCTGCTCCATTATGGGAAAAATGATCATCACAAATATTTTGGCAATAATAGAAATTATGATTTTCCAAACGATTATCTTTTGATACAACACAAGACGTTTAAGCATTTAAAAATATTAAGACCTATTTAAAAAAAATAGAAACACTATAATTACGCAAGTTCCTTTTGGACCAAAGAGAATTGATATAACATTTTTAAAAATGTATTTGTGTTGGCAAAAACTAAGTTGGAGTTCAGCATTTGCACGATCATTTATTTTTTGGTACAAAACGAGAAAATGTTTCAAAGAAAAAAAAAAAAAAAAATACTAAGACAAATAAAACACGTTCCTTCTGGATGAAACAAAATGTATGAAATTAGTTATAAGAAAAATTCAAAAATGCAAATGTATACATTTAATTCTTTTTAAATGGTGGTTTTGTAATTGTGGAGTGTAATAATTGAAATTGTAATTGAATTTGGATGGATACATTATTTTCTTTCTAACAATTATTTTCTTCTTTGACAATTTATATTTTAGACTTGTAATGTGTTTTCTTTATGTTTATATGTTCAATAAAACCATACCCCCCCACCCCCCCACCCCAAAAAAAGTGCACAGCCCTACGAGTACCTGCAGTCTGGTCATGGGGGCGGGCACAGAGATGAGCGCCGACGAGTACTTAAAGTGAGCGCTTCTTGACGCGGCGGACAAGTTGGTTCGCCCGCATGCAGTCTGGGTTCCGATGTTACCTAATGAAAGACAGCCGTGCTTCAAACCGCGCCGACAACATGCATCCGACGCTGGGACCGACTTGTCTTCTGTGTGTTGATACGAGGAGCCTGAGTGGAAGCCTGTCTCACTGTGGCGATGGAAGTGGAGCCCTGGCGGGGGGCGGAGCCGCCCACATATTGGGACGAGCACGGACCTGAGAAGACGCGCGGCGCCATTTGTCACCTTTGGACTTTCAACACGTGCAGAAGGTCACGAGCCCGAACGATCACTTCACCGTGAACTCTCGGCGGCTGTCCAGTCCAGCGAGGCGCGGATCTCATGTTGCCGGCAGGATTGTGCTCATAGAAGGTGCGCATGGGAGCCTGCAACATACAAATGAGGGTCGTGCTCGTACCGCTGGCAGTATTGGGAATTTGGGAGAGGCCCAAAAAACGGCGGCATCGGTATCTGCGAGTCCTAACAAATAACGGGCCCGATGCCATTTATGGATACTCGTATAGAAATTGGAATGATGTGTGATCACAGGTGTTGGGTGCACGCATTTCCTGTTTCACAAAAGTTCTGACCAAGAGTATGCAGTTCTTTAGAATTTAAAAAACAAACTAACAAAAAAAACATGTTTTTTGGAAACAGTATTGGCATCGGTGCAATCCAGTCGCAACGCAGCAGATACGCCGACATTTTGCAGTAATAAATGTAATAATAATGCATACGTTTGCGGAGACAAGTTGTATTTTACGTCATGTTAAAAGATTTGAAAACTAACGTCTTACAAATGCAATGATGCCATCTAGTGGCAGAAAAATGACCTCAACACAATCAATATCCCACTATTGTTTTACAGTACAGTACATCTTTTTCATTTAACTCAATTTTATGAATTGTTATGAAATTATTGTATACATATTTCTATGAGTTTAACATTTTTTCACCTTTTTTGTGAACAAGAGTATGAAAACTTGGGGGAAAAATATTCTATTGTACATTTAGAACAGATATAAAATGTGCGATTAATCGTGAGTTAACTATTGAAGTCATGCGATTAATTACAATTTTAAATTTTTCAATTGTGGGACACCACCTTTTGTAAAACTTGTGCTTTGACTTACAAGTGTGCTCACAAACAGTCAACTTGCAAGTCAGGGCACCGCCGCATACTCCATGTAGAATAGTAATCCATTGAAAATGAGGAATGTGATTGGCTGATGTGGCCTACCTGCGGCACGGTCATGTAGTAGCTGGTCTGCTGGTACGAGTCGATGAGGGGACTGTTGACGCTCCTGAGCGTGGCCAGCCTCTGCATGTACTTGTTGGTCAGGATGGCTTTGCGCTCCTCCCTCCGCTGGGCCAGCGCCACATAAAGGGGCTTGGTAGCAATTATTCTGCCATTCATCTCCGTCACCGCCTTCGTCGCCTCTTCGGGCGATGAAAAGCAGACAAAGCCGAAACCTTTGCTTTGGCAGCCGTCGGTCATGACCTACGCAAGGCCAGAGGTCAAACTCAGTGAGCGACTTTGTTCATTTCAATGGGGGACGATGACTTGGGAGGCAAGCGTTTAAGTAACAAGCAGGCCACAACAACAAATTCAACTCCTAAGTCAAGGCATGGCTTTTCAAAATGTCTCCTCTCAGCACATGCCTTTGCACTCGTTATGGTGCCGTAGGGCGAGAACTCCTTCCGCAGTCGCTCGTCATCGATGCTATCGTCCAAGTTCTTCACGTACAGATTGACGCCCTGAAAGCAGACGAGAGGTCCAAGATTTTAAGTATTCTGCCAATTATGCTGAAGGCTCAGAACAAAACGTTGCTATTGAATATTCGAAAGAGATTTTGGAAAAAAAAAAAAAAGAAAGCAAGTAGAAGTTAAAATGAAGACAGATCTTATTTAAAAAAAAAAAAAAACACAAAGATTTAGGAGCAGACTGATGGAACGTTGCATTTCCGTAGAACGAATCAGACAACGGAACAATCGGAATAAAGAAAACAAAGAATCCAATTCAAAAGAATGACGAAATCCAGCTTGTTAAAGAAATACGAACAAGGTTAAGTTTGATCGTTGATTGTCATTTTTTTTTTGTTTACGAATGTCAGCAAGCAAATTGTAAATGGAGAATAAAAGTCACGTGACCGTCTGTGTGACCGGCTGTCACACAATTGTATTTTTGTTTCTTTAATGACTATACTTTGTAACGGGGCAGACAAAAATAAGACTTGTCTTCTTTCTGCTCCTTTTCATTCAACATCAAAGAACATTGTTTTAAAAAGTCTTATTTCTTTTACAAATGAGTGAAATAAATGATTGAAATGGAATTTGTGCCGCTGGCCAATAGACAATCAGATATGTGAAGATACCAGCGATAAATAAAAGAGCTGTCAAACCATTGCATTTTTCATCGTGATGAATTGCTTCATTAAAAATACTTTCCATTTTTTGCCCGCCAAATTTGACGAGCGCCTTTTGTTGTTATGTGTTAATTCTTTCGACATCTTCAACATTTTTGGATCCACTGCGCATTCTCATCCTGCTCCGTTTCTAATCAGTTAATTACTTGCATAATTTAACAATAATAATAATAATAATAACTTAAAAGGAAAAAAGAGCTCCAATATTTTGACATGAACAAAAAATCTGAATGTCAAACAAGTATGAAATGCTTGACTTGAATAAATGTCGTTATGTTTATTGCTCAAACGCAACCTGTGCTAGCTTAAACGTAACCGTCCGCTATCTGCGGCCAAAACTAATAGTGTGATTAATCCGCGTGATTCATGCGATCATTTTTGGTGATGAATCAATGACTTTAACTTTGACAGCACTCAAATAGACACAAGTGGCAAGTGTACGAATCCGATACAGAAGCAGTTGAGGTGCGAATTGTGCAAAGCGTTTGCTTGACGTCGTTATGCGCGCTACCTGATAGCGCTGGATGCGGTCCTGCTTGATCTGGTCAAACCTGCGCTTCAGCTCTCCCTGGCGCTCCAGCCGCTTCTGAGCCCGTCCAACATAGAGCGACTTCCCGTTGAGCTCCTTGCCATTCATCTCATCCACGGCCTGCCAAAAGCAAAGACGTCCCCCCGCCGTGACTTCCCCGAAGCTTCCTGTTGTGCCTTTTTTTCTCGACGACAAGCTACCTTTTGCGCATCCTCGTGGTTGGCGTAGTTGACGAAGCCAAATCCACGAGAAAAACCTCGGTCATCCTTCATCACACGTACGCTGAGCGTCTTCCCTGAAAGGCGCACAAATATTCCGATGACTTGGTCGTGGCGAGACTCTGATGCGAGCGTCCCGTCTTATTACCAAATGCAGCGAAGGCGTCTTTGAGATTGTCGTCGGTGTAATCTTCGCCAAAGTTTTTGATGTAGACGTTGGTGAATTTGACGGCTTTGCTGTCCTGCTCTCGGTCCTTGCGGGACTTGAAATGGCCGACAAAACTGCAGACATCACCACACTCAAAATCAACTCGGGGGGGGGGGAAGAAAATCTAAAGTTATATTCATTGTCCTAAAGGTGGAAAGAAGTCTTTTGAGGTCAACGTTGTTCCTTCAACATTTGAACTGACAATCACAAAGTAGACCGACTGACTCTTTTTGCTTTAAACACGCCTGCAAGCAGAATTGGGCCGCAACAAGCTACGTTGAAGTTTTTGTATCAATTGCTCGTGTTGGGAAACTACTTTGACCCAACAGCAAAATTCTGCTCACTACTTGGACAGGTCGTCATTTCCGGACTAGAAGCCGCGTTTTTTTTTTTTCATGTTACCGCAACGGGTTCCCGCCGCTTTCTTTTCTAGAATGAGGGTGCAAATTGTCTCGCTCTCGTTGCGTCTCTTCTGCTGTATTTCTTTTGCTCTGCCTGACACTCTTGCGCTTCCTTTTTAGTGCGCCCCCTTGTGATCGGATTGAAAAGCCGCACCTTTGTATTAGCCGCACCTTTGTATTAGCCGCAGGGTCAAATGCAAGTGAAACAAGTCAAGTGTATTTAGTATTGCTTGCACATTGGGCTATTTTTTTTTTGGGGGGGGGGGGGGGTCCAACAGAGTAATTGTGTCATTTTAGTCTACAAGAACTCCACTTGAGAAACATACAGTATGTGTGTTTACAAAATGTACTACTCTGTGGAATAAAACCAGCAAGTCAACAACAACACGTGAATACAAACTGAAGTTTGTCCGACCCGCTCAGAACCGTTTGAGCTCGGTTCCTTGCTGTAAAAAGGGATGCACGTGTTTAAAAAGACCAATACATCGGCAATGTATGCATAACACTGAAGATAAAGATGTCACATTGTTTTGAGTAATAAAACAGATGCCAACATAGCCAATAAATATGCGTGAATGATCCTGTTTGAAGTTCAATATACTGTAGTCAAATTATAAAAATGGCTGGCATCAGGCTAAAACTTTGTACCTCCAAAATCATCACATTTCAGGGGACGCCAAAAACGGCCCATTAACATTGCGTTATCAAAGAGAGCCATTTTAAACCCTTTAGATCAGGGTGGGACAACTATGTCCGACGTCTCCCTCCTCCAACACAGGTGAGAAAGTCCGTCAGGCTTGCTTGCTGCAGGACTCTGGCCCTCGAGGACAGAGTTTTCCCACCAATGCTTTAGATTGATCAATAATTTGCAAATAGATCAAATAAAACCCACACCGCAAGTGTGTGCTGACCAATATGAGAGTTTTTTTTTTTTTTTAAATAAAGAAAAGAAATTTAGCAAATTCTGACTTGTGAAGTTTCAGCCCGACACTAGCGATATCCGTCCATTCATTAAATTTTTTGTCACGCTTGTCCTCACTAACTGGTGTTTATTTAGCATCGAGGTTCACCAATGACAATTTTTCAGCCGATCAGCGATCTTGTAAAAAGTCTGACCGGTTGATCCAGATTTTTTTTTTCATAACAAGCTGCATACACCTTTAGTGTTCCAATCTTGTTTTATTGGAAAACATTGAACAAAATCTGTGAAATAATACAACCGGGTTGTTTTAACTGCACATAAAGTCGTTCTCTCGAATAAAAATGAAAAGCCTTATTAGTCATCTCAGCAGAAGACGACAGCGGCTGACTTTTTTAGACCTCTGGTCGGTGAAAAAGTTCCGTTTTTTTTTTTTTTAAGGGATCGGGCGACCACCGATCCCGCAAAATTAAGGGAATCGGGGCCGCTAAATCAGCCAGCCGATTTAGCGGCCCCGATTCCCTTAATGCAGTGCACCCCTATTGAGTATATTTGTTATTATGGCTAAATATAGCTGTTGCCGTTTTTAACCAGTCACACCTCGTCGTCCGGAAATCACAGTATCTTACATGCGCCTTTATTCAATCTGCTCCTTTCCTAACCCTACGTTCGATTGCTTGACTGTTTTTAATGAACATAACAGATCAATACAAGCTATTAATGTACTCACACTTTTCTATCATTCAGCAGCATTCCGTTCATGGTCTTAATGGCGCGGTTTGCAGCTTCCTGAGTCTCAAAGTGGACAAAGCCGTAGCCTTTGGAGCCTTTTTCATCACAAACCACCTGGAGGAAACAAATACGTTACACTTTGAGCGCATCAACTTCAATCAGCTCAAAGCACACAACACAAACGGCTGTCGAACCACCGGCACTCACCTTGCAGGACAAAATATTGCCAAAGGCCGAGAAGGTGTCATACAATGCCTTGTTGTCAATGGTGTCATCCATGTTCTTGATGAAGATGTTGCCCACGCCAGACTTCCTGAGACCCGGGTCGCGTTGAGACCACATGATTCGGATTGGCCGTCCCTTGAGAACGTCGTAGTTCATCGTATCCAAAGCACACTCCGCTAAAAGAGGAAGAAATACTTGACTAAAATAACACGCATTGCAAAGAGTTGGGTTCACAGTACAGCACTCTTTACACACAAGTCCACTGAGAAAGTCTGGTTTCATTTGCAACCATTTGAATTAGTTTGACTTTTGGACAGACATGAGCTACTTCTGTCCGCGTGTGATCGCCCCCAGGCTGCGCTCTTCCTCATTCTGGGATGTCTCTTTGACATGAAGGGAAACGGTCCATTCACATGAAGGCTCCTTCACTGAGACGACGCTAAGGACATTTACAGACAAAGCTGGCGTGACTTTCGGCAAGCAGCGCGTGAGAAGAGCCGTGTTAGTGACAGCAAGTTCAAATGCTACAACGAGCATCAACGAACACACCGCAATCCGGACTTAAACATCACCGCTTCTAAGACCAATAGGACCTTTCAGCATAACCTTGAGTGATTTTCAAAAAGGTGTTAGATAATATTAGTAGGCCTGACCTGCTTATCAAAATGGATGCCACCCAGACCTTTCTACACAGGCAGGCCATTAGGGGCCATTGTTTTTTTGTATCAGGGAAAAAAAAAAGAATGCGACTTCACCATCAGCTGGTTGCTGGAAGTTTATGTAGGCATATCCCAAAGATCTCCGTGTGATGATATCACGACACACACGGATTGACATGATGGGCCCAGCGGGAGAAAACTTCTGGTACAGCAGGGCCTCTGTAACATCTGGATGCAGGTCCCCGACATAGAGAGAGGCAAGGGGATAGGTCTGTCCGCTGCTGTTCATTGCTGATGGCTAGTTCAAGAAAAAGTAAGCACCCATTTAACAGCATGCACAAGGAGAAGCTTGATGACACAAATAGTCACCCTCCTAAAATAGTTGCCTGAGTTATTTCATTTGCTTCTTTTTTTTGCCTAAATCCTCTCATGAGGCAAATGGTTCTTTTTTGTGTGTGTTTCCTCAAAAATCAGGGAAAAAAAATGACTTGGGTGATAATTTTAAGAAAAAGGCGCATTTGTCACATTTGTTTGAATAAAAAGGACAAGTAACGCAAGACTCATCAAAACAATGTTTTGCGTTATTTCGATGACCCCCTTTCCTACAATATTATGAGCTGGCAGACATCTTATCTCATCCAAATCTATTTTCGCAACATCCCCCCCCCCTTTTTCTTCAGAATAAAAACTAATGTGTGGCTTGCCTTTATGATACTGGCCCAATTGACAAATGCACGTGCGATGGAAGCCAAACGATCCCTCAACATCTTTAAATGGATTTTGATGTGGTTCATCAAATTCTGTCTGGCAACGCTAAACGACAATTTCAGCTAACTTTGAACTACAAAAACTCAGCCTGACACTTTTTCTCAAAAAAACAACAACAAAAAACTGTAAATTAAGTCAACGCTGATACTAAAGATCTCGTTAAAAAGTAAGTTTGGGGCTAATGACAAAGTTAATACGAATATGCTCAATATTTTCTCCAAATTAAAAAAAAAATGTTCGGCGTTGTTACGGATATCACGGCCTGGCGAAATGACTACAAGTGCATACATCAGTTGATCAACCACGAAATGTGCTGTTACTTACAGCTTTTAAAGAGCCAAAAAGTTGGGATTGCGTTGAATATTAAACGTTTCACAGGTCGTGAGCGAGCAGGATCAAACGTCGCAAAAGCGGGAGCCGCTTTTCATTTAATTACGGCGGCGGAACACCTGCAATCAGTCCTCCAGGTCACTTTACTTCGCGCGAGAACTATGGCTGACTACTCCGCGACAGAAAGTAGTTCTCGCCAAACGGACTTTTAAGAAGGCCCTCTAGTGGAGTTCAGTTGACAGCCAAACTCAGTTTGATGATGTTTGATGCTTATTTTGACCACATTATAAAACGACAATTGATTTATCTTAAACGAAACTTTATTTCACTGAATGGTCTTTGACACGTTCCTATGTATTACATGTATAGTGAAACTAGAATGGTTTTAAGATACATAAACACAAAGCTAGAGTTACACCAACCATTGTTTATCTCCAAGTCATCATTGCTTTTTAGAACTATTCTAAATTTTCACAACCACGTGTGTGCACTGGGTAATAGACTGTTACAGAAGCAATTTTTAGCCATAAGACTTGTCAGTAAAAACAAAGCAAGTAAATACCAGATATACAGACAGGCTTCGTTCCACATTCACTAACTGCATTTTCATCAAGCATAATGAAATGGACTTTTTTTTTTTTTTAATGAACAAAACATTTCAATTTCTTGGAGCATTGTCAGAAGAAACAGCATAATAACGTGGAATGGTGTCTTCAACTACAATATGTGGAATGTAGTGGTGATACACGGTATTGTGACACTGAGCTTCTTTCAAATGAGATGAAATGGCAACTTTGTGTGATTTAGCAGGTGATCAGTCAGCACGAACCCTTTATGAGTTTTGTCTAATCTCAACTCCTAAGCATCTGCTAACAACAATGGTTAAAAAAAAAAGAAAAGAAAAAAAAGAGGAAAGAGGCCGTGCCAGACACCAAGATGTTTGGTTGTTGAGAAAACAAGCACTTTTAAGAGGGAATTTTGCAAGCAAGATTGACACAGTGAGGTCAAACATTTCTAAACTATACACGTGATTGCAAAATAATCTGCAGCCACATAACACATTAAGCATCACTTGAACAGTGAGTCAAACGACAAAGCCAATCTACACTTTGAGGTTGAAAAAGTGGGCGGGAGCCTTGTAAGGTTGAACATCTGAATATGAAAGTGGATGATGGTTGGTGAAGATGGCGGCGGCGGCGGCGGCACATTACGCTCAGATGTCAGTGTCACAATACAGCCTGCCTCCTTTCTGTATGAGCCCACAGCAGAATTGCAGTAAGTTGAATGCAGGATTGTACACGTTTCCGCAAAGAAAAGTCAAAACGCAAACTGCTTTTGGGTTGTGGAGCAAATGGAACACCGACCATCACAGTGTTTGCCAGTTTCATTACCATACAATAAGATCCATACAATAAAACCTGTAAATACCATGTTGAAACACAATAATAAAAGTAACAAAAAAGATGGGGGGGGGGTCAAATGAGCCACAAACTAGCCGCAACAAAGGAATTTGGAAGGACGATTAAGATTCACAACACCCCCCCACCCAGATCTCTCACACAAGTGCGCGCACACACACACACACACACACACACACACACACAAATACCTTTTACACTCTCACTCGCTCCCCACAAACGTACACACAAAGCTAACGAAAACAATACAACCTTCTACAAAGTGACTGAACGTACTAACAACTGAAAATGACCCTGTCGCCTCACAGTGAACTGAGAGGGGTAAACTAGTTGGTCAGGAGCAATTCAGGCTGCTTGTCATACAGAAGAGGGAGGGGCTGATGGAGTGGAGGGAGGGTGGGTGGGGTGGGGTGGGGGGGGGGGGACAGGGATGTATATAAGCTGTCTGTGTTTTAAGATAAGAGTGTAGGTGGATTAACAGTGCAATTCCTTTAGTTTTCCCCTTCTCCGGTCTCGCCCTCGTCTCCCTGGTTTTCTGATGTCCACAGCTGCAAACACACAAGAAGCAAAGTTGTCACATCAGGCCTTCGAACCAACGTGAGGACACGGAACGGGCGGTAAGACTCACAGTCAAGTTGTCCCTTAGTAGCTGCATGATGAGGGTGCTGTCTTTGTAAGAGTCCTCGTTCAAAGTGTCAAGCTCAGCGATGGCTTCGTCGAATGCCTGAAATGCCACAAAATCATTCAAGGTCAATTCAGAGAGGTTTCCAAAAACATGATTAAAGATTCATTGCTGAAAAACACATGCAAATACTGACAACCCGCAAGTACTAAATTGTGGTGACGATAGCTCGTTTCACTGTTTTTCCACCTGCGCTTGATCAAACATGGCGGAAATGTGCGTGACCACAAGCAATGGCAGTCGACCTACACTTTCATTTGTGTACCACGTTACCGAAAATATTTGTGTCATCTTTTTTTTTTTGTCAGTAAAAAACACAAATATAACATTTGATTCTAAAGTTTGCCATCAAGCACTGTTCCAATTATTGTGTGGGGCTCTTTTTCCGTTTTTGGAATGAGAGTTTTTTTCTCAGGAGCCTCTCGTAAGCCCACCAACACTGCCCTCTGCTGGTCGAAGTTAGACATTGCCCCCTGTTACACCATTATACGTTTCTTACACTCTTCAGTGTTTTATTTGATATTTTTCTACATTATAATAAGAACAATAATAATAATAATAATAATTGACAGAGAATGAATTATTATCATGCATTTGCCAATCACAAGGTTCAACATAAATTGAACACATTACCAACCGAAAAAATGTGGAGACGTTGTACAGGTGCTTCTTTGATGCTTTTTACCTTATGTAACTTATTTATATTGTCAGTGTTGTCTTGTTGGTATCAGTCGTAGCAGTTTTGTATTTCAGCTCGGGCTGCTCGATTATGAAGAAAATATTCATCACGATTATTTTGGTAATAATTGAAATCACGAGTAGGACGATCTTTTTTTGATACAAAAAAATAAATGTTTAAATGTAGAAAAAGATTAAGACAAATACAATGCTGCCAAACAATATAATTATGCAAGTTCAAATGTATAAATTTTAACAACTCAAAAATGTGTATTACTTATTTTACAATGATGCTGATTTTCTAATCGTGGAGTGTAATAATTGAAATTGTAATTGATTCTACAGTAAATGTGTTTGTTATATGTCAAAGTTAGATATCAAAAAATGATTTGAGTTCACACCGTCTTTGCCAGACTGCAGGCCTTTTCTGGGTTGTTCTGGATCTCATAATAGAAGACGGAGAAGTTGAGGGCCAGGCCAAGCCTAATGGGGTGCGTTGGCTGCATATCCCCTTTGCTAATGTCGAAAGCTTGCTGGTACGCTTGCTGGGAATTTTCCACTGTATCTGGAGATAGAAAAATGTGGTTAGAAATAGGAACAAAAATACATGTTATGTCTCATTGAGATAAATAATGCCATAAATGAAAACGAATAACATTTGCCAACACCTCTGTTCAAGGTAGCAGGCAATGTTGCAGTCAACATTTATGCATTTCAAATAATTAAGTGCAACATGCAAATCATCTCCGAACTCACCCTTCTTAGCATCTCCGGATGCAACCTCAGACAAGTATCTATAATAGTCGCCCTTCATTTTCAGATAGAACACCTTGCCTTCAGAACTCCCTGCATTGACAATAAGGTACTTGTCCAGTAGCCCCTGAAAACCAGCAGTTGAGATTGTCAGATGTGCAAACGGATGGCCGAAAAACACGAGGAACAGTCGCGCGACCTTACCAGCACATCGTGGCAGATTTCCTGCAGCTCCGATTCGATCTTCTCCCGATATTCGCGAGCCATCTGCTTCTTCTTGTCATTGCCTTCAATCTTCTGCTCGATGCTGGAGATGACGCGCCAGGATGAGCGGCGCGCCCCCACCACGTTCTTGTAGGCAACCGAGAGAAGGTTGCGCTCCTCATTTGACAGCTCCGTACTTTGCTCCGTCACACTCTTCATGGCTGCGGCCATGTCGTCGTAGCGCTCAGCCTGCTCAGCAAGCTTGGCATTCTGTACCAGGTCGTTCTTATCCATTTTCTAGACTGGAGGATGCAGAACAGAGACAGGGTTAGTGATGTGGAGATCATGGGAAGATGCCAGTGTTGCGACGGATCATCACGTCTGCTGTGGGAAACTCATCCATTTCACTTAATTGGTCCCAAAATCATTGATTACACATAACGAATACTTTTATATTACTACATGACTCTCTGTAAGTTTGTATGCATGTAATTTTGTAATTACGGCTTCTTCTTTTTTTCTCCCACTTCTCGCAGCCAATAATGATTCTGACACTGTGCCAGTTACATGTAATGACAGGTAGACCAATGAAATGCTCTTCCATTAGAGGGCAGAAGGTGCCTACCTGTATGTCGTTATTTGTGCCCTTTTTGTTTTGCGGTGTGCGCTGAGATTTTGCTCATGTATATGTGCCTTAGCTCAATAATTGGGAAGCTCTGATTTCCAGAAACAATGAACTGAATGTTAGGAAATGTGTCCAGTAACGGCTGCGATATCATCCGAGGACGACGGCATGAGGTCGAAGAGAGCAGAAGAGCGCCGCAAACCGGGCCCTTTGGCAAGTGGGTCAACCTTGCGTTTGCTGAGGTTAGCTCCAAGCTAATTACGAGCCTTCTCCCAATCCCGTCTGTTAGCTCCATTTAGGCAAAACATAATAATAATAATAAAATACACGTCAACAATTGCCTACTCGCATCGACGTCTTTCAAGTAGCAAATACACGCATGACGTGCATTTACCATTGAAGAAAAGAAATAAAAGAATTTCCACAAGCATCCGAATCCATCCCACCCACCGCTGTCCACAGCTACTGTTGCTAACGGCGCTAGCGTAATGACACATTTTGTTAACAGATATTAACGCCGTAAATCGCTTTCATTCATTTCCTTTGACATAGAGAATTGAATAAAGAAAACAAAAAGCTAACGCGATTGAAATGTATGTCTGCGTCGTTCGCCAAGCGGAGCGGCTGATTTGCCAAATGTACATCTCCAACGTTCCGTTAGCTAGGCCGCGGGAATTGGGGTGGATTTAAAAATACAAGAAATAAACGCAGTTACGTTCTTGACAATTCATGTTCCAAACAGGGAAATGACGACGCACGGCGCTGCTTGGGTGCGGGGTTGAAAGGCAAAGCAGTGGCATCCTTTTTTAATTAAAAAAAAAAAAAAGTGAAAACGGTTGGGTTTTTCCCCCCACCGAGCGCTTTAACACGGCCCGCTAAGCTGGCTATCCCCTGTCAGAACAAAGTGTCACGGCATCGGAACGGAGGCTATGTCGTTAGCCGGCGAGCTAACCGCTAGCATTTGCAGGCTAGCTGCTGCTAATGCTAGTTAGCCTTTGACGAAGCCCAAGCTAGGCTGTACCGTTATTTGATGGCTCCCAAAAAAGGATTCAATTGGCCGCGACGGGGGAATAGCACGCGTCGTAAATTGGCATCGGCACATTCGACAGTGATTACAGCTACGATATAAAATCACCAGTCCCGAGCTGGACACACTTACAATATTGGCGACTTTTAATCCTGATTCTTCTCAAGTCTCCGTTAGACGTTTTAATGCCTCCGTCCTCCAGTCTCGCTCGGCGTTTATATCAGGGCAGAACCACTTCCGTTATGCCGCTACTTGCATTTCCTCTTTTCTCGCCACACATCTGCCTGACTTACGTAAGACATTACGAGGCTCATGACAAGAACTATTCAGACATAGAAATCAGTCGTAGAATTGTCTACCTCGTCACGATGTGTTTTTGTAAAATGAGTATTATTGTTTTTCGACTGCTAATCTAACGAGACAAGGTCGCTTGTTATTTGAACGTCATTTTTGCTATTGTCTTTGCATCTTAAAGTGAGGGTGATTATTAGTCACAGCAAAGATATTTCAAAGGTTAAGGTCAGCAAGCAGTTTCTTTCATTTTGTTTTGTTTTTTTTGGGGGGGGGGGGGTGGTCTGAAGAACCCATTTATCGTCGACCAAAGACTATAAAAATGGGACCGATTGCCACTCTGCTTGACACTCAGCATTAAGGGTTGGAATTGGGAGGTTAGATCACCACATGATTCCCAAGCGCGGCGCTGCTGCTGCTCACCGCTCCCTCAGGGGATGGGTCAAATGCGGAGAACAAATTTCACCCCACTTAGATGGGTGTGACAATCAGCGGATCTTATCTTATCTTATTTAGCTGTCCTGAGTAGAAGTAGTAACACCAATGCATCAATCCATCCATTTTCTATATCGCTTATTCCCACTAAGGTCACGGGTGACTTTGACTGCGTGGGAAATGGGGTACATCTCACGGCACATATAGACAACAACTGCACGCTCACATTTCATCTAGAGAATTTATAGAATTCATTTAAGAAGAATGTTTCGGGAAAGTGAGAGTCGCAAAGAAAAGCCGCACAAGCACAGGGAGGACCTACAAATTCCACAGGAAGGCTTGACCTTGGATTCGAACCCCCGATCTCGGTTGAGGAAGATGCGCTGACCACACATTCACCATACTGACCAATTACAATCATTATTGAATAGCATGTAAAAGATCAAATAGCTCTTGAGCAGACATTTTATTCCCCCCCCCCCCCATTGTCCCGTCCTCCTAACGAGCACCAACTGTATACAATTACAATAAAGGCTTTTCTGCTTCTGATTCCAAATGCCATATTAAAAAAAAACAACTGACGTTCAATTTGAGCTATGTGGTGAGCAAATGTCACACAGTGTGTATCTATAAATCAATAATTATTTTGCAATCAAAAGCAGTTTTTATTATTGATAGTATTACAAAAGCTATATACACACAACATGTTTTGGGAATGTGTGATGCAGTCAAATTCAACTTTTTATGTGTGGATTTTGAAGCGATTTCAGCAAAACATTTGTTTTTTGTTTATTGACACAAAAAGAGTAAACAGCATGTATTGAGTTAAAGTTAATGTTCTTCTCTTGCTCAACATGCAGGCAGCTACATAAAATCTGGGTGGAACATTTTCCAGCTCTCGTGCAGTTCAGCTTTTAACAGAGCAGACGACGCTTTCTCGTTTTCAGCGACCATAATGATACTTTTCAGGACTTTCCTTTTCATATCTGCAGTGTTTTCGTGGACATTGTCTTTTGCAGGGGGCAATGAATCAAAGGAAGGAGGAGCAATGCAGGTAAGATTTAAAAAATTGTGTTTTTTTTTTTAAGAGTGACTATGACGAAACATAACCTGGGAAAACTGAGATTGTGACTTCTTCTCACAGAATGGCGTGCACGATGACATCCTGCAGGATGCAGACCAAGCTGGAGCTCCAAAAGCCATTGGTGAAGTTGGTCAAAACTCATTTGGAAGCTGATTATGCAATAGTTGAAAAGGAATTTATCCACATTTGTGAATGCAACCAACTCAAGTCCACATTATGTAATGAGGAGGAGGGGCGCGGGGGGGGGGGGGGGGGTTGTCTCAAGTGTCCTAAATGTTTGTTTAGTGCATTTTTAGCCAAAACATCACTGGACATTTATCCATTGTTGTGTTTTTCTCTCTTTAACAGACATGCCGACATGTTTACTATGCGTTTGCCTGACTGGGTCTGTTTACTGTGAGGAGGTTTCTCCTGAAATGTCACAAGTGCCAGCATTGCCAAAGGAAACTGCTTATCTCTATGCACGCATCAACAAAATCACCAAAATCACCAATAATGACTTTGCAGATACGAGTAAGTAAACGCCGCTTTTTAAATAAATCCTCATCTCAAGTGATTTTTATTTCTTTCCAAAAGCGCGTCTCCATTTTTTTTCCAGCCACGTTGAAAATAATTGACCTCAGTAGGAATCTCATCGCGGAGATCGAGGACGAAGCTTTTTCCAGACTTGCGAACTTGGACGAGCTCAACCTTTCAGACAACAGGCTGACGAAGCTGCCCGCACTTCCCGCCAGGCTGATGTCTTTCAACGCCAACTTCAACAAGCTCACAACACAAGGTGTAAAGTCCACCGCTTTCAAGGTAGTAAGCGTCCAAACCGACTAATCCTACATTTTCAATGTTGACATAAAACCAGAGGTGACAAATCCAGATCCAGAGAGTAAAAACCCCGCCACATTTTCGCTTTAGCCCCTCATGCTAGCTAGCTAGCTCCATAGCAGGTAAACAAGCACCCGCGGAGCTTCGCTAGTGCTTGTTTACCTGCTATGGAGCTAGCTAGTTAGCTAGCATGAGGGGCTAAAGCCAAAATGTGGCAGGGTTTTTACTTTTTGGACCTGAATTTGCCATCTCGGCATGAAACTGTAAATAGAAGGGCTTCAGTTGTGTAATATATATATATATATATATTATCAATGAACAAAGCGTCTTTGTTGCAGAAACTCACAAGACTGTCATATCTTTACCTTGGAAACAATGAACTGACAGCTGTCCCTCATCTTCCAGAGTCTCTTTGCATTGTGCATCTACATGTAAGTTCATGTACAGTTTTAAGACGAATGGCCCTTAAAGGGGAAGTCAACCGTAAACATTTCTTGGCCTCACTAGTCTAAACATGACATTTTGATGAATATTACATTTGAGGAATATGAGTTATGAATGAAAATGCGGCCATTTTTTATCCATGTCAGCGGGCGGCCATTTTGCAAACATGAGAATTTTGAATGGGAAAGACGTGCAGCATTTTTGCTGACCATCTCATTCACCTGAATGGGGTTTTTGAGCTGAGAAATGTACAATTTGGGGAAAACGAGTCATTTGGGGAATGTGAAAACTTGACACGTAATCTCCACTATGCACTGAAGGTATGTTGACGTTGCAATGGTTTGAATCGGTGGAGAAAAGTAGAAGGAGGAGAATGGCAAAAAATTGCCTAATGTTGTATATTTACATATTTTCCTTTTTCTCATGCAAATAACAATATATCAAATAATGAATACAAAAATAATCCACAACAAGCAGGTAACAACCAGGGCTCAGGTAACATCCAATCAGAGCTCATCTGTTTTCTGAAGCTGAGCTGTGATTGGTTGTTACCTGAGCAACTGTGATGTCATCTTCAGTCGACAGCAAGTGGCAAAATGGCCGCCCCCTAGATGGATAAAAACGGCTGGATTTTGCTGCTTGAACTCATATTCCACTAACACAATATTAACCAGAATGCCATATTTAGACTCATAGAACATATTATTGTCAAGACTTTTTTTTTGGGGGGGGGGGTTGACTTCCTCTTTAAATCATACCATTGGGAGGTCCTGGTCCAGGGGTTATGGCAATTGGGGGCTCGAGGTTTATCCAGTCATTATGATTACGGTGGTGCCTTGAGAAATGGAGGCAAAACCACAAATTTGAATCATCAATACAGATTTCTAGATTGCTTGTTTTTGTAGGAAATTAAAAAAAAATAATTGAAGGGAAGGTGACCTTGAAAAAATATCGCAATTAGAATCTTTTTCAAGGTCATCCATCCCTATGTGTTTGTGGAAAACATGGTTTTCAGATCCCAGAATGATTGACTTAGAAGGTTCCACAGTCATTCAATAGCACAAGACCATTTTCACACAACGTTGCCACCATTTAAACATCAGCTGCGGCTTTGCGATTGGTGTGTGTGTGTGTGTGTGTGTGTGTGTGTGTGTCTCCGACAGAACAACAACATCCAAACGTTGACAGATGAGACGTTCTGCCAAGGGAACACCAGTTACTACATCCGAACCAACCTGAACCAGGTGAGACTGGATGGGAACCCCATCCAGCTGTGGAAGCACCCTTACAGCTTCGTCTGCCTGCACAGTCTGCCAATCGGATGGTACAACTGAAATCACCAAAATGGGCTTTTCAATGATTTAGGCATTTATATAGCATATGCTGAGTTATACTATTCAAAAGGCATCTCCATAAACATCACTGTTTAATCACCAGCAATGACAAAAAAATATGTTCTTTGTCAATACAGTAAGTCATACTTTATAAATATACAACACAAACATATCATTCTGTTGGTCTTGGCAGGTGCTATTTTGTATTTAAAGCCAGATCGAGCAGTTCATACGGGATTATGAACTTTATGAACAACGTGTCATTTACTTCAAATGTAAAATGTATAAAAGCGAATAAACAATAAAATGTGCATGATTTTCCCATAACTTCCTGCTTTTGAGATTTATGATACTGTGGCAAAATTGCAAGAATGTGTCCATGATGAAATGGGTCAAGTCCACACAAGTATCGTTCACTTGGCTGTCGGCTCATTCACAACTATGAAACCGTCCGCTACTTTCTGCTGGTACTCCCGCTCGGACCGTTTTCTTCGGTAGACGTCATCTGACAAGAAAAAGGACACAGATGAGAATTAAATCACCAAATACATTTACAACCACATTCAGACCATAGTGTTCATTTATTGACTTGATAAATGGGTTATTTCAGAATTGACACAACATTTTCTGCCACTTGCATCAAATTCCAAATAGTGAATACACAAAATGCAATCGTGACAATTAGAGTCGGCCTGAGACAAAATGTAACTTGCTGAAGTGATTTCAAATTCCAAACAGCTGATGTGCTTTTTTTTTTCTTGCCTCTTGATGACTTACACACCAAATATATGCTAAAATAAGTTTTAAATAATTTTTTTGATTATGATTTGGTTGTCTTTTTTGGATTTAGTAGAACATTTAATTTCATCACACATATATGTTTAGTTGACATTATGCTCTGAAGGAGGGGTGCGCCCAATTTCCTTAATTTGGGAAGCTTGGTGATCGGCCGATCCCTTAAAAATAAACTGATTTTTTCCACCAATCTCATTTCCCTCCTCAGAGGTCTGAAAGTCAGCCACTGTCCTGTTCTGTTCTGCTGAGATGTCTAATAGGATTTTCATTTTTATTTGAGAGAACTACTTCATGTGCAGTTAAAACAATCCATTTGTATTATTTCACAGACATTGTTCAATGTTTTCCAATAAAACAAGATTGGAACACTGAAGGTATATGTTGCTTGTATTGAAAAAAAAAATCGGTATCGGCAAAAATCAGTATCGGCAAGTCAGACTTTTTAAAAAGTCTCCCAACATGCATAGTTATCTGGACAAGGATAAACCTATTTATCACTTCTGTTTTTCACATTTTTTTCAGCCATAACGCATTCCCCTTAACTCCTGTTATGAGAAAGAGGCAATATCAATATTTTTCTTTTTCTTTTTTAAACTATATAGTGAGGTTTGTTGTTGCATTGCAGCGAACTCTTGAGCAAAAATTTTGAACGTTGACCACTGATATGCAACCCTGATAATATGATTAGTGATGCACAATTCTAATTAGTATTCCAACTTAATGCAACGTTAAAACAAAACAAAATATATGATAGAAAAATAAATTCCGTAATAAAAATAAATATAATAACAATCAAAAATTGTAAGCATAGTTTTGCCAAACGCATACACGTAGGTTGTGCGTTGATCATTTGACATATCATGAACACCAAAACAAGGACAGATAACTCAGACAACAAGCAAAAGGGCAAAACTGAGCGTGTCACTTTGCCAAATTGCACTCACAGAAGGTTTCTTTTCCGATCCTCACGTTGATCATGATCCACTCCATGACACCTCCAATGCAAAAAAAGACTGGAAGGAATCTATACGGACCAAAACGACGTTTCCCAGGTGCGAGGCCCAGAAAATATCGTAGAGTTGTACTCCTTCGAAACATCAAGGAGACGACCACCTCACAAGTTTCCACAACTTAATTCAATGTGGTTATTAAGGTCCTTTCATAAATGCCCTTCCAAAAGACAGTAAAGGGTGCGCTTGTTTCTCCTCAATGCTCTAAAAAACCGAGCGGTGTGTTGCAGCTGAAAAGCCCAAGAGGAACGTTTCTTCAAGTCACAGCGACGTACGCGTGAAGCAAGCGCACCCATAATTGACGTAATATCCGGTGAAGTAACGCGATTTTCCGGTTGGATGAAATAATCCACGCGAGATGGTTTTAAATATGATCGACAGATTAAACAGTGTTATTATTATTATTAAATATAACTTTAAGTATAAATATTTGTATTTGTTAATGACTAAATAAGACTTCATGTCCTAGCGAACATTCATTGCAACAGACGATTTACTTTACGTTGCCATTCATTTGCAGCATTATATTATATATATATATATATACACACACACATATATACACACGCACACAAGTTCAAATGTCACGTTTCTGTGACATTCTCCACCCTTAATGTGACATATACCTTGTAGCCTACAACTTATTTATGGGGAGGTAAACACTAAATTTATGGTTGCACAAAAGTGCACACCCTTTTAAAACTGAGATGTGGCTGTGGTCAGAATGAACCTATTCCAGCCACACCCATATACACACTCAAGACCATTTAAAGTGCATCTAGTTACTTCAAACCTAAAATTTCAAATGTTCTAGTAGGCCTTTCCTGACATTGTTTGCAAAAGCCTGAAAGTTCGCTGATGTTGGGAACTGTTCATAATTCTCTCTCCTAAATACAAAGCTGCATGTTCACTGTTCTTTTGGTGATGAGTAGTGAACATACCTTTTGCACATTTGGTCACTAGTTCGACCTAAATTAAGGTTAAGCCATAAAACTAAAGCGTGACAAACACAAACATGGCTTTATTGATGACAATTCTAACAGCATGACACAAAACTGCAAACGCATCTTAACACATACTGTACATTAAACACATGCAACAACTACACGGGATTTTTTTTTAATAGAGAGCCAAGAGACTTTCTTTTCAAACTGCACCATCGGCTCACCAGAAATGGCTTCAAGATACTGTATATCTTCTTTTCTTCTGGACATTCCAAATCATGAGGCAAAATGTAATTTTTCAACAAAGGGCCACTGGAAGGAGAATTACAAGCGCCCTCAAACACAAGATTGCAGAAGTCCAAAGCAAGCATCCCACATGCTAAACTTCTTCCAGTGCATATAATTGGCTTCTCATCAAAAGCATCGTACAGAAAAACAAAGGCAAGTCAAATGTATGACATCGTATACACACAGGCAGCAATCGACACTGGCTTCTTCCCATACGTGACTTTTGCTGCACGATGTATTGCTCGTTTCAAAATGTACAACACTTGCGTCACATATAGACTGTTGTGACTGAGGTCTTGATCCTGGCTCTTTTTTCTTTCATTTTTAAATAAAAGGTGTGCTTTATGATAACTTGGCGGTAGCCAGATTGATGTTTTGTGAAGAACTCTCTTGAGTGGACCACAATTATCAACTGCTCGACGGCGATTTGCTCGGCAAAGGCGGGACATTCGGTACAATACTTTGAGCGGATTGGACGATGCGTTAACTTGCGCACGCCTACCAAACTTTTGTTTTGACCAATCACAGCAACAGATTTAAATGTTGTCATCGTAGGAGAAGAAAAAACACAAAGCGACTCTCACTCTTCAAAAAGGAAAGTGTGAGTAATTCTGCGAAAACAGAATTAATTGCAGCGTCCGTGTTAGGTTTGTTTGTTTCCCCCGGGCTTAGCACTTCCTGGTTTCATCACAGCTTTATCTCCCGCCATAAACAACGCCCGATTGGTCCGAACTAAAAAAAATTGCGAACGTATCAGCGGGAGGGAGCAGTACAAGATGGATTCTCAATGCTGTATTCGAGGAAAATGCGAAGTTGGACTTTTCCGACTTCAAACCAGGAAGTGTGTACGGGAACTTGGAAATCTCACTCGCGAAGTCAGAAAAAAAAAGAAAAGTACCCCGACTTCACCGACGGACTGGACTATAATGTGACGTCACTAACAATGGCGGCCCCTTTGGAAACACAGACTGAGAATGGTAAAACCCAATTTACTCGAGTCTAAAACTAGATAGCTTTCTACACTCATAAATACTAAACATAATTTCACGTAATAGTATGCCGCAATCTCCCTGCATGAAATTATACGGTAAAATACCTAACTTTATGGAAAGCTTATGAAATAAGATAAAAACAATAAATGAAGCAAAATTGCGAGAAGGTAAGTTTGCTGGAGGTCAAAATTAGTTTTGAGGACTAAAATAAAATAAAAAAATTATCACTATCCGCCATTTTGGTTTTTAACTTTAGTCTCAAATGCTTTCGGGTTTAACTGGGAAAAGCCAACTGGGATAAGTCCGACTTCCGACCTTCCTCGAATGCAGCTTAAGGTCTTTATCACAAGTAGCCCTGAATGCAGAGTGCAGTTCGAGGTGTGCCGTGCCGCGCGGTGGAATTAAACGTTTGACTCCGCCCACACAGATTTCACAAAATGGTTTCAACCTTTTTTCTTTTCTTTTTTCAACCAAATTTGTAGATTTAATGATGCGCCATCTTACGACGCAAGTTATTTGTTTTTAAAACGCATTCCAGAGCATTGAAAATGACTAACACTCCTCCGTTAGACAGCCGGGACGGAGCTAACTAAGCGGTTGGACGGAAGAGGTACGGAAGTGCAGTACGACATGTCCCCGGCAGATTGCGCAACTGGACGGTTGAGGTTAGTATTTGGGTTTCGGTCAGTTTGGGCGGAGTCAAATGCTTAAGTCCATGCCTCCAACTGCATTCTGCATCCGGGGCTTACTCCTTTACCATGGCTTTTTTATTATATTTTTTGAGCTGTGCTTTATGAACCCTCACTCAGACATGTCTTTGAAATCATCTGTTTAGATTATTACTGGTTTTGCATACGGGACGAGCTTTATAGGGCGAGGGGCTTATAAATAAAGCATTGGTCGATTGTAGACTACAACATTCCTATACAACAATGAAAAATACTCCCTTCAATGATATAAATGTGGTAGTGGTGCAACGGATCACAAAAGTCATGGATCGGATTGTTTTTCGGATCAGCAAAAAAAAAAAATAGGAAGAAAAAAAGAAAAGATAAATAGTATTTTATCTTTATTTATTTAGTAAAAATGTTTTTCCCCATTCCAAAAATAAATAAAAATATCTAATATAGCCGTTTAGGATTTAGGAACACAACTTTAAGTGAAATATGAGGCAGAAACATTCTTATTTTATGGATGGTCCATGTATAAAATAACAAAGTTGTGTTCCTACAATCTAAGCGGCCATTTTGAGTTGAATGTTTTTCTTTTATAATGGGCAAAAGTGTTTTTATAAAATAAATGAAGACAAAGTTCTATTCATCTTCTTTTTTTTTTTAAATCATGAAAAGACCTCAGCGTGCAATTTAAGTCACATTCCCTTCTTTTAGACATGGAGAGTGAATTACAAAGTAGCCTCGGTCCACAATATTGAAAAAGATTCAAGTAAGCCAGGTACCAGCTGCCAAACTCATTTACAGCTACCAGCCACAGGCACACCTGTACGTTATGCTAACAGCTAGCCGCTAGCCACTTACGTCGGACACTTCTGTCGTATCATACAATGACGGCGTAATTAATTAGCGTTTTCGGTTCCTAAATTAGCGATCGAACATGAGTTGAGGATAGCATTTTGTTGTTGGTTGCAAAACCACCAAAGTCTAAAAGGGAAGTCAAGCTAGCATCACGCCACGACGTGGGCCCCTTTCAAAGTAAAAGTCTACTAAGACTGTTTGCATTGCCATCAATGTATTATTTTGAAGTTAGGCTTAGCGTGTGAGTACGTTTCAGCTTCCTTGACATGTTTTGCCCCGCCCCCAACCAACCAATCCTGATTGGGCCTGATCCGAATGGACCCCGGGTCCGTGGCACCACTAGTGCGTGGTCATCCGACCTTGAAACGCCAACACATCAGTCTTCCACTATTTGAGCCGGCCTACAGAAAGTCCAGTGATGCTCGACCGTGTTCTCATTGGCCCGCTCGCTCATGTGGTGCACGCGCGTGTTCCGGATGGTGAAGCCCTGTTTCATGATGTAGTCCATGAGATGAACTCGCAGGGACACCTCCTGATGATAGTCGCACGGTCCGAAGGTGAAGGACACCTGGCAGTCTCTGGTGTCCATCATGTGCTTGTTCCACTTGGTGAAGTTGTTGGAGATGCCCTCCAGCAGGGCGTGCACTTTGGTGGTTATGGTCAGCTGCGTGATGATAACGGCGACCGGGTTGGAGTATTTGGAGAGTTTGCGCGTGCTGGAAAGCTCCACGACCTGCTCGAAGATGTCCGGAGGGTACAGCGGCTTGGGGTCGCTTAAGCTATGGATCAAGGGTTCGATTTGGTAGAAGTCGGCCTCTTTCCTCAGCAGGTCCGTCTCGGTAAAGTCGGCCGGGAGGGTCAGCTCCGACGTGCGCAGGAAGTTGAGGATGTACCTGAAAAGCGTCCCGTCGCGGTCAATGAAGTAATTCCCGTGGGAGTCGCGGGTGGTGGGGAAGTCCCCGCGGAACATGGCGCCCAGCATGGAGTCGGGGTAACGCTGCAGTGTGGACAAGCTGGTCGTGTACAGGTGACCTCCTACGTTTAAGGTAACAGGAGTAGTCATCTAAAGCAAAAGGCGAGAGAGGGAGGGATGACACTTTTCATGCAGTCACACAATTCACTCATTGACTGGCAGCCATTTTGACTCAAGCAACCCTCTTCGCTCCCGGCCGTTGGACTGGATATTTTCACGGATTTTCCTGCTGGGGAAAGTCTAGTCTACTCAACTCAATTTGGAGGCAAAAAATAGACTCCGTTTTAGACTTGCAAAAAATATGTCTAAATGGTGGCACAACTTAGGTGGATTCGATCCAGCCACAGGCAGACAGATTCGGTGGAGCTCATCGTATTTCTTTCACAAATTGTGGACTAATCTTCTAAATTCTTATAGAAGTCAATTCATTGAACAAAATTATTAGAATTATCGATGGAGCTTGAAAATATTTTACCTCACTAATTTTAATTGCGCCTTTCCTGTTTTAAGGTCTTAATTTAACAAAATTATTGTAGATGTAGTTAGCAGTGGTGTAGAACTGTGCCGTGTATTTGATTGACTTTACCATAACTCATTGATTCACAGCCATTTTGACTGAAGCAACCCCCTTCGCTCCCGGCTGTTTGACTGGATTTTGAATATTATGTTCTATTGCTATAAAAACATGGAACCTACCAAAAGAAAGATTAGAGTCTCTTCTTTAATCAGCAAAAATATATATTTTTGAAAAATCTGTTTCCGTTTTGCAGCAATTAGCATTAGAATATAGCTAAGTTTCATCATTATTCACAAATCTATTTAGAAATGTAAGGAATTAGCTTTTTTTAACATGGTCGCTGGTGGATCTCTTTTGCTCTGCTGTCATCTGCTGGCCATTATTTGTAATAACTACAAATCCTTTAAGCCACCTCTTCAGGTCAGAGGCTGCATCAAAGCCTTCTGTATGCTCTAGCACAAGGGTGGCCAAGTTCGGCCCCCGAGAGCCACTATCCTGCCTGTTTTCCATGTTTCTCTCCACTAACACACCTGATCCATGATCAGGATCGTCATCAGGCTTCTGCAAAGCTTGCTGATGAGCTAATCATTAGATTCAGCTGCGCTGAAGGAGGGAGACATGGCAAACAGGCTGGATAGTGGCTCTCGAGGACCGAACTTGGCCACCCCTGCTCTAGGATAAAAAAAACATATAAATACGTTTTTGGGACCATGGCAATATTGAACTCTTTTACCGCCAAAAACGTCAATTGACGCTAAGGACACGCCCACTGTATATCGCCAATAACGTCAATTGACTACAACTAAGTTTTTTTCTTTCTTTTGTGAATGGGGTTGTAAAATCTCAAAACAGCCACTAACTCTGGCCAGCAGATGACAACATTGTCTCTTTTTCCAATGGTCGCTTGTATATCCTTACATGAAATGATGGCGGCTGTTAGAAAACAGAACGTTTTCAAGGATTCACAGAGCTTCACTAAACAAAAAATATTCGTGGGAAAGTCATTTTTGTGCAAAAAAAATGATCTTTTCACCTTATTTTTTTCAATTTTTGCTTAATGTCACTCAAATTGAATAAGGTACTTGTTTTTTTTGTAATGAAAGAATGGAATCCAATCTTTTATATGGTATCTAGTCAAAGCACACAATATTCTGTTTGCCTTGAAAGATGAGTGAAAATCGGCTGGCACTGTCAAGGTTGTTTTTGGGATAAAAGAGTTGAAATAGAACATTTTTATACGTTTATTTGTAATTCGACTGTATTTCTGCTTGTACAGCGACCTGCCCTTTAACATTGCGCCGCTAGTGTTCAGACTGGGATACGACAAAACTGAAATGCTTTTTGTCACAGTCTACATTTCAGTGAAATATTGATGACAAGATGTTACTGTAAAACAAGCTTATATTTGAGTGAAACTTTTACCATGTATTAGAAAAACTATCTGTACTTGGTAAGTACTCCCATATAAGTACTTGTACTCCTACTTTGCCTGAAAACGGTGCAATTTCTACATTCCTACTTATGAGAAATAAATCAACTGCCATTTCAATTTGATTCAATTGTTTTTTTTACTGGAACAAGAATAATAGTGCGATTGATTGATAGGCGCCTTTCAGAGCTCAAGGACGCCATACAATCCGAAAGTAAAATCAAGAAAGAATAGAAACATGACTAGAGGGAAGAGGACATTGTGAGTGGGTGTGACGTCATAGCTTTGCAAGCATCTCTTACCCTATGACCCCAGCCTCCATTATCCATTTGTAGAGAAGTACCCGCTTGGTCAGGACCAACAAACGTGGTTTGGCTCAATTCCCTTTCACATGTCAAACAAACATATAAACAAACCCCCAAGTGAAGTTAATGCAAGCTCAGTCTAATCACCATCCATCAACAAAACGTCAATGAATGAGATGTGGCTGTGTCGGGTTCAATTAGTTGTGCTTATCGTATTAGCAAGTGATTGCACGTCACTTCCAGCACACAGAGTCAAATGCACAATATTCATTGAAACACATTTAAATCGTATTTATGGAGCCCATCGCAGTTGGTGTTCACCTTGAATTGGGAAGCCGGTGAAGAAAAAAAAATGGCAGAGGACGGTCCGGATTCGAACCCCCACACTCGGTCAGAACTTTGGTGCAGATGTGCTAACCACTGCCCACCTTTCGCTTTCCTTCATGCAAGCAAATGTTTTGTTCACTTGCCAGAACCGCCAGCGTAACACCAAAGTGGGAAACATTGCAAATGAGAACTTTTCTTCATAAACGTCATATAAACTTCAATTGCAAGAAGAACAGTTGATGCTATCTAGCGCCTAGCTAGCCCGCTAGCTAGTAATTCTAGCGAGTTCTCGCCGTAGCTGATGTTACGACGAGGGATTTGCGTCTTCAAGTTGCGCATTTTAGACGCGACAGAAGAGACAAAATGCAAGCTTACCGACTCGCTCTTTCCGACGAGGTCTCTTTTCGCCGCAAACGAGCGGCCTGACGTTGGTGTTGTGCGCTGCAGATGCCAGGCGGTCAATGATGTTCACCGTAGCCGAGCGATCCGTATGGACACTTGTGACTCCTAGTGGCCACTTCTTTGACTACAAGTTGTCATTTCTACAGGTACAAATCACAACTTTTACAGATACAAATTTACACTTTTTTTCTGCAGGTACAAAAAAAAATTTGGACAGGTAAAAATCATGACTTTTACAGGTACAAATTTGTTTTTACAGATACATTTTTTTTTGTTTACATATAGAATTTTTTTTTTTACAGGTACAAATATTTTTTACAGATACAAACAATTTTTTACAAGTTACTTTTGCACCATATTTACCTCCATACCAATGTTCTTGATCTTATCTTCTATTGTGTCTTTCTGATTTCATGTAGTTCACGGCGACCTTTAACACACTTTCACACAAGACTTTTTATTATTACTATCATTATTATTATCATAAACAAAAACTCCTATCAATATTTCATTTAGTTAATAATGATGATATGCGAACGAAAATATTCTGTCCTTATTTTATGCAGTATTTAAAAATGTGATTTGTATGCAAGTCTATATATATAATATGTGAATCTAAGCTCCTGTACGGAGTTTGCATAAGTAGCCCAAAGTGACGTAGAAAGACATTCTTAAGGTTACTTGAAGACTGAAAATTGCCCATAGGTGTGAATACGAGTGTAACTGGTTCTTACTTACCCCGTTAGTGCTGTATGATTGCAGTCCAACTTAAAATGCCACTTACAATTAGGACAGAGTAAACACAGAGTATTGATGATGGAAAATGTATGGTTATGTCATTTGAACACATAAAACCTGCATATTTCATACCTTGGTGTATACTTGTTCAATATAGTACAGTAATATGGTATTAGAATGTTGGTGTGAATCCTGTCTGTGTCTCCTTTTCTCCACAAATATAATGTAATATAATATTGTGTAAATCTCAAGGGGTGACCAGTCTATGCATAATGCAGTGAGTATATGTAAGAAGAAGTTGAATCCGTTTTGTCGAACCATGTCCACACAGAATCCTACACAATTTGAGGACTTGAATTTGCAATACTGCATACTTGTATCCAGATTTTGCCACAATGATGGCCAGGAGCGTGAGCAACAAGCCCCCTCCTCTCGTCCAGAGACATCCAAAGCGAAGACCCTGATGGACATTGGGACTCGCCGAATTTTCAACGAGGACGGTGACCTCTTCAGGCAAAGTGTGCGCCGATTCTACCAAGCCGATCGGGGTCATGCCGCATCACAAGGAGTGGGAGGAGGCGGGTCAGGTGAGCAGGGAGGTGTGGGAAAAGGCCGGCGAGCGAGGCCTGCTGGGAGTTCTGACACCCGAGGAATGCGGCGGCATCACTGAGGAACAGGAAGAGGGAAAAAGCTCACGGCATCTGATGGAAATGACATGATCCGGTTATGTATTTCTGGACTAAAGTCTTAGAAAAACTTTCCGCTATTTTGGACTGTAGGATACCTTTATCTCCAAACTTGTGTTTGCTAGGTGACCTAACAACAACTGACTTACCACATAAACAATTTCAATCTACACTTGTAGCCCTTACTATCGCTAAAAAAACAATTCTTGTTAACTGGAAAAATAAACAAACTCTGAATATCGACCAATGGTCTAACCTCCTCATAAATCACATTTTAATGGAAAAAATATCTGCCTCAAATAAAAACCAAATATCAAAATTTATAGAAACATGGTCTACGTATATAGAATTTTTTAACCTAATTCCGGTTACTTAATTCTGTCTGTTAGCGAGAGCCACTACATCGTGATAACTTACATTGATGTTTCTGCATCTGGCAATTTATTATTATATTATATTATTAGTATGGGATTTTTTTTTAATGGGCTTTAGGTGAACTGATGAATACACACACGCACACACGCACATACACATACTCACACACATACAAAAAAAAGGGTATATATATATATATATATATATATATATATATATATATATATATATGTGTGTGTATGTGTGTATATATATATATGTATATGTATTTAAAAAAAAAAAAAAACATTTATTAAATTTTTTTAATTGATTTGTTGGATTTTTTTTTTTTAAAAAAAAGGAGAGCAATGATGATGTCAAATCGAATGAACAATACTGAGCTCTCCTGTAAAAAAAAAAAAAAAAAAAAAAGGCACAGCGTCAATATTTGGGCGGAATGAATCACTTGTGCAAATTATTTTTTCTGCTTTTTTGCCTCGTTTGTCATTGGAAGCAGTGAAATGTGTGTGTGTGTCCTGTGAAGCAAGTATGTTCTTTCTCCTGTTCAGAGAGGGGTAAGTAATGCTCTAAATGGAATCAACTTTTAGCATAAATTGTAATTGTCCGAGTAGTTTTGAAGCGACATGCTTTTTATTTGTACTTGGCTATATAATGTCAAGAAGGAACTTTTACTTTTGCTACACTGAGGTACATTCCACTTGCTGCTTTTATGTAAATGTGCGTATGTGAAAATCCCCCATTTATTCCCAATGTCACATTCTACTAAACGAGAGGAGCCTGGCCGGAAGGCGTGGCACCGCTTCCACACGATCCGTGCACTCTGAGACACGTACACCCAGAGAGGAAAGAGGCCGAAGCAGAAGCGACCAAAAGGTTGAATTAAAACAACAACAAAAACTCTTATTTCACTCAAACGTACTGAGACAACGGCAAATGACTTCTCCGTCCGTTCAAACTACATTTGTTGCCATTACATTTGAATGAAGCAAATTCTAAAATGACTGTTTGCGGTCATAAACATATCAATAATATCTTAAAGGTATTCCCTCAGAAATAAAAGCTCGATGTGTACAAATTAAATCCGTTTCTGGGCTTCAATGGGGGGGAATTGAATTGCTGTAGCCTACTTGGAAATCAAGGGGCGTCACGGCACACTTTAGTGCTTCCACTGTGCATCGAATCACATCGGTATAGAGAATGTGTCCAACATACCCAAGCCAAGGTTATTCACTTGGCTCAAGACATTGAAAGAGATCAAGTTACGAAGACTCACCAATCGGAAGACAGTCGTCACCCCGTTCGATGTATGCCATGAACATCAATGCCGTAAACACTGCATGCAGCACAAACATGACCATGTTGAAGCACATCCGGCAACGCGCCGCTCGCATCTGCCACAGAAACAATGTGTTGGATCATTAGCACTGAAGAAGCACAAAGCTTCTCAACGTGGAGGATTGCCGAGAGACACGGGTGTCAACACCAATCCATCTAATGAGAGAACATCAAAATACATACAACTTGAGTTGAATTTACCTGCGAGGTCAGGAGGCAGGATAGCAACATGTAGACATTGGAACCCAACAGGAATGCAACAAAGCCAAAACGGTGAATGTCTGCAGAAAGAAAATGAGATCGGATCAACATTTTGTACAGTTCCGACATGTTCTTATCATCATCTTTTCAATCCACTTAGAAACTGAACGGGCATGGCGATGACAGATAACTATGGGTTCGACTGCTCAGAGGTTGTTAACTTGTTATGCATTGCAGTGTACGCCATCACAGCATGTCACTAAGCGGACCGGACCACTCACGGATGATGTCACGCCCTGCCATCGACACACATTTCTATCACAGGGTAGGTCAACTCACAGTTCAGGGATAGTCTCAGAATTTGTTGAACCCGCTTTGTGAAATGGACACCAGGTGTGTCTTGTTATGTCAAATTTGTGTGCCTGTGCATGCCTTTGTCTTTGCTACATTGTGGGGACCAACTTGAAATTGTGGGGACATTTTGGTGGTCCCCACAAGTTCAGACCTCTTTTGGAGGGTCAAGACTTGGTTTTAGAGTTTAGGTTTGAATTAAGTTATGGTTGAGGTTAGGGTAAGGAATTTTTTACGGTTAGGGGAAGGGGCTAGGAAATGCATTATGTCAATGAGCTGTCCCCACAAAGATAGCATCGTGTGTGTGTGTGTGTGAGAAGCATCTTTGAGTGTTCAGAAAAGCACTATATAAAGCTCATGCATTATTATTATTATTAAAAAATATTTTTTACTCACCGAAACTAGCCTTTGATGTCACAAGGGCAAGGATGAACATGCCGCTGAGCTCCACCAAGTCGGCGTAACACGCAATGGAAGCCACAAAGTTCCATTTGGACGCGGTGCCAAACTGCTTGTGGTACACATCCCGATATTTGAACGCCACCAGTGCTCGCAGGGCAAACAAGAAGGTAATGCCGGCCAAGAGAATGTGCCCCCCTGGCGCAAAACAGGCGGCTGCACTGCTGGTTGGAATCCTAACAGCCATGTTTTTATTTCCCTACACACACACACACACACACACACACACACACACACAGACATCAACATCTTACAGTTGAGTTGAACAGAAGGAGTAATGGGATGTAAACAAGTACAAATATGTCATTACTGTACATGAGTAGATTTCATATCAAATCAAACTTTTTCTATGTGGCACTTTTTATACCTAAAATGCAACTCAAAGTTCTGTGCAATTAAAACAGCCACAGTACAACCTAAAGCGGCCCTAACGCACACAAAGCTAGACATGCACGCACGCACAAGCTGACATGGCAGGACATCGAGGAAGATACTGATGAAACCATGGGCAAGATTTTTGTTTTGAAATGAAAGGAGCTCCCTGTCATCTCACCCGTCCCCACTTGTTCCATTAAACTTTCTCCTTTAGTTCAACAATTTCTGTCTCCCTGATGTGATGTGTCTCCTCGCCTTCGGGTCCACCCTCTCCGACGCGCACCATTTCATGACAACACTGATGAGAGTGACCAAGACTTTTTTTCCCCACTGACAGCCAGTATGTGTATATCCAATTTGTACAGAGTGTGACTACTGTTGCATTTCGAAGTGCTTACTTCACAGTTCACAGTGTAGAGATCCTCTTCGGATACCGCAGGAATCATATAGTTGAGGATGAAGCAGATCACAAAAAGTAAATGCATCCGTATTGCCACAGTCTGGTACTTCTCTTTAAGACCCAGCATCCTGGGTAAAAGCAGAAAAGGGAAAGCTGGTCACAATTGTAAGGGAACATGTTGCAGAACATTCAATTTGCATTCAAAAGACAAAAAGTCCAGAGTCACTTTCCAGGTGAGCAAAAACAGCACTCGAGTGTCGTGTTTTTGTACCTCATAAACATGGTGGCTATTTTGAAGAAACTAGAATATAAAACATTTTTTCAGTTATTTCATCTTTTTTTTTGCTAAGTACAAAACTCAGTGTGTGTGTCTATATATCTACCTCTATATCCATCCATTTTTTTAACCGCTTAGTCCTCACCAGGGTCGTGGAGTTTATCCCAGCTAGCGTCAGGCGGGTTACTAGACTACATGCATTTTTTTTTTACTAGATGTAAAATGATATTTTGCTTGGGTCTCGATTTATTCAGGGGCGGATATTTAATCATTTTTCCCATGCAAACAACATGCTCTCTAGGACCCAACTTGGCTACCCCTGCACTAGGGGTGTTAAAAGAAAAAATCGATTCGGCAATATATCTCAATATTACAGCGCACAATTCTCGTATCGTTACAATATGCAGCCGAATCGATTTTTAATGATCCCTTTTTGATGGAAATATTCAACAAAACGTCTTACTTAGGGTTAGGGTTCACACTTTAAGCATGGAAGAATGGTATACTAATGGAACATCAAGCCTTAAAATTTGATTTCAATGCTGTTCAAACATGAAAGCGATTGCAACCTGTTTGTTAAATACAAAAGCTCACAGTTATAAGCCTGAAGTACATTTTCATACAAATCTGTCAGTGTGCATGTACAAGTTTACTGATGAGTATTTTCTAAATTGGAAAAGAAAATCGCAATAATTGACTTAGAGATTCGTATCAGGATTAATCTGTATCAAATCAAATCGTGTCGGTTTAAGAAACATGCACATTCACGCACACACATTCCTTTGATATTGTATAGGATGCGCACACACATGCATTCATTCCATAATTTTTTGGGAGGAAATACCTCGATAAGAAAAGTGCATAAACTGTGTGGTGAGGGGTTTTAGGGCCTTAAAACGTTTGTAATAAATGTAAAACATCAAACTATAACTACTTTGCGGATTTCATTTATTGCGAGTATTTTTTGCAACCCAACCCCAGCCGAACGACGTGGACCTCGTAGCATGTCCTGGAATATTGTTCGAGCGTTTATGGTTGATGCAGATTCGCGGCAGTTATGAAATGAATGGCGCGATTGATAATATTAAACTTATGTTTGCCATTCAATCCAATGGAACTTTTTGGGGAATTGTGTCGCCTTGGTAACTCGCAATTCCGAGAAAAAGAATGCAGTCAGATCGAGCCGCATCGTTTGATACCTCATTTGTCCCGGTGCGATCTACGGTACGGGACGCGTTTTTGCGGAAAAATCTGTAAAAAAAAAACAAACAAAAAAAAAACTAGAAAAAATTCCCGCAGAAATTGTGAATATGTGACTGCTTTGTTTCGCAAGCAGTCCCATAATAATGTAAAATTGCTCCCAGTATGTGAAAATGTGTGAAGGTACTCACCTTTCGAAGCTGCTAGCAAGCTAGTCTGTACGACGAGAGTCACGAACTGTTTAAAAGACTGTACATAAGCGCTAATATTCGAGAAGGGCGCGATGAAACATTCAGCCAATCAGCGAGCGTCGCTAGACTCGCCCTGAGCCGATTGGCCAGGATGCGAGCATTAAAAGAGCGACCAAAGATGTTTTTCTATGTTTCATCTTTGTATTATGTCCAAATATGGCATAGACTGACACTGGCATAAGGTGAGTCGCACTGACGCACTCACCTACTTGTGTGTGTGTGTGTGTTTACTTATTTTCATGGTTTAGACTAGGGACATTTAACCCCGTTTTAAGTCTCACAGTCACCCAATGTCACCTATCTGTGGATTAGAATCACTATACATACAGTAGATCAATATACTTGGTAGGCTGTTGTTGTTTAAATGACCAAACATAAACTCTGCAGAGTTTATGTTTGGTCATTTAAAAGTAAGTGTTAGTTTAGCAGAGCTTAGCAGCTCTCCTGTCTCCAGGTCGGGACTTTTGTTTTGGGAAGTTACAGCCGGTTCGTTCTACCTCTTTTGTAAATGTAAAATTAAGCTACTCGTTGTCTCGTGAAGTTTTTTTTTTACCTTATTATATATGGAAAATGTGTTTTGGCCATGAATTGAGCGAACCGTTGCATGTTTGTCGTGTTGATATTCAGAGCAGCTGTGCAGTCAGTTTATGTAGCCTAAAAGTTTGCTAGCATGACAACAAGCTAATGTATTGCTGGTCGTCAAATGTGTTTTTTGAGGCTTCATCTTTTCACAAAAGCGGCAAAGGTTCGTGTTCGCGCACGGCCCGAACGTTGCAGTACATTATGCTGGCGAAGGTGAAGTTTGGTGAAAGCCAGAAATGTGTTAAAGTCGCCCAGGCAGAAAATGGATACGAGGACTTCAGTATATTTCTACAAAAAGGTGAGGATAACATTTTGAACACAGTTCTGTTTTAGAAAACGGATCAATTCTATAAGCAAACTGAGTTTTAGTTACAGTTTACAATGTTGGCCCATCCACCAAGTTCTATTTCTCTTGGCTTTAGTGAAATAATGTTGATTTATCCAAATAAAAAAGTTCTGTATACAACAAAAAAAATGATTTGGCAAAAACACTGCTGACAGACACTGGTGTGTTCAGAATGATTTTGTTAAAATAACTTTTTTTTTTAATATATTAAGAGATACAGAATAAGGTACACCTAAAGCCCATTAAAAAAATTCCCATACTAATAATATAATATAATAATAAATTGCCAAATGCAGAAAAATCAATATAAGTTATCACGATGTAGTGGCTCTCGCTAACAGACAGAATTAAGTAACCAGAATTAGGTTAAAAAATTCTATATACGTAGACCATGTTTCTATAAATTTTGATATTTGGTTTTTATTTGAGGCAGATATTTTTTCCATTAAAATGTGATTTATGAGGAGGTTAGACCATTGGTCGATATTCAGAGTTTGTTTATTTTTCCAGTTAACAAGAATTGTTTTTTTAGCGATAGTAAGGGCTACAAGTGTAGATTGAAATTGTTTATGTGGTAAGTCAGTTGTTGTTAGGTCACCTAGCAAACACAAGTTTGGAGATAAAGGTATCCTACAGTCCAAAATAGCGGAAAGTTTTTCTAAGACTTTAGTCCAGAAATACATAACCGGAGTACATAACCATAAAGCATGAACATAAGTGTCTGTAGTGTTTTGTAAGCATTGGAGACAAATGTCGGAGTCTGAGAGTCCCATTTTCTTCATCATATAATGAGTAATGTATGTTCTATGAATAATTTTATATTGGATAAGTTGTAAATTTGTGTGTTTTGTCATTTTAAATGCGTTTTCACAAACTTGAATCCAAAAGTCAAGCATTCTGCTGTTGGTTCACCTCCATCCCCCAACTTCAAAAGGTTACAAGAAGAGCGCTAAAATCAGCTCCTTCCAAGCGATCAGCCATGTGGTGAGATAGATATCTGAGGTAAGCAGTCATTCCATGGACTTTAATTTTGGCTGTTTTAAAATTTGGGTCAATTTACTTTTAGTACTTCAACTGACTTAAGAAACTGGGGGCAAAGAGACAGAGGACAGAGGACAGCAGCGAAGCGGAGGAAGAAAGTGAGGATGAGCGAAAGCAGATTCCTGGGGCATGATATCAGAGTCCATAGGGATTTCTATAGGTTGCCGGTCCCAACCACGCAGTTGGCCAAGATCTCAAAACTGCTCTTATTCATAGAAAAAGGAGAGCTTTGTGGTCTGCAGGGCAAATCTCTGGATGAAATTGAAATTGAAGGTGAGTGTTCAGAATGTCAGACGATGTCGTGTTTAGTAGGGGTGGGAATGTATGGCTACGTCAAGATTCGATTCCGATGCATCACTAGTACATTTGCTTACATTTCATAGCTAATGTAAATCACTGGTACGTTTTTTAAACAATTGCAGAACTCAAGGAAGAGCAAAGATTTATATTTCACAGTGACTTTTATTAAAGTGGCAAAGCAACCTGGTTTACATTACACACATTTCATAAAGTGCCAATGGCAGCATTTGCTGTAACAAATGTTTAACGTCTCCCAGTGAAATATGCAGAAGACAACAGTGGCTTTAAAAAAAAAAAAATGTATGTCAACTTTAAAAATCTATTTTTAATACCGGTACCTCTGAATCGAAGCAGAATCTTTTTAATACGACGATTGATGCATAAAAAACAACAACAATTATCGTTCTCACCCCTACTACTAGGAGTGGCATCCTTTCCATCTTGAATCTGTTACAGTTTACGGCTGTACTTCTGACCAGTTTTTCTGTAGCAAATGCAATGCATTTATCTAAATAGCATCACATTACCTGCTTAAAACTTGTACACAATACGACGCAATGTTGGTGTCTAATCAGTCAACAAGGTCACCTATACTGAAATGTGAAAACATGTTTGCCTTTGAAATTTATGACTAGAAAACGTTTTTTAAAAATGTTCTGTGTGCCTCCCTAACTCCCTGCAGGATAGTTAGGAGTAATGTTAGATTATCATCAGTGTTGATACAAAATTCCTCAGTATTTGGTGGAGGAGTTTAAGAGATTGTGTGTACATGATTAAATTGGTAGAACCATTCTAAAACTTGAGGCCTTGGGGTGTGATGCCTCACTGATCTTTTCTTATGACTATCTTTTTCTAGATAACTTATCATTCAGTGAGAGTGAAAATAATGATGGCAGTGACTGAGGGCAGCGGCACAGAGGTCGGAGGACCACTTTGTGAAGATGGCAAAGACCTGGATCCAGCCTCAGACTCTACGATCCTTGAGCAGGAACAGAACTCTGGTGGCCAAGGTAGGTTCTCTGTCTACTTTACAATTTTTCTCTCAGCAGACGGGTCAACAAAGGCCGCCCGGGACAGTATCTGTTGATGACACAATTTTCACACGTCGTTTTTGTTTTTACCAGATGAACTGTCACATGTGACGTCTACAGTAGGAGACACTGTCCCTTCAACTGGCGGTAAGACAAGCTTTAGGGTCTTTGGATTATGTTATGAAAATATGCAATGATGTAAGGCCTCCTGAGCAATGAAATGAGCAAAAAAAAAAAAACTAAAATAAAGTCACATAACTGCTTAAGACTAGATGCAGTCGGTAATGGTCTTTTCTTTTGCCATCCTGCAGCCACGCAATAGCCTGCATTAGTCCATAAATAATGGCTGTGGAGAGTAGAGATGGGACGTTTGACACTGAGATTCCGGAGCATGTGTCAGCCGAGTGACAGACTGCTTGAAACAATGTATCAAAAGCCCGGATGAAACCTCCGTGATCACGTGCTGATGACGTATGCGGCTTTATGCGCGCTAATGAGATACCGGAAATTACGTAACTGATTCAAACCTTTTGGCGCGGTGTCAGACGCACAATTCCCTCATGTAGATATTTGCTTCACTTTATGTTCACCTGGAAAAGTTAGTTATTCGGTATGTTTCCAACAAAAGTACTCCCACAATGATGCAATTAAAGTTTCCAATTATGCATTATTTTTAAATCGTGTGTAGAAGATACAGGCTTGACCCAAGTATTTTTTCCACCGAGTTGCTATACGCGCTTCTCCAAGACCCTCAGTCACATCTCCCAAAGACTGATGTTGAAATACTTGTCATCTGGCTTCACAGCGCACTTGTGTCATATCCAAATCATGTTTATAAAAATCAAATGAGTAACAGGACATCACATTGAACCATAGTACTGGTACAGTGTCAAAATATTGCAACACTTCCATGTGTACCTGATGATCATTAGACAGGAACAAATGTAAGACTGAATGTACTGGTGTTATGTTGGAATAGAAATCAATCAGGCGAATCACTTTGAAGATTAGAGCTGCTATGACTCCAGCTGACCACCAGATGTCACCAGTACGATCTATTTTATGGGGCGAATAATCTGTGACATTGGTTAGACTTACCTTCTGATTGTTCAAGTATCTGTAAATATATATATATATATATATATATATATATATATATATATATATATATATGTATGTATGTATGTATGTGTGTGCATTTCTTTTTTTGTTTACTTACAGTCCTCTCAGGAAAAGACGATGCTGATCAAGAAAGTGAGGCAAGGAGACGGCCAAAGAAAATGTGGACCAAAGCCGAGGTCGCTGCAGTGATGCGACATTTTGGAAGCCACATAAAAAAAGGAAAACTTGCCTCCAAAGTTTAATGCAGCCAGTGTAAGCGGGCAGAAGACCCTGTGCTGTCACAACGGACTGTACAGAATATTAGAGACTTTGTGAGAAACCGAATAACCACAGCCAAAAGGCAGGCCCAGAAGAGACGGTAAACCTATTTGCTGGTATCTCACTGAGCAACGAATGCTTGCGAACATAGAGAATTTGGGGGTTTTGTTGGGATTCATAAAAGATTGCAGAAATGTTCAGTTTTCACTTGTCAGTTTTTCCTGTCGCAAAGTTTTTTTTTGCACATGTTCAGACAGTTTTTCACTTTCTGCAAGCATCTTCTGAAACCTTTTATGAACCCTGACAAAAAATAAATAAATTGCTATTTTCCCAAGCATTCATCACTCAGTGAGATACCAGCATAAGAGTTTAATTTCAAACTACATTCAGGGAACTTTTTGTTTATGTATTTAATTATATTTCCACTCAATGCTTCAGACACTAAGAACTCGCTGCACTTTTTATCTTCAAAATTAAAACAAAAATCTTTAGGGAGATATGAGGTATATGCCACAAAGGAGGTGGGACTTCCGACTTCTGTAAGTCACACACATACGCTGTTTCTGGTTACTGTTGCAACATAAGGGTGGAAGTGCGAGTATGGGGCACGGCCTATATGGCGCTACAATAACCGGTATCAGCGTAGGTGTGTGACTTACGGAAGTCCCGCTTCCCCCCGTGGCACATACCCCGTTTACTTGCCTAATTTTCTATTTATCTTAACACAAGCTAATGACCCTGGAAGCACCCAGCACTTTTTGTTAGCAAATAGACCGATTTGTTTTAAAATTCACTGTTTAAAATTAAACTAAAAGTCTTTAACAAATTTGAAAGTTCTAAACATGCTTAATAGCTTTTCAACATTTTGACGCCATTTTTTCAAATGCCAGGACTATCTCCCAAAGTTGATTCAGCTGCGGGATAAGGACATCACCACCAGTGTAGAGCTTGCTCAGGAATGGTAGTAAGCGGGTATGAGTCCATCTTCTACACCCATGGTGAGGGAGTAAGACTTTTGGAGGAAGGCCTGCTGTGACCAGTGAAAAAGGGATTCCATAAATACAGACCAAAATAAGGGGAAAAGGGTTAAAGTTATTTTTTCTGATTAACCCCCTTTCCAACTTTTTGGGGCATCCGGAAAAATGCTTGTCTGGAGAAGAGAAGAAAAGGTGAGCGCTACCATCAGTCCTGCTTCATGCCAACAGTAAAGCAGGATGTGAATTTTGGCTTTTAAGCCAAGGACTTTGGCTCGCTCACAATTTTGCCAAAGAACACATGCATCCATTACTAAAGTGTAGTACCAAAACGTCCTCGGACAGCAACTGTGTGACAGCAGCAAGGTTATTTTATTTACTAAAGCAAAAAAACATTTTCATTAATGAAAAAAGAAAACGTTAAAAAAAAAAAAAAAACAGAAACTGAAATCACATTTTACGATTACAAAATTATCTATAATGGGGTTAATTTTAAATGTGATTTTTTTTTTAATTGACACTGTAAATCATAAAACAATAGCCACTCTTATCAACAATGTTCATAATCCAACCATTGAACCAATTTGTTGATTTTAATGTGATTTATTAGATTGCCCAGAGTACGGAAGTGACGTCATTTAGCAGCCCGGATGGAGAACCACCCCCGGCTCTAATTAATTCACGAGACGTGATGGCGTGCAGCTGTTCTAATGAGTTAGGTTTGAAGCTCGACATTTTTCCTCCAGAAACTTGTTTCTTTAATGTTGGTTGCTTGTGTACATTGCTCCCTCTTGCAATTTCGCGAAAATGAATTCTAATGCAAGTCCAGTGTAAGTGCAGCTACGCTAACGTTAGCATACCTAACCATCTGTTGATTATGATGGATGCAGCTAATTATTTAGAATTGCTACGCTTTTGTAAGCGACGATTAGCATAGCTAACCGTCTGTTGAGTAAGATCAATATTAATTGAAATTATTGAGAGGAAAGCATTAACAGGCTGGTTTGTGATGTGAAAATATACAATGGCTTAGCATTACCAGTACAGTATAAATGAAGTATTGGTAAATTGCTGCATTTGTGTTTACTTAAATTTGTTCTTTCAATAGAAATATTTCAGTAAAGTCTGTTAGTGTTCATTACATTTAATTGATGCAAATGTTTAGCAGAGCTGTGCTATATGTCAGTCATGAGGCCACAGAGGGCAAAAGTTAAATCCCAAAGAAGAGGCAGCATACTTTTCATCCTTAGGTAAAGACAAGGATGGCTTCTCCATAAAATAAATTAATTCATTCAAAGGTGAGTATTGGTAAAAGATTCTTTAGTTTGGGCCTAGTTTTCATTATTGTTATAATTAA